>NC_050576.1:180438189-180739439 GCF_011100635.1 Trichosurus vulpecula | reverse complement strand
AGGAAGCAGCTACAAATAATTAAATAAACCATTGGCTAGGGCAGCCAGAAGGGACCTTAGGGACTATCTTGTCTAACCTGATCGTTTTACAGAGGGGGAATACTGAGGCTGAGAAACAGGAAGCAATCATAGCATGCCTAAAGGATATTTAAAAAGGAACTGCTGGGCAGCGGATAGAGCCGCTGGAGTCAGGAGGACCTGAGTTCAAATCCGACATCAGACATTAGCTGTGTGACTCTGGGCAAGTCACTTAACCCTGATCACCTCTTTAAAAAAAAATCAACTGCTGGTCAGAACACAACTGATCACTTCCAGATCCCTAGAATGATCCTGAAAACAGACGGTGTGTCTGGCATCCAGGGATCTACCTAGTTAAGTTCAGAGAATGTTTTATTAAATCAGAGGAGGTCCATAATCTGTGTCGATAGAGGGAGCACCCACACTAATGACATCAGGGATCTCTGAAGCATCAAAGGAAAACAATCTCTTAGTCTGGAAGGGAGCCTAGAGGTCATCTGGACCAACCACCTCACACTTGTTGAGGTATGCAATAGGTCCGACTCTTCATGACACCATAGACCATAGCATGCCAATACATCCATGGGGTTTCCTTGGCAAGGATACTGGAGTGGTTTGCCATTTCCTTCTCCAACGAGTTAAGGCCAGCAGTGACTTACCCAGGGTCACACAGCTATTAAGTCTCTAAGGCAGGATTTGAACTTCCTGATTCCAGGTCCAGTGATCTATCCACTGAGCTGCCCACCAACCGCCTCACACTACATAGGAATAAACTTTGATTAACAGCTAGGGCCAACTCTTTGGCTATCCTGTCCAAGCCTGAGGGAACTCAAAGGAGAGATCCCATAATTCCCACACTTCCTGCCATAAAATAGAATACGAGTTCTGGGAAGGGGGAGGGGCATTGTTCTCCTTTCTTTCTTTTTTCTTTTCTTTTCTTTTTTGTATCCCCAGTGCCTGGCACAGTGCCTTACACACAAGCGTTCAGGGTTTTTTGTTTTTGTTTGTTTCTTTGTGTTGTCCTGATCTATGATTTCATTGGAGTAGGGAATCTCCTGATGTGGAAAATCACTCCAACAACACAGATGGGCAATTTATCCATAACTTACAGTCTTAGAGAGTCCCCTGGGGCACTGCAAAATCAAGGGACTTGCCCAGGGTCCCACAACTAAAATACATCAGAGGCAGAGCTTGAAGCCAAGTCTTCTCGACTTCACAAACCTAACTACTAAGTCACATTGCCTCTCATGTGGCCCACTCTGGGGGCTACCCCTGCCTTAGAGCTGCTCACAGTAGGCAGTTAATAAATGCTCTTACGATTGGAATAGTAATAGCTGACATTTATATAGCACTTTAAGTGATGTATATTTATATGTATATGTGTATATGTGTGTGCGTGCATTTATATGTGTGTATGTATATATGTATTTATATATGCTGAATATGTGTGTATATATGTGCCTTGTATGTGTGCATGTTTACATGCGTATAGTATATCGGCGTGTTTGTACATTGTACACGTGTTTGTGCATGTGTTTGTACATATGTATATGTGTATAGATGTATAGATGTGTTTATATATTTGTGTATGTGTGTATATTTGTATTTATTTTTGTACATGTGCATGTGTATATGTGTGTTTATATGTATGTGTACATACGTGCATGTGTGTTTACATGTGTACCTTGTGTATGTGTGTTTACATGTATATATCTGTGTTTGTACATTGTACTATGTTTATATGTGTGTTTGTGCATATGTATGTGTATGTGTATGCATGTGGACACATACAGATCTCTCTATATACACATATACACACACACATATGTATGTGTGTACATCTCACTTGAATAACCAGACAACAGGCAGTTATTTAGCATTTACTATGTTTCAGCTACTGTGCCAGGAGCCAAGAATACAGTGCCAAAAAGACAAGATGAAATATTCCCCTCCTTCAAAGAGTGTCCACGCCATTGGAGTAAACAAAGCATACATGTGTGTATGTGTGTATACACATATATACACACATATATACATATACGTACATACACACATATACATACATATATACATATATACACATACATGCACATATATACACATATATACATACACATATATACATGCATGCACACACATACACATGTATACATATATACATATACATACACATATATACATGAATACACATATATGCATATATTTGTATATGTGTACATATGTGTACATATACATATATACATGTATACATATATACACACATATCTCATATACACAACGTATACAGAATGAATACCGTGTAATGGGAGAGAGGGAGGGGGGAGGTACCAAAATTACCTCCATTTTACAGAGGAAGAGGCTGGAGCTCAGAAAATTTGTGACTTGTCAGTGTTCTGATACTTATACAAACAGTATGTACCAGGGGCAGGATTCAAATTTGGGTCTTTCTAACTCTAGACCCCATATTTTTATCTACTCCTCAGTGTCGCAGTCATAGCCTCCCTCCCTATTTCAACAATTTGGCTAGCAGCTACCATGGCTGTGTAAAACCAACAACAACCAGCTCACAGAATGCTGCAAGCCCAGGTTCTTTTGATCTGCTTTACTAAGGAAAGCAATGTTAAGGGGTTAACAATCTTACTTTAATCCAGCATACAAATATCATTCACTTAGTTCAGCCAGCACCCTGAACTTCAGAGCAAACATAAACAAATTACAAACATCAACAGACAGACCTTGTCTGATTCAAATCTCAATGCATAGTTACCAGGGTTTAACAAAGTCTGAACATCCGGGTTTACAAGCTGGAGGGCTCTTAACTACAGCTACCCAGAGTCTCCACATCAGCACACTGTCAAGAGTGAGAGCCTTAAGCAAATAGCTCTGTCTTCTCTTTTTATGCACTCTTTTCTGTCATCAAACGTCATCTGAGCAACCAGAACTTAAGCTCTTACTACTGGCTCTGGTCTTCGCAACTCCCCTTAGGACCCTGGGGCCTTCACGCCCACACAGGCTTAGCACCTAGTAGCTAGGGGTTTGGGGCCTACTTGGAAGCAAAGACCTCCCTTCATTTGCCCCACCTGGAGCCCCACCTTAGTTACCAATGCACTCCCCCAGCTCTGCTAGGTACTAGATGACTGACAGACTCACCTTTCTTGGAACTGCTTGGAGGGAATGAGGCCAGCTCGGAGGTTGGTGTCCCCCACACGCTTCGCCTGCCACCATGTGGGGTCATCTTGGCTCACCACTTCAAGAATGTGCCTCCTCTGAAAGGGCAACCCTGCCTCCTGACAGGGGATGGCTTTGTCCTCCTTCGGGTTGTACTGGAACAGAGCCCTCATGAATACCTGAGGAGGGAGAAGAATCTTGGCGTGAGGCTCCCAGACCCATCTGCCAAGAAGAACCTCCTTAATAGCCAAGAGGAAGCGAGGTGAAGGAAAGAAGAGGAAGACACAATTACGTGGATGATCAACCTTTGAAAAAAATCAACGTCTACATAATCTGTTGTCTAAATGATCCTGGTTTTACAGCCTCCTGGAAAAACCTCTATTTGGCTTCAGTGTCAAATGGGTCTGGCTTTTATGGGCCTATGTAGACCTAGTCTAGCCCTGAGCTTGCAATCTCAAGTCTATGATAATAGAGCCACACTCTTGGGTAAGACAGTAATAGAAAGAGCTAGGGGATCCTCGTGGCTATTACCGCCCTGTCTTCATTATCATTCTGGTTTTTATTTTGTTTTGTTTTTAATGGCTGGACTCCTGAGATCTACATGACAAATTCTCTTGGAAGCAGTATTTTCTAGTCTTGAAAAATATGCATATGTTCCAGCTAAAGACCAAACTGTAATTAATGTTTGCTGTAAGAGACGAAGGATTAGGTTTGACAATAGAAGATTAAGCAGAAATACAAATGTGTGAATTTACTAATTTTTCTTTCTTCCTTTGAAGGCATCAGTTATTGTTCAGTTCGGTCATAGATAAATTCCATCAACAGTGAGAAAATTTAAGAGAATATGCCAACATAAACATCAGTTTGCTTTTCTTTTAAGAGAGATGACAGCAGTCCTCATTAAGGGTTTTCAGAATACCAAAAAGTGTATTTTTAAAAGGCAGTTACTAGTTATGAAAGCAAAAGGGTAATCCCAAGCACAAACGATCACTTTGTCAGGTCCAAAGGCTATTTCTGACGTACTAACAGCCAGCAATGAAAAGAGAGTTTGTTCAGTTGTATCTGACTCTTCGTGATCCCATTTGGGATTTTCTTGGCAAGTGGTTTGCCACTTGAGTGGTTTACCATTTCCTTCTCCAGCTCATTTTCCAGATGAGGAAAATGAGGCAAACAGAGCTAAGTGACTTGCCCAGGGCCACACAGCTAGTAAATGTCTAAGGCTAGATTTGAACTCAGAAAAAGGAGTCTTCCTGATTCCCGGCCCAGAGCTCTATCTACTGAGCTACCTCACTGTCCCAAGCTACCAGCTAAATAAACAAACAAATGTCGACCACTGTGATATGCTCATTTCTTGGTTATTAACAACCATTATTGTTAACCATATAACAACAAATATTATTTTATAGATAGCATTTATGGAGAAAGCACTTTAAGGTTTGTAAAGTGCTTGACATACATTATGTCACAACAAATGATAGAGGTGCTATTATCATCCCCGTTTAACAGATGGGAAAATTGAGACAGAGAAAAGTTAAGTGGCTTGCTCAGAGTCACACAGGAAATAGGCCTCAGAGGCAGGATTTGAAATGCCTCTCAGGTCTTATGGAATCTATCTCCAACACTTCATCCCCAACACCATTTGGCTGCCTGATTGAAGATGGACATTAGGCATTTAAAATACAGCATTTTAGCACCTCTGGCCTACCTCATCTCAACTCCCCTATGCTGTGGTCAGTCTCAGATCCTAACCTGATATGATCCCTTACCACTCACTCCCCTAGGTAGAGATCCTGAGGAAGAATGAAATGAAATTGCATACTTTGTTTCCAAATGAAGATCTCATTTACCTCAGTGGCAAAAGAGGTCCCCCCCTCCGGTGGCAAAGTCAAGTCACTTTGTGTGTGATATGCTAACCAGTAGGGATGTGGGTTAGACGTGGAGAACATCCTGACTGTAACAGCGATAGAGATACTAGCTCATGTTACTAAGAAAGAAAAGGGTCAGTTAGTTCAGGGTCTCTCTCACTTCATCTGTTATCTGTTAGAAAGCCGTTTCACCCCCAACCCTCACCCTCCACCTCAGTGAAGAGCCCATACTTTGCTGTCTTTTAATCGATCTTCTTCTTTAACGGCCGGGATGATTTTTAAAGTGATGGATCCTTGGGACTGGGCCTGAAAGGCAAAAAAGATGGACATAAGGTTTCTTCCTAAGTGAAGTTCAATTTCTTTTTTCATTCCTAAAAAACTCAACTTGAAAAAGAAAAGAAGCCCGACGGATCAAGAAATAGCCAAACAAATTGTAGCATAAGAATGTGATAGAATATTCCTTGCCATCCTGAACAGCAAATAGGAGGAATCTGGAGAACTATGGGAAGACTGATGAAGAGTGAATGAAGTCGAAATAGGGGAAACCAATAAACACAGTGACCACAACAAATGAAAAGAAAGAAAAGATCCAGGAAGGGAAGCCATGCACTGTGGTTGGATGGCCACCCTTAGCTATGGAAAAGATAAGAAGATGTGCATCTGTTTCCTGCTAGGTAGCACAGAGGATAGTGTTAGACTTGGAGCCAAGAAGAACTGAGTTCAAATCCAGGCTCAGGTATTTACTCACTGGATGGCCTTGGGGAAATCACTTAAGCTTTGTCAGCCTCAGTTTCTTCATCTGTAAATTGCGATCAACAATAGCACACCTACCTCCCAGGGTTGTTGTAAGGATCAAATGACATGATATAGGCAAAGGGCTTAGTGAACCTTAAAGTGCTCTAGAAAGGTCAAAACTACGGAGTGCACAATGTGGTCAGATGTGGCCCCTGGTTGGCTTGGTTTTGCTTTAATTGTTCTTTGATAGGGAAAGCTCGATGGGTGGGTAAGGGTGAGGTAAATCCAGAAATGACTAGGAAACAAGAAATAAACATTAATGAAACTCTAATTAAGAAAGGGAAGAAAGGAGGGAGGTCCAAGAAAGAAAGGAAGGAAGGAAAGAAGGAAGGAAGGAAGGAAGGAAGGAAGGAAGGAAGGAAGGAAGGAAGGAAGGAAAAGAAAGGGGAGGGAGAAAAGGAAGGAGGGAAGGAGGAGAAAGAGAAAAAGAGAAAGGAAGAAAGGAAAACAAAACAAAGAAAAGAAGTAGTTCTAACTTTTTTCTGCACCTCCCTTAATAAAAAGTATCCACAAGTGAGAAAAATCTCAGATTGACTCCAGAAAGAATATACATGGACTCCAACTATCTCTCCTGACAACGAATTCTTCAAAATGCTTCTTGTTGACATGTTTTATCCCTTACTGGATCTCAGTCACTTTCTTCTCCTCTCCTAGCTCTCTGTCACTCTTCCCTCTTCCTCTATTTCTTCACTATTACCTACTAACCCACGGTCTCTTGTTTTCCATTATTTAAGGGATGTTTTCTAGGCTGGCCCCCCACTTCTTACTGGCCTTCTACTTTTTGGTCACCCCACTCTCTTCTCTGCTTTCATTCACTTTTCCTGGGCTGTTCTTCATCCTGGAGGCTAACACTCCAAACCCACCGGTGAATGCCCTCCTTCTGACCAATGGGACAAAATCATCCAGATTTTCCATCTGTAACCTGCTCTGACATCTAGAAGGAGGGAGGGGAGGAAATAAGCATGTTTAAGGACTAATTTTCTACTATGTGTCAGGTACCATGTCGAGCATTTTACAAATATCTAATTCGATCCTCACAACAACCCTGGGAGGTAGGTGCTGTTCTTATACACGTTTTACAGATGGGAAAACTGAGTCTCAGGTTAAGTGACTTGCCCAGAGTCACACAGCTAGTATGGGAGCACTGGTTGTAAGTAGAGTTGGGTCACCCAGGTTCAAATCCTGTCTTTGCTAGCTCATTCAATCAACAAGCATTTATTAAAGTGCCCTACTACATTCTCAGGGCTCCATGCTAGGTCCTGAAGAGCAAAAGATGAAACACTCACTACCTTTGTGACCTTGGGTAAGTCATTTCTCTGGGTCTCAGTTTCCTCATCTGTGACCCGAGGGAGTTGGATTAAATGATCTAATAATAGGTGCCTTCCAACTCTAAATTTAAATTGTGTAAATTGGATCACTTTACTCAAGGGAAACAGAGATAGGTTCTAGGAGCTGGGGAAGGGACAGACCTTTGTAAAAGGCCCTTAGGGTCCCTTCAAATCCCAGGCTTTCCAACCAGATTTTTCCAGAATCCTTCTTACTTTCACATCATTAACATGAAAAGTCAAGTGGAGTTTTTGAGGGACAAGAAGGCAATGACACTTAACTTTAGCCTTACTCTCATCACTTTGGACAATTCAGCGTGTCCCAAAATTCTTAGTGCAGGTTTACCTTCTTAAAGGAAGATTTTCAGGATAGCCTCTATATGTTACTAATGATACCTCATATGTGTTCACTTTACGTTGTTTAAAACATACAATTATCCCATGAAATTGATGGAGGTAGCCAACACATTATACGGATGAGAAAACAGATACAGAAAGCTATGTATGTGACTTGTCCAAGATCATTCAATCAACGAACATTTTTAAGCCCTTACTATGTGCCAGGCACTATGCTAAGCACTGGGGATACAAAGAAGGACAAAACCACGAGGATCTTACATTCAAAGGGGGTGGTGGTGGTGACAGAGCCAATGTCATAAAATCTTAGATCATGGAATTATAGACCTAGAGACAGAAGGGACATCAGAGGCCATTTAGTCAGACTCCCTCTTTTTACAAATGAGGAAGCTGAGCCCCAAGGAAATTAAATGATTTGTTCAAGGTTACACAGTTATTAGAAACAAGTGTCTTGACTCACAGACTCTTGCTACTATGCTATGCTGCCTTCCTCATAATTTCACATTCCCCAGTCAGTCATTTAACCAGAAAGATGGGGAATTTTTTCTATGCCTTGGTTTCCCCACCTATAAAGAGGGGATAATAATGCCTGTCCTTCAAATGTTGGAGGGAATGTGAGAAAAATGGGACACTAATGCCTTGTTGGTGGAGTTGTGAACTGATCTAATCATTCTGGGGAGTAATTTGGAGCTACATCCAAAAGGCTACAAAACTGTGCATACCCTTTGATCCAGCAATACCACTAGGTCTGTACTCCCAAGAGATCAAAGAAAAAGGAAAAAGACCTATATTTATAAAAATATTTATAGCAGTTCTTTTTATGGTGGAAAAGAATTGGAAACTGAGAGGATACCTATTGATTGGTGAATGACTAAACAAGTTATGGTATATGATTGTGGTGGAATACTACTGTGCTATAAGAAATGATGAGCAGGATGCTCTCAGAAAAACCTGGAAAGACTTACATCGACTGATGCAAAGTGAAAGGAGCAGAACCAGGAGAATGTTGTACACAGTAACGGCAACACAGTAAGACAATCAATTGTGAATGACTTAACTATTCGCAGCAATACAATGATCTAAGAAAATTCCAAAGGACTCATGATGAAAAATGCCATCCACCTCCAGAGAAAGAATTGATGGAGTCTTAATGCAGATTGAAGAATACTTTTTTTAAAAACTTTATTTTTCTTGGCTTTTTTTTTGTCTGTGGTTTCTTTCACAACATGACTAATGGCAATAGTTTCACAAGACTGCACATGTATAATCTGTATCAAATTGCCTGCCTTCTCAATGAGTGGGGAGAGGAGGGAGGGAATTTGGAACTCAAATTTTTTAAAAAAATGAACATTAAAAAATTTTGTATGTGGTTGGAAAAAAAATCAAATTTAAAAAAATAATACCTGTGCTTCCTATTTCACAGGAGTGTTTTGAGGATGAAGTAATCCCATACCAGCTTTGGCAGCAATTAGTTTTGGTGGAAGAGTTCACAGTAACATCACTCTCTCCCATTGAAATGGGACAAACTGAGGCTGTATGTGATGAGGAGGTATGATAATTGGGTGAGAGGGGGAATGAGAGATGAGAAGTCTGGGAGATCTGAGTCCAAATTCTCCTCCTGTCCCTGGCTAAGTAAGACATTTGCCTCCCCTTTTACACACACTCTTTATGCTGTAAAATTCCCTCTGCTAATTATCTCCAATTTATCATATATATATATATATATACATATATATACACATATATATATACACACACACATATATACACACACACATATACATATATACATATATATGTATATATGTGTGTGTGTGTGTGTATATATACATATATGATATATATGTATATATATATATATCTTATTTGTACATAGCTGTTTATAATGTTGTTTCCCCCATTAGACTGAGCTCCTTGAGGGCAGGGACTGGTTTTTGCCTTTCTTTCTTTCTTCCTTTCTGTCCTTCCTTCCTTCTTTCTTTCTTTCTTTCCCTCCTTCTTTCCTTCCTTCATTCCTTCTTTCTTTTTCTTTCTTTCTCTCTTTCCTTCCTTCCTTCTTTCCTTCCTTCCTTCCTTCTTTCTTCCCTCCTTCCTTCCTTTCTTTTTTTCTTTCTTTCACTAACGCTTAGCGCAACACCTGGCACAAAGTACAAACTTAATAAATGCTTGCCTACCGTTGACTGACTGTAAATAGGGAAGCTAAGATATTCACCCTGTCTGACCCCTAGGATTCCCAGGAAGTCATGGAGATGAAACACCCCCCAACAACCCCAACGCAACACACACCAGAATTTGACTGATTTCATCCGGCCGCTTATGTAGGACCACAATCCCATTGACTTCCCTCAGCTCATCTCCAACATGCACCAGACCTGAAAAGAAGACAGAGGAGCTGATGGATCAAGGAGGAGGCATTGTGAGCCCTCCCTTTACACCCCCTCACCCCAAACCTCCAAGGACACTGCCTTGTCCCATAAAGCACCTATGACAGTGTCACCTTTGATGTTTTGAAAAGCAACAATAACTCATCCTATTTCTTATTTAAAATAAATTCCAGGCACACACACATAGACCACACACACAGACACACACACACACACACACACACACACACACACACACACACACACACAGACACACACACACCTCAAAGGAATAGGGTGGGGCACAAGTTTAGAGAGGTAGGTGAAGATTCATTCACTTGAACAAGTATTTATTAAGCACCTATCATAAGCCAGATAGAGGACCAGCTTTAGAGTCAGGAAGACATGAGTTTGTATTCTGCCTCAGACACATACTCACTGTGTGACCCTGGGCAAGTCAATCAATAAACATTTTTTAAGCACCTACTATGTGCCAGGTATTGTACTAAACACTTGAGTCACTTAATTTCTCAGTTCCTTGGGCAAAATTTTAAGAATGCAATAGTGTGAGAATTGCTTGTACAAGCAACATTTTTTATAGAGTTTCACTTTATGACAGCAAAGGTCATGGGTTTATATTTCTACTGGTACATGAGGCTGAACATCTGCTGCCTTTGACCAGGTGAAACCTCATATTGAAAGAAGGGCTGATTGTGTAAGTCAGGGTTTTACTGTCATTTTCTTTTTGTTTTGTGGACCCATCGGCAGCCTAGAGATTTCTTTTCACAATAATGTCTTGAAATAATTGAAGGAAATGCTAAATTTCAATTAGTAAACATAAGGATGCAATTTTTTCTCACTTAAGTACATAGATCGCCTAAATTCTACCTACAGATACATTAGGGGTCCATGCGCCCCAGGTTAAGAACCCCTTGTATGAGCCAATCTAATTCAGTGCTTCCCATAGTTTGATCCAGGAACTACTGGGGGGTCCCTGAGAACCTTTCAGGGCATTCTCAAGGTCAAAATAATACTAATAATGCTAAGATATTTTAATTTTTTAACACAGTAAATATCAATATATAATATATACGACATACATAATTTATATATTAAGTATATAAACCCACATAAACAAAAGCTCTCTGGAGGGTCCTCAACAATTTTAGGAGTATAAAGGGGACCTGTTTCCAAAAAGTTTGAGAACCACTAATCTAATCGTTTTACTTTGTCCCAACTAATTCACACATCACTATCCAAATGCCAGAGGAGTTGCTGATCTACACCAGTGGAGGAGGTTTCCATACAGGGATTTCTCTACACCAATAAAATCAGAGGTAAAAACTTTCTTTTTTGATGTGTAAGACACTGTCTTCGCACAAAGACCAAATGAAAAGACCCCTGCCCTCAAGGAGTTTACATTCTACTAGGAGGATACAACATGTAAACTGATAAGTAAATATAGCATAATGGGGGGGGGGGTCGGGGGAGGGGGAAGAAAGCCTTAACAATCAGGCAAGTCAGAAAAAGCTTCCTGTAGGAGGTGACACACACATTGAGCTTCAAAGGAGTGAGGTGGAAGTGCACTGGGACCCAGCCTGTGGGAAGTCAGAGAAGAAGGATGTGCTTTAAGATGTCTCAATACACATCTGTCTCTTTGCTTTTATGTTAGTAAAATTTAAAAATTTTAGAAACCTTTGAAGCAGGGATTCCCATGCTCTTAGGAGCTGTGGTGACAGATTGTCCTTTTTTCCAGTTCCCAAACTTTCCCTTGTCCCCTCATCCTCAAAGTTCTCTGTGGTCTATGCTTACTTTACCTAAAATATATTTTTTGGTGGAGGAGGGAAGGAAATTGTGGTTCAATGACTTGCCTAAGGTCACACAGCTAATAAGTGTCAAGTGTCTGCAGCGAGATTTTAACTCAGATCCTCCCGACTCCAGTGCAGGTGTTCTGTCCACTACAACACCTAGCTGCCTCTACCTAAAATAAATTAAAATTTCTTTTTTTCCTTTGGGACTTTTGATAAGAACTCCATGTTTACCCTGGAGCAGTAGTTCTTAACCTTTTTTGTGTAGTGGACCACGTTAGCAGTCTGGTGAAGCCAGACTGACTCCTCAGAACCATGTTTTTAAATGCATAAAATAAAATATACAGGATTGCAAAGAGAAACAGTTATAGTAAAGTAAAAATGTACTGTTCTTTTTTTCTTATCCAAGGTTACAAACTCCCTGAAATCTATCCACATATCTTTCAGGGCCACTGGACCCCAGGTTAGGGACTCGTGACTTAGAGAAAACAGAAATTTCCTTCAACAAGACAGGAAACCTCTGCTCCCAAGACTGTTGGTATGTGTCTCCACTAGGAAGTGGCAAGGTTGGAGGAGTCAGTTTGGGGGACAGTACAACATTTAAGGAGAAGGACTTAGTCACTTACCACTCCGGTCAGCTGCGCCCCCTCTCATGATCCTGGCCACAATGACTGCCCCTGAGTGTTCATCCCTCCGGATGGTTGCACCCTGAATCAGACCCCGGAGAGAAGGTAAATCACTGAGGTGGAAACACCAAATCCCAGATCCTTGAGGCCCACATGCTCCATGTCCCTTCCTCTGCCTCCGGGGAAGGCTAGGCAAATTAGGGTTGAGGGGAAGACTCTCCAACACTGACAGGAGACAGTTCTCTCTTAAGCAAAGATCTCACTCAACAGGAAAAGTCACTGAGAAAAATTACACCACCACCATGACCACCTTGCATCTATATGATCAGTCAGATACTCACTAAGTTCTTCTCCGTGCAAAGCATTGGTAGAATGAATTAAATTAAATTAAATCTTAAATTTAAGTCAGGGATTCTTAACAATTTTGTGTCATGGAGGCTGAAGAAGCCTGTGTACCCCTTCTCAGCAAAAGCTTTTAAAATGCATATAATAAAATCCAAAGGATTACAAAGGAAATCATTTATAATGAAATAAAATTATCAACAATTTTTTAAAAATTTATAGACTATAGGTTAAAAACTCCTGGCCAGTATTTTCTTACCTATTATCTTATTTCTCACCCCTCTGCGATAGATAGGACAGGTATTATACCCATTTTTCAGGGGAGAAAACTGAAACACTGGAAAGGTCTCCATCTCTCTAGCTAAGTGATTTGTCTAAAATCATCAAATCAGGCACTATACCTGAGCTGGAGCTAGAACCCACCCTCCACCCCTGAATCCCAGCCCAGGCTCTCAGGACTACAAGGCACAAAACCTTTGTTTTAGCAGGAGATCACATTTTAACTGGAATCAACAGCCACATCAGCAGAAGCAGAGAGGGGTGACCAGGGCTCGATATTTTCTCAAATGTGTTTGAAGGGTTGAGGATAGGGGCTTGGTGAGTAAAGTGACTTCTGATGTTTCAAAGAAGCAAATAGAAAAAAAAAAACATTCCCCAATTTACTAGGAGAGCGGAAGAGAATGAGGGGGAAGAAGGGAGGGAGAAAGAAGGATGGGAAGATGGAGGGGAAGAGGAAGCCAGAATGGAGGACTGAGAGGAAGGAAGGATGAGGACTAAAAGGAATGGTGTGGGGAATAAGAGAAGGGGAGGAGGGCAGTCAGGTGGTTCAGTGAGTAAAGCACCAGCCCTGGAGTCAGGAGGACCTGAGTTCAAATCCACCCTCAGACACTTGACACACTTGCTAGCTGTGCGACCTTGGGCAAGTTACTTAACCCCAATTACCCTGCCTCCCCCTGCCCAAAAAAAAGAAGAGAAAGGGAGGATGGGGAGATAAGAAGAGGGGAGAATGGGGGATTGAGAGGAAAAGAGGATGGAGGAATGAGAGGAGGGGGACGGGAAAATGAGAAGAGGGAGGATGAGGGAATTGGGGGAATAAAAGGAAGGGAGAATGGGAAATAAGAGGAGGGGAAAAGGATGGGGAGAGGAGGTATGAAAAGATGGAAAGAGGAAGATGAAAGGATTCGAAGGGGGAGAAGAAGGGAGATAGGAAGACCCAATGAAAGGATGGGGGAAGACGGATTAGAGGAGATTGTAATGACAGAATGTGGTGGGGGTGGGGAGGCACAATATACATACCAGAGGTTCTTTGTTTTTCACAAGACGGACAATTTTCACTGACTCCTCATTAAAATCTTCCTCGATATTCTCAGGCAGAGGGGGAAGAACAGGGTCAAAATTCTTCTGAGCAACAGTATCATGTACCATGAGCACAGCCTGTGGGAAACCAAGGAAAGCTGAGAGCTATGGCCCTAAGGAAGGAGATGATGGCCCTGTGGCAGCCACTGCAGAGCCCCAGTTGCTAAGATGCAAAGGCCTTGGAGGGCTGACTGCACACAGACCCATCAGAAAGCCAGCAGCATGGAAAGGCCTCCCAGGGAGGCTCCCAGGCAGAAATGTCCCTGACTTTGTAGCAAGGGTAGCCTTTCCACATGTCTGTGGCCCATTCTCCCCAGATGGCATTAACCACATCACACAAAAAAACATGTGAGCTGAATGAGCCGGAATTTTTTAAAAGGGAAGCAAAATATATGCCCATCAATTGGTGAGTGGCTGAATAAATTATGGCATATGGATCTAATAGGATATTATTGTACCATAAGTCATGGTAGATGTGGAGAATGCGAAGGAAGACTTATATAAAGAGACAAGGAGCAAAGAAAAGGTGACCAACAGTATGGTTAGGGAATGGAGACTTGTGATTTCTTTGGTACAAGGAACTCCCAGATGAAAAAAGTCCCTCTACCAAAGCAAGCGGGTACCTCTCAGAGTCTGAGAGAGTTGCCTAAATACTAGGAGTTTAAGTGACTTGCCCAGGGTCACACAGCCAGTATACAGAACAATGCACAATATGATTTAAAAAAAAAAACCCAAACCAGTGTAAGAAACCTCCAAAAAAGAAACTCTCTTCCACCAATGCACAATAATTACAAGAATGTAAATAAAGTCATCATGGGGAAGTAACACAATTCTAGTCAAATGCCAGCTTTTTAAAGTTAACGGATGAAGGGACGATTTCATCTTTCGTTTTTGTATCCCCAGTGCCTTGCACATTGTTGCTGTCGTTCAGGCATTTCATTTGTGTCTGACTCTTCACATCCCCATTGGAGTTTTCTTTGAGAAGATATCAGAATGGTTTGCCATTTCCTTCTCCAGTTTATTTTACAGATGAGGAAACTGAGGCAAACAGGAGTAAGTGATTTGCTCGGGGTCACACAGCTATTGAAGTCCCTGAGGCTGGATCTGAACTCAGGACTTCCTAACTCCAGGCCTGGTGCTCTGCCCACTGCATCACCTAGCTGCCCAGCTTTGCGCACAGTAAGTGCCTAATAAATGCAGTTGACTGGCTAATCCTTCCTTTCTGTTACCAATCAATAAACTTTTTCAGGGAAAGTATTTTCTAAAGAAGATTGTTAGATTTGAGAGGAGGAAGAATAGGAGTTTAGAAGAGGTGAGATTGTGAGTAGAGCACCTGCCTTGGAGTTAGGAGGACCTGAGTTCAAATGTGGCCTCAGACACTTGACACACTCACTAGCTGTGTGACCTTGGGCAAGTCACTTAACCCCAATTGCCCTGCCTTCCCCCCTCCAAAAAACAAAAGAAGAGGGGAGATAGGGGCTAAAAGAGGTTGGAGGGAGATTGGAGGACAGGAGGATGGAAGGGCAGAGGAGAGGAGGGTGGAGTAATGAGAGGAGGGGGAAATGGGATTGAAAAGAAGAGACTAGGAGATAAGAAGAGAGGAGGATGAAGGGGGAATAAATTTGGGGGAGGGGGAGAGCAAGGTGTTTGTTGTGTCAAAACAAAATATATCAATGTTAAAAGAAAAAAAAAACTATGTGGGCCAAGACTGAGAAATGACAGAGGTCAGTACCCTGAGATGGGGAGTAGACAGCAGTTGGAGCAGCTCCCTCTCATCACTGTGGACTGATGCAGCCTGCAACTCTTCTATAACCTAAACAGAGACAGAACACCAGAGGCAAAAGGGAATTAGTTGAATGCTAATCAACGTCCTACTTGTGATAGGTTTTCCCAACTGTTTCTAAGCAATTTCTTGGTGAAAATAGTTGCTCCTAGGACTTATGGCCCATGTCCCAGCCCCAGACTGGCTGCACAACCAAGGGGTCCTGTTACATCCTTATCTGCTCAGGAACTGGGGGATCGATGCCTGGCATTGTAAACTCTCCCAGGCTCTGGGGAGTAGACATGGGAAAGCCCTCCTCTGGCTCACTGCTTCCCAGTAAGAACTTACTCACCAATTAAAAAGTTAGTGCATCAAATCTAGACCTGAAAGAGACCTAATCGTATTCAACCTCCCCACTTTACAGAGAAAGAAACAGAGAGGGAAAAGTGATTCACCCATTGTTACAGAGCAAACTAGTGGAAGTAGCAGGTCGTGGAACCCAGCTCTCATAAAGTCTCCAACCACCATAATTAAATAACATCTTAGGGGTCATCTAGTAGAATCTTTTCATTTCTGAGATGTTTTGTCCAAGGTCAAACAGAAAGGCAAAGGCAGAGTGGGGGAGGTTTGGAGACTCACAGGCAGGGCTCTCTCTTCACTAGATTATAAGAGGTTCAATTAAGAAGCAAAGGGGAAAAAGGAATTCTGTGCTTTTTAGTTTCCAGCGTGAACTCCTTCCAGGTAAAGACAGCACAGCCCCCAATGCTGAGAGTGCAAATCTGCCAGAGAGGGGAGACTTACATCCTCTGCGAGGGCTGTGGCACTATGCAGAACTGGAGTTGGGCTCTGTCTCTCATAATAGCGAAGTTTCTCATGAATCTGAAATGACAAGTGGGGTTTCTGGAGAATAAATGCAAACCCAGCTAGCTTCCCAAGCCCTCCTCCGAAAAAAACTTGCAAGAATTCAGGAGGGGAAGAGCTGTAATCTGGACCCCAAAGCATGTTACTGGCCACGAAGATAGTGACTACAACACAACAGACCACTCTTTTTCTAAGCCTGGGGAAGAACAAGGATTCCCAGAGACAGAGGAACAGACAGAATGACCATCAAAGGTGACCAGGAAGCCAAAAACATCTGGAAATTCTAACTGGGCCACATGGAATTTAATTGAATAAGCATTTATTAAGCACCTCTTATGTGGCATGCACTGGGGATACAAAAATGAAATACCCACATGTTTGTAACAGGGGTTTGATTTGTTCTTGTTTCTCAATAGGGAGACTACAAAGAGAGAAGGTGGATTGTTGTTGATTGAAAAAATATTTAATAAAAAAATAATTAAAATTTGTTCAAAGAAATGGGGAAAAAATGAAATAGCCCTTGCCCTCAGGGACTGAAAGAAAATGGGAAGTGGGAATGAAATAAATGTTTACCTTCATTAAGTAACTGAGGCTTTTCTCACTGAAGACATCTCTCAAGAACCCCATCTCTTCTTTATGGTTAGAGTCTGGTCTGAGCTGGGAGGTCAACAGGGCTAGGGTTTCATGCAACCCTGCAGAAAAGGGAAGAGAAAACAAAGAGGCAAATAGGTAATGAAAACTGAAATGGGACAGAATGATAGAATTTAAAGCTAGTCCGATCCCTTCATTTTATACATAAGGAAACTGAGGTACAGAGGATAAGAAGACATCCAAGGTAACCTGAGTAATCATTGGCAGGTTATTAATGTTAATTATTAATATTAATAATAATTGCCAGGTCCTCTGACTCTGACCTCTTCAGTCAAATTTTCTTGGTGACCTGGGGTTTTACTTTTACTAGGCACGAAAAATTTTAAATGTAACATATAAGATTTCAGACTGCAAAAACTTTGGACAATCACATACTAGTTAAGATATATCCAGAATTAGTTCTACTATTTTTTGTGACAGGTTCCTACTTACCTAACACTAACCTTATTTAACTGGGCTGAGACATTTACTTAGAAAGACAAATGCACAATCCAATCAATAAGGGTGGGGAGATTCAGGGTCAGGCAGGGGCAGGTCCCAAATTAGTCAATAACACTCAGTATAAAACACCTAATATAAGGTTTTCCCCCAAATTAAACCTGGAAAATATTTTCTAACTTATAGCTCCCTCTCCACTTATTCTTATCTTATCTTTGAGTTGTCCCTGATTCTTTGTGACCTTATTGGGGTTTTTTTGGCAGAGATACTGGAGTGGTTTGCCATTTCCTTCTCCAGCTCATTTTACAGGTGGGGAAACAGAGGCAAACAGGGTTAAGTGACTTGCCCAGGATCACACAGCTAGTAAGTGTTTGAGACCAGATTTGAACCCAAGTCTTCCTGGGGCCTGGCACTCTATCCATTGCAGCACCCAGCTGCCCAAGAGGACCCTCTCGGGATCATAAATTTGAAGCTGGAAGGGGTCCAACCCCTACATTTTATAGAGGCCTGGACTCACCCAGCAAACAGCAGTGACTAGGACAGCACTGGAGCATTGGGAATAGGGGATGGAGAAGTAGAGTTTCCTCTATTATTTAAGTTTCTTGCTGCCTGATTTCTTTCTACCCCTAATCTTGTGGGCACTGGGAGAGAGACTCACCTGAATCTTCAGATAGCACTGGCATGCTTGTCCTCCCAAAGGAAACTTTCTGGTTGAAGCAAGGATTCTTCTTCTACTGCCTAATCCAGGGGAGAGAAGAGGGAAGGAAGATAAAACTGATTATATCCTCTCTCTGGCTCTGCCCCAGCATTTTCAGCCAATAACTAGGAAGTGTCTATGTTTAAGTTCGGTTCTGGTTGACTGGTAGGACATGGTTCAATGAGGTAGCTCAGGCCGGAGGAAATTAATAGTGATCTCTGGCTTGGTGTGACCTTGGGCAAATCACTTCTTGTCTAGGGCCCTCAGTTTCCTTCTCTGTAAAATGAAGGGACTGCATTTGATGACCTCTGAGACCCCCCTTCAACATTAACATTCTACGGCTCTCTGATCTTTTCCTCCGACAATAAAAATGTGTTGTGTTTCTTTATGATGGACTTGGGCTCAGGCAAATTAATTACTTTCCTGGCTGACCATTCAGTGCTCTCCTCTATAGAGATAACTGTCCCTCCCTCTGCCATGTCTCCTAAGATACCCTTGAATACACCCCTCCTGCCCTTGGTCAACCAGTAACAAATCAACAAGTATTTACTGTATGTTTAACATGACATTCCTTCCTTCCCTTCTCTTTCCCTCTCCTCATTTTACCAATCCTCCAGGCTCCAGGATGAAGGAAGAATATAAAACATGAGAACTGCTAGGCTAAATCAAACCAATGATTCATCCAACCCAGGATTCTACCACGAATAGCCCTCAAGAACGCAGTGGCAGTAATATTCTCGGGGGGGGGGGGGGGGGGGGGGGGGGGCTGGAAAGGAGGAGAGGTATGGTACCTTCCGACCCTCTCCCACCCAACACATAACCATAACAGATACAGCTGGACCTCTATCAGCGATATGTATGTACCTACACCTCAGCCTTCCTCTACACCCCTCTTCCCAAAGTTCTCATCCCGGCCAACTCCCTCCCTGGGTGATACTGGAAAGTCTATATCTCTTAGGGTTTGGGGGATGGGAAAGAAAACCTGTAGCCAGGAAGAGGTTGTAGGAAGGAGGAGAAGGGTCCTGGAGGTTGTCAAAGGGGAGGGCCTGGGAAAGGATGGATGCTGGGGCAGGAAAATTTAAAAAAAAAAAAAAAGCTTGAGAGAAAGGAGTCTGCTTTAGAGGAAAGGAATACGGTCCTCGGGGTCCAGAGCGGAAAGGGTCTGAGCGCCTTGCTGGCCCCCCTCTCCAAGCAAGAGGCTCTTTAAGCTGCAAGCTCTCTATGAAGCTGGGGATGTGGATAGAGTGAGGATCGCGAGCCCCTGGCCCATACGACCCACTCTCCCCAGTCGCTCTCATCTTCTCCTGTGCCCCTGGACGACTCCCTCCTTTTTGAGTTCCCCCACCGAATTCTCCACCTACCCCCGGTTTTGAGCTCTGCCAACAGGGTCCGGGGTCCAGGCGCTTGGGGCTGCTGTCCAAAAGCTGGGGCCGCTCTCTTGCCCAGGCCGTTCCAGCCTCTTGCTCCGCCTTCCCTGGCTCCTCCCTGCGCTGCCGCCGTCGTGTAGCGTGTGGGTGGAGGAGGAGAAAGAGATGAACTGAACACTAGGAGATAGATCTGATACCCTCGGTCTGTGGCGCCGCCCCTATAGCTCGCCCCATTTTTCCTCCTTGGCCATCTCCGAAAGAGCCTTTCACCCGTATTCCCTGCCCTCTATCCCTCAATACACGCATCTCCTCATCCCCAGGGACGCTCCTTCCTCACAATACTCTTCCCCCTCCTCCCCTCACATCTGTCCCTCACATCTGGCCCCAGAAAGCCCGATTTCTTCAAGCCTTCCCTTAGCCCACTTGGGTCAGGCTGACCTAAGAATAGAATCTAATGTTATCAAGGCCGCTCCTAGTTGTGGATGTTTGTGCGGGCATTTAGGGACGTGGGGAGAGGAGGGGGGAAGGGGGTTAAGGGGAAAAAGAACGATAATTCTTCGTGAAAAGATGGAAGAGAGAACGTGGAGGAGGGCTTGAAAAGAGAGCCCCTGGGGGATGGAGGATGTGTGCATCGAGGTGTGAGTGGAGTGAATGTGAGGAAAGGTCTACAAGGCATATGTGTGGTAATAGGGTGGAGGTAGAGAAGCACCCTTAGAGCAGGTGGAAGTGTGGCTGTGTGTGGAGGGGGGTGGGGCAGTGTTGTGGAGGGAAGGATAGAATAATGTTCGGGAGAGGGGTGTGGGCAGGGAGAGTGCCGGGAGCTGGAGTGTGTGTGTGTGTGTGTGTGTGTGTGTGTGCCAGAATATGTGGCGGGAAAGTTGAGGAGGTTCCGTCTCACCAAGGAAGTTTGGTCACGCACAGAGGAACGCAGAGACTAAACTGGGGTCGTGTCAGAGGGAAAGGAAAGGAGAATCTGGATGGAAGCCATCATGGAGGTAAGTAAAACCAACAGGACTGGAGTCCTTAGAGAGCACGTGGGCAAATGCGGTGCATTGGGGAGCAGTCCTGGAGGTAGAAAGATCACTCCAAGAGTGAAGTCTCGGGCACGAGGCACCCAGCAGGAGTATAGATTTTCAGTGTGAACATTTAGACCTGGACATCGGCAAACACTATCACAAATCAGGGTTCCGCGTCTTGTTGACTGTCTACACTTAGGAAAGTGATGGCAAACCTGACAGTATGTCCTGTGTCCATTTTTGTTCCTGAGATCCAGTTGTAAAATATTCAGCAGCACACCTGAATTAGTATTCCTAAACCCACAGAGGCCAGATTTTAAAAAGGAGAAATAGCAGCAACCAGTAAAGCTAAATCCCCCAAGCTGGGTTGGCATTACATAGAATCCCTGAGGTAGGGGAGACCTCAGAGATCACTTAGTCCAACACCCACCTGGGCAGGAAGCCTCCTCACCCTGACTTTGAGCAGCTCTGCCTCACTTAAATCCAGTTCAGCGGCAAGTCAAAACAAGTCTTGTGATGCCATTGGTCCTCTCCCGGAATGAAGGACGATCAGTTGACCGAGGGTCATTCTTCCCCAACTTCAATATTTTCATTAACATGGAATTTTTTCTCTCCCAAGGCAACTCATTTTACTTTATGAAGGGCTCTAATTGTTTAGACGTTTTCATAAATTTCTTTGCCACTCCTACTTCTGCCCCTTGGGAATGACCAAAACAAGTTTAATCCCTCTCTCTCATGACAGCCCTTCAAATACTCACATGCCCCGCCCCATCTTCTCTTTTCTAAGTTTCTAAAAAAAAAAAACTTAAAAAAAAAACTTTTCCAGAATTTTCGAAGTCAATAGCAATATAAGTGATAAATGGAAGCATAAATATCGATTGTGTTTTAATCTTAGAACATGGCAATGGAGAGAGACAGAGATTCTTAATATGCTCATAACAAATTACGATATTCCAGGTCTAGATGGACCAAAGCTAAGTACAGCAGGACCATCACTTCCCTCATCTAGGGACTGTTCTTCTCTTAATCCCCACTTGCATTGGTGGGTCAGGTCCCAGAGCTTCTTGTCCCTTTAGGATTCTAGGAGATCCTGAGTAGCTGGTGAGTATCTTATTCTAATGCTATATAGCTCATAAGTCCCCATTGGTGTGCTCTCTCCATTGATTATTAGTCGTTATAAATTAGACAGCCAGGATTAGTTAGCTTTTAGAAGGGATATTTTACTAAGATGGTATAGGAAGAAGGGTACAAACCATTCCCCTAAAAGTCTATGACATGCACTCCTACCAGAGGAAAGTGGGCTCAAACGTACATGTACAAATCTTATATTCTGCAGCTCCTGGAAGTCCTTTTCCTGGGATTCTCAAGATGTTCCTCTTAGTAATGGTGTAGTTTTCTCTCTTTTTAATTAATGAATTAATTTTTTGTTACATTTTGAGTTCCAAATTGTCTCCCTCCCTTCTTCCCAACCCCATCAACATTTGATATAGATATCTATGTGGAGCCATAAAATACATATTTCCATATAGCAGTTCTTTCTCTGGAGGTGGATAGCATTTTCCTTCCTAAGTCCTTCACAGCTGATTTGAATGATCATATCACTCAGACTAGCTTAGTCATTCACAGTCACTCTTTGAACAATATTACCGTTACAACATCCTCTTGGTTCTGATCATCTCACTTGGCATTATTTCATGCAAGACTTTCCATGTTTTTCTGAAAACAGTCTGCCCATCTTTTTTGCTTTCCTTCTAATCTTGGGGACATTGATTTTATTTGTAAAAAACCTTTCTAATTTAATAAAAACCATCCATTTTATATCCCACAATGCTCCCTATCTCTTATTTATTCATAAATTCTTCTCTTAACCATAAATCTGATGGGTAATATGCTCCATTTTGCTCTAATTTACTTATGATGTGTTCCTTTATGTCTAGGTCATGTATCCATTTTGAATTTATTTTGGTAAACAGTGTAAGATATTGGTCTATACTTAGTTTCTGCCAAACTGCATTCCAGTTTTCCCAGCAGGTTTTTTTTTTTTTTACCAAATAGTGAATTCTTATCACAAAAGCCTAGATCTTTGCATTTATCAAACACAAGGTTACTGTAGTCATTTACTACCGTATACTTATACTCTGGAGCAATTTTCCTTAATAATTTTTTGAAGTATAATGTCTAGACTCCTCTTTTGATCATGATTTTCAGGTAGTCCAACAATTCTGATATTTCTTTTTGATCTGTTTTCCAGGTCAGTTATTTTTCTAACAAGATATGTCATGTTCTCTTCTATTTTTTTTCATTCTTTTGGTTTTGTTTTATTATTTCTTGATGTCTTGTGAAGTTGTTAGCTTCACCTTGTTCAATTCTAATTTTTAAGAAGTTATTTGCTTCAGTAAGTTTTTGCACCTCTTTTCTCAATTGTTCATAATTTTCTTGCATTACTCTTATTTCTCAAAATAAGCTCACCCTCCCCCTTGTAAACCCAGATGTTGATGCTTCCCTGGTAACTATGAGTTGTGATTTGAATCAGACAAGGTCTGTCTGTTGATGTTTGTAATTTCTATTTGTGTTTGCTCTGAAGTTCAGGGTGCTGGCTTTTCCTCCTGAACTGAGTTATATATGTATGTTTGATTAAAGTGAGATTGTTAACCCCTTAAAGTTACTTTCCTTAGTAAAGCAGATCAAAGAACCTATGCTGGCTGCTCTTGTTGCTGGGCTTGTTGAGTCTTACACTCCCACAGCTGCTGCTAGTCAACTGTTGTTACTCTATCCTGAAATGGTGATCAGGGTCCCACCCCTCTGTATTCTCCAGATTGTACTTGCTTCTTCCCTCCCATAGCCATAGCCTAGGACCACATCCCAGTCAACATACACAAGCCCTGCGTCCAGTGCCAGCAGAGGGGCCCAAAGTCTTCCCCAATCAGCCTCCTGACCCCTCCACTGTCAGCCAGGCAAAACGTTCCCACAGTTCTGGCTACCACCGATACATCTGCCCTCAAATCTCACTGTTTGTTGATGGGAGGTATCTGCACTTTGTTCTGGTCAGAACACCACCTCAATAGATCAGAACTTTCCTAACATCTTCCCAAGTTGTCTTGGGCTGGACAACTGCTTTACCCTGTCTTTTTCTTATTTCTGCCCCTCTAAAATTCAATGTGAAGCATTGTTTTAAGTTATTTGGAGAGGAATTTGGGAGAGCCAGGTAATTTCTTGCCTTATTTTCCCATCTTCCTACAATCCCATATGGCATAGTTTTCTACTGGGCTCCTGTAGAGTCCTGAAATTGCCTTTCCCCAATGTGTCTTGTTTGTTCTCAGCTAGAATTGCAGGTGTTACTGTCAGTTACTGATATTCTGGGGATGCTGCTAACATGCTGATAAGAAATCCAAATACTCTGACCTTTTAAAGATCATAAGGGCACTGAATGAGGGAAGGGGGGAGAGGGAAAGAAGACTGAGGCTCACGGCCTTTCTACCAAGCAATTCCCTAAGAAGGAGCTTGGCTGGTATGGCCCGACTCTACATTGACAGATACTCAAGACTGGATTCCAAACTGGCTTGCTCTTTTATAAAAGACTCACAAGCTGTAACCAAGTTTCTCCAGGCAATCCAACTCTACTTCCTGTGCAATGTCACTCCATTTCATTGAACATCTTTCCGGGATTTCTAGTCTAATGATTGATTCATTGATTCGATTTGATTCTTACCTGGTTGAGGTAGTAACTTAGAGTGGGGCCGGGTGTTTGATTAGAACCAGGGCCAGGCTGCCATTAGAAATATGCCAGGTGCCACAATGTATAGAGTGCTAGATCTGGAGTCAGAAAGACCTGAGTTCAAATACAGCCTCAGAAACTTACTGGCCATGTGACCCTGTGCAAGTCACCTAACCTCTGTCTGCCTTAAGTTTTCTCATCTGTAAAATGAGGATAATAATCTCACCTACCTCCCAGGGTTATTATGAAGATCTAAAGCACTTGGTAAACCTTAAAGGGCTCTATAAATGTTTTTGTTGTTGTTCAGTCGTGTCTGACTTCATGACCCCATTTGGGTTTTTTGCCATTTTCTTCTCCCGCTCATTTTACAGATGAGGAAACTGAGGCAAACAGGGTTACACAGCTAGTAAGGGTCTGAGGTCAGGTTTTGCCAACCTTCTCTTACAACCTTCCATCTCCCATCTCCATGACCTTGCACTGACCGTCCTTCCCACCTGGAATGTCCTCCCTTTTTAATTTCTGCCTCTCAGAATCCCTAAGTTTCTTCAAAGCTCAGTTCAAATGCCACCTCCTATATAATCTCTTTCCTGATCCCCCAATTGTTAGTCCCTCCCCTTATTACCTTATATTTACTTCATTTGTATTTTGTCTATAAGGAGGAGTTGATCAGGGACTCTCCTACTCAAATTTAAAATTACCCAGTCAACCCGATGAAATGACAAGGCATGGGCCATTGTTAGTTACTGGTTAAACAGAAGGGTCCCCCAAACCAAATGAGAGTGATTGGCTGACTGAAAAATCAGCCACTCTTTCTTGTGGTTTATAAAATTAACTTGAACAGACTCTTTGGGGCTCTCACCTCTTCAGAACTCATTCTTTGACTTTTCCCCTGTGGCTTCTCCCAAAGTGCAGCAATGGACTACAAGTCTTCAAGAGCTGAGAGCCCCAAAGAGTCTGCTCAGCTTAATTTTATAGGCCATGAGAAAGAGTGGCTGATTCTTCAGGCAGCTAATCACCAAAAGTGCCTTGTGTCCCATTAGTTTGGGAAATTTCTGAAACAAAACTTATGTCCCCTACCCCACCTCTGCCCTTCCCCTCTCCTCTTCCTCTTCTTTCTCCTCCCTCTCTCTCCCCACTCCTCTTTGTCTTCTCTCCTCCCCCCTCTTCTCTCTGTCTCTCTCTGTCTCTCTGTCTCTGTCTCTGTCTCTCTCTCTCTCTCTCTCTCTCTCTCTCTCTCATTGGTCATGACATCTGCAAAAAAGCCATAGTCTACAAGTCAAAAGACCTGGATTCAGGCCCTCACTATACCACCTGAATTTGACCTTCTAGCCAACCACCTTTTTACCTCCCTATTCTTATGCAGGAAATGGAAATGTTAAAACTTATTCTTCAGGAAGTCACTTTGAGGACAGAACAAGAGAATACAAGTAAAAACATTATGGGAAAATCACCATTAAAATGTTGTTGTTTGTCCTTCATTCTCCAAGGGAACCATGACCTCAGGGAGGTGCTGCTGTGACATTCAAGTGAATTGGATTTAAGTGAGGGAGGGCTGTGCAAAGTCACCAGCCTCACTTTCTCCTTTGGAGCCATCTGGGTCCAGTGGCCAGATACACATAAGGACTGCTGGGGATGGCCCCAGCTGCAGTGGAAGACCTTGGCCTTTTAAATCTAAGGGCTTTAGCAGGACTCATTTAAAAATGAAAGAGTATTTGGATGTTGAGATGCATACCAAGTCCTATACAAATTTGTTCAACATCTTGAACTTCCTTGCTGGGGTTGTCCCAGTCATTCCAATAACAAAGGAAGATGAGGAGGAGCTAAAGTATTATGGAGCTTACCATGGTGATCCTCTGGGACAACAATTTTAAGTTGGCAGTGAAAGAAACAATGGGACTACCGGTTGTTGTACAATGTGAAGCCCTGCCACAGCAAGAGGAACTCTAACTGCATTTTTTGAGAGGAGGCAATGCAGGTTAAGTGACTTGCCCAGGGTCACATAGCTAGTAAGTGCCCGAGGCCAGATTTGAATTCAGGTCCTCCTGACTCCAGGGCTAGTGCTCTATCCATTGTGCTACCTAGCTGCCCCTCTTTAACTGCATTTCATAAAGAAGGTAGAGACACTGACCCAGGGACAGAGAAGACTCGAATCCTGAGAGAGCTGGTGAATTGTATTTCTATTAAAATCGCAAAAATCCACAGTGCTAGACTGAATGCATCCTCTAGCAGGCAATCAGCAGTGGGATCAAGGCTTGTCTTCCTTCCCTTCCCTTCACTCCTGTCCCTTTCCCTTCCCTTCCCTTCCCTTCCTTTCCCTTCATTCTTTTCTCTTTTCTTCTCACTCCCCTCTCTCTTCTCTTCTTTTGCTTGTCTTTCTCCTCATTTCCCTATCTTGCCTAGACTGGAAGTACAGTATTGGACTGGGCAAGGCCCATTAGCCTTCCTGATGCACTGTGTCTAGTTTGGTTTCTTGCTGGGAGTGAGCTCCAACCATGATCGAGAAACAATCCCAAGAACCACCTGTGTCATTCCTGGATATGAGGAGCATAAATCCAGAGGCAATGGTACGGAAGGCTCAGGCTTCAATCCTCATGCTTGAGACTGTTGCTCTCAATGGCTTCATCCCATCCATATATAGAATGGGGGCAGGCTTAGATGATTTTGTCTTCCAGGACATTCCTCCCCCACCCCCCAAGGTAGAACAGGCTCAGGTATATGGTAATGAAATTCCAGTGTCTTGGTCACAAGGGCCCTGTAGCACCCTGTGTCCATTGAAGCCCATGGAAAAGAACATGTTGCTGACCAATGGGTGGGGGTTCAGCAAGCTATTCTAATTGAATGGGTTATAATCATAGTAGGCAGCCCAGGCACTTAGCTCTATACCTTCTGAGCTAGATGGACCTTCACCTTTTTCTGGAAGAAGGTTAGATCCATTTCATGAATCTGGAGCTAAAGCCACCTAGGGATATAAACTCTACTGGTCTGCAAGAAATAGAGCCTCTGGTTCAGGTCTGCAATGGGCAGTGTTAAATATACATGTACCTTCTTCTTGACTACAGAGCTTTGCACAGTTACTGGCAGGTAGTGCTCACTTGATAAATGTCTATTGACACCACAGGAAGCCTGATGTCTAGCAAAATGTCTGGGGGGTGGGGCGTTCCAATGCCAGCCAGCTCTGCTAACTGCCCAGATCAGGCCCCAGCAGCATGGATCACTATAGCACATTCTGCAAGCTGGTTTTCCCAGCTGCTTTTCACCTTTAAAATGACCTTATAAATCCTTTTGATGTTCACTAGTTCCCCTGTGGAAGTCACCACAGGCCTTGTTGAAAAGATTAATTCTGTGACCTCCCCATACTTTTGAGAAAATGTTGTTCCCAGAGACTTCTGGCTGAGATGGCTGCCTGAATGGAAGCAGGCTGTCCAGCTCACCTACTCTAGCAAAAACTTGGAATTCATACCAGACTGAATAAGTGTGATCAAGAAATCTAATGAGGAACTACAGTAAGGTAATTTTTCTATTCTGAAACTGCATAAAAGCCAGCCAACAGGCAATACGAAAGGGAGCCCCCCTCTAGCAAAGACCATCCCAGGGCATGCAACCAAGCCAACAGCCTCCTAGCACAACCAGGAATGACTTGGAAGCACTCATAGCCTTCAGGGCTCTCTGTCTGGAGTCTACAAGACTGCAGAGCTCCCCTAAGAAAGCCCCAGAGTGGAAAGACGTAAATGCGCTGGTGCAAAGGGAAGAGAGCAGAATTGGGAGAATGTTGTACACAATAACAGCACTATTGTAACGAAGATCAACTGTCAAAGACCTGGCAACTCTGATCAATACAATAATCCACAACAATTCAAAGGCTCATAAGGAAAAATGCTATCCGCCAACAGAGAGGTAACTGATGAGCTCTGATTTCAGATTTTTTTCCACTTCATTTTTCTTGCCATTTTTTTGGCAACATGGCTAATGTAAAATATGTTTTGCATGATTTTATATATAAAGTGGGTATCTTATTTCTTGCCTTCTCAATGGGCAGAGGAGGAGTGGGGGAAGAGAGAATTTGGAACCAAAAATACAAATAAAATTTGTAATACAAAAAATACAAAAAAAAATTTAAATTTTTTTAAGTCTCAATGTGTTTCTTTTATTCATTTAATATTTTATTTTTCTCAATTATATGTAAAAACAATTTTTTATTTTATCCCAAATTTAAGCTCCAATTTCTCTCCCTTCTTCCTTCTCCACCCCCCCCCCCCAGTGAGAACACAAGCAATCTCACATAGATTTTACATGTGTGGTCATACAAAACACATTTTCATGTAAGTCATCCTGTGAAAGAAAATGCAGACAAAAAAAAAAACCAAGAAAAATAAAGAAAATAAAGAAAAAGTAATTTTGATCTGTGATCAGGGTCTACCAGTTCTTTCTCTGGAGATGGAGAGCACCTTTAATCATAAGTCCTACAGAATTGTCTTGAATCTTTGTATTGCTGAGAATAGCTAAGTTATTACTGAAGATAACAATGGCAATAGATCATCAAATAATATTGTTGTTACTGTGTACAATGTTCTCCTGGTTCTGCTCATTTCACTTTGCATCAGTTTGTGTAAGTCTTTCCATGTTTTTCTGGGAGCATCCTACTCATCATTTCTTAAAGCACAGTGGTATGCCATCACAATCATATGCAACAATTTGTTCAGCCTTTCCCCAATTGATGGGCATCTCCTCAATTTCCAATTCTTTGCCACTACTAAAAGAGCGGCTATAAATATTTTTGTACGTACAGGTCCTTTTCCTTTTTGTTTTTTATCTCTTTGGAATATAAATCTAGTAGTGGTATTGCTTGGTCAAAGGATATGCATGGTTTTATACCCCTTTGGGCATAGTTCCAAATTGTTCTCCAGAATGGTTGAATCAGTATACAACTTCACCAACAGTACATTAGTGTTTTAATGTTCTCATGTCCCCTCCAACATTTATCATTTTCCTTTTCTGTCATATTAGCCAATCTGACAGATGTGAGGTAGTAGCTCAGAGTTATTTTAATTTGCATTTCTCTCATCAATAGTGATTTAGAACATTTTTATATGACTATAGATAGCTTTGATTACTTTGTGTGAAAACTGCTTGGTCGCATCCTTTGACCATTTATCAATTGAAGAATGGTTCTTATTTCTATAACTTTGACTCAGTTTTCTATGTATTTGAGAAATGATGTCTTTATTAAAGAAACTCACTGTAAAAATTTTTTTCACAGTAATGATTACCAACTATGTATTTCCCCCATCCTATTTTCCCTTTGTTTATTCTACTCTTTCTCTCTCTACTTTTACCCTGTTCATTTTCAAAAATGTTTTCCTTCTGACTTTTACCTTCCCCAAACTGCCCTCCCTCCCATCAGTTCCCTGTTTTCTCTTATCCCCTTCCCTTCCTACTTTCCCATATAGTAAGATGGATTCCATACCCAACTGCATATTATTCCCTTGTTGAGCCAATTATGATGAGAATAAGGTTTGTTCACTCCCCTCCCCAATTCCCCCATTTTTGCCTCCACTGTAAAATCTCCCATGTCAGATAATTTATCCCATTCTACCTCCCCCTTTCCCCTTCTCCCGGTGCATTCTTCTTTCTCATCCCTTAATTTTATTTTTTTTAGATAACTATACTATCACATTCAACTCATGCCTCTGCTTTCTGTCTACGTGTACTCCTTCTAACTGTCTTCATAATGACAAAGGTTTTTAGGAGTTATAAATACCATTTTCCAATGTAGGAATATACACAGTTTGACCTTATTGAATCCCTTATGATTTCTCTTTCCTGTTTACTTTTTTATGCTCATATTTTCTATTCAGCTCTATTCTTTTCATCAGGAATGCTTGAAAGTCCTTTATTTCATTGAATATCTATTTTTTCTTCTGAAGGATTATATGAAGTTTTTTTGGGTCGGTGATTCTGGTTTTGCATCCTAGCTCTTTTGCACTCCAGAATATCATATTCCAAGTCCTCCAATCCTTTAATGAAGAAGCTACTAAATCTTATGTTATCTTGACTGTGGCTCCATGATGTTTGAATTGTTTCTTTTTGGCCACTTGCAGTATTTTCTCCTGGCTGTGGGAGGTCTGGAATTTGGCTATAATATTCCTGAGAGTTTTCATTTTAGGATCTCTTTCAGGAGACGATCAATGGATTCCTTCAGTTTCTATTTTACACTCTGGTTCTAGAATATCAGGGCAATTTACCTTGATAATTTCTTGAAAGATGATGCCTAGGCTCTTTTTTTGATCATGACTTTCAGGTAGTCCAATAATTCTTAAATTATCTCTCCTGGATCTATTTTCCAGGTCAGTTGTTTTTCCAATGAGATATTTCACATTGTCTTCTATTTTTTCATTCTTTTGATTTTGTCTGATTGTTTCTTGGTGTCTCATAAAGTCATTAGCTTCCACTTGCCCAATTCTAATTTTTAAGCAACAATTTTTTTCAGTGAGCTTTTGTACCTCCCTACTTTTTAAGGAGTTCTCTTCAGTGAATTTTTGTATATGTTTTTTTCCATTTGGCCAGTTCTGCTTTTCAAGGCATTCTTCTCTTCATTGGATTTTTGTGCTTCTGTTACCATTTGGCCTTGTCTGTTTTTTAAGATGTTGTTTACTTCAGTATTTTTTGTGTCTCCTTTACCAAGCTGTTGACTTTTTTAATGATTTTCTTGCATCACTCTCATTCCTCTCTCCAATTTTTCCTCTACCTCTCTTACTTGATTTTAAAAATTCTTTTTGATCTCTCCCATGGCCTAAGACCCATTCATATTTTTTCTTCCTTTGAGGCAGGAATTTTGATTTTGTTGTCTTTGTCTGAGTGTGTGTTTTGATCTTCCTTGTCACCAGACTAAGTTTCTATGGCCAGAATTTTTTCTGTTGGTTGCTCATTTTCCAGCCTATTTCTTGATTTTTAACTCTATGCTAAAGTGGGACTCTGTTTCTCAAGTAGAGAGAGCACTGTCCTAAGCTTCAGGTTTTTTGTGCTGCTATTTTCAAAGGTAATTCTGGGGACCTGTAAGTTTTTGGCTCTTCCAGGGTGATAAGATCTAGGGAGAAATATGTTTACTCTTCTACGCTGTGCACTGGTTCGGGGGCTACCACAAACAGTTTTTCCCATCCTGGAACTATGACCAGGTTCCCTGCTCCCCTGTGGCTACAAGCTTGGCTGTGCTAATGCTCCTCCTCACAATGGGACTAAGACCCAGGACTGAGACCCAGATCCAAGTATAGACATGCAACAGAGTCCTGCCCCTGGTGCCAGCAAAGGAACCCTTGTAATTCTCCTTCTGACCTATTGTCTGATCCCTTTATCATCTGTGGGATGAGAGGTCTGGAAATCACCACTGCTGCCACTGATTCAATTGCCCCAGGCCTGTTCCTGGTTTGCTGGGGCCCAGTCTGTGCTAGCACAGCCTGCTCTGAAGTGTGCTCTTCTCTCACCCTGGTGCAATAGGCCTTTCCTGCTGGAAAATTGTTTTACTCCATCTTTTTGTGGGTTCTGTCACTCTAGAATTTGTTTAGAGTCATTATTTAAAGGTATTTGGAGGGGTTTGGGGGAGCACTCAGGTGAATCTCTGCCTTTATTCAGCTATCTTGGCTCTACCTTCTAAGTTTCAGGGTTTTTTTTAAATCCACATGGGGCCCTTGGAAGTTCCAATATTGAGACACCATAGAGGAGTCTCAATATTCAGTGCTGTCAGTCTCAAAGATCTGGGGGCCCTAGCTGAAGAAAGAAGAGGAGGAAAAGGAAGAAGAAGAAGAGGAGGAGAAGGAAGAGGAGGAATCTAGGTGACCAGGGTACAACCAAGTACCACCTCACTGAAACATGTCAGAAAGAGTGGAGCCTAGCTCTGGCACAAAGTCCCAATTCACAATCTAAAGCTGGAGAGATGAATAAACCAAAAAAGATACAATCCAATGAATAAATAAATAAAAACCCATCTGCAAATCTAGAGATCCCTTCAAAGAAGGTATGAATAACTCCTTAAGAACTTCTAACAGAGTCTTAAAGGAAAAAATGAATTTTCCACAAAACTATATGGATACGTAGAAGAAATGAAGCAAGAGTTTTTTAAAAATGAAATAAACACTCAAGGATATATATGGAAGGAGAATAAATAGTTTGGAAGAAAAAAATGATAAACCTTACCAAAGTAATAGACTCTCCAGAAACTAGAATAGAGAAAAATAGAAACTGATGACTCCATTAGATAGCAAGAAATATTAAAACACAAATCAAAAGTTTGAAGAATAGAAGACAATTTAGGATATCTGATAGAGAAAAAAACTGACCTGGAAAATGAGTCAAGGAGAGATAATTTTAAAATCATTTGACTCCCTGAAAATTATGATTTTAAAAGAAAACTGGACACTATATTTCAAGAAATCATAAATTGAAACTGCACAGATTTATCAGAAACAGAAGCCAAGTGTAGAAAGAATCCACCTATCACCTCCCGAAATGTCTCAAAAGGAGAAATCCCAGAAATGTCAAAGCTAAAATCCAGAGCAGCCACTTCAAGGAAAAAAATACTGCAAACATCCTGAAAGAAGCAGTTACAGTATCAAGGGATATCAAGTATCAAAAAACATATATTACTCACCTGCTATATGCCAAACACTGTGTCAAGCACTAAGAATACAAATACAAAAAAGAAATACAGTATCCCAAGGAGCTCACAGTCTAATGAGGGAATACAACACACAAAATGAAGCTAAAAAGGGAGGGGTGGGGAAGAGGGAAGATACTCAGTTTGGGGACACGAAGGAGAAGTCCGGAGAAATGCAAATAGATGTAAATAAAGATATGGCTGGTCTGGAGCTCTCCTTCCTCTAATCAGGGTGAATCCCAGGGGCAGAGGAAACCACAGTCAAGATTACACAAGAGCCAGCAGCTTCAACTAAAAATGAGCGGAGATCTTGGAATCAAATATTCCAGAAGTCCAAAGATATAATCCTATGGGGGTGGGGAGTAGATATTTAATGCTGTTGAGAACTTTTAAGCATTTTTGATGAAAAGATCAGAGCTGAGTAGGAAGTGTGAATGCAAACACAAGAGTTAAGAGAAACCTAGAAAAGTACATTTATTTGAGCAATTGGAAAGGGCCAAATGATTTTGTAGTACTAACATTTTAATAAGGGGAAAAGAAACAAGTGTCCCTTCAGAACCTTAATGTCTTCATTTGGCACTGAGGGAATGAAGTCAGAAAATCAGAAGACTCCTGAGGGGTGGATTGGTTCCATTCTGAGAGTTTGAAAAGGGTAAAGAGAAAAGAGAGTAAGAAGACTACATCAGTGTAGAAAGGGAAAAGAAAGGAGTGGAATTTGCTGCTTCTCCTAATGGAGGTGCTTGGGCAGAAGGGTAAAAAAATAGAAGAAGGGATAAGGGGACAAACATCAGGTTTACTTGAAACAGACAAAAGAGTATTATGTTACCCATCTCCTGACAAAGAAGTTAATGGACTCAAGGTGCAGAAAGAGGAAGCAGGGCTCTAGTGAGTGGCCCAAGTGCAGATGGGAGGGTAGAGAAGGAGATTAAGGACCTCCAACCATGAGTGATGCCTACCTCTAGGGGCCATCACCACATTAACATACTATTTTACACAGCAACAGGGGGATATAATAGACACAAAGGTAGAGGGTCTAAAAGGGAGGCTCTCCCTTTTAGATTGCTGTGGGGTACCCTAAGCAAGTCAACAAAAGAGAAATATAGTCTCAAAATACTTCTCATCTTCTGAGAACAAGTTACTCGACCCTGCTGTCATAACTAAGAGAAGGGCTAAGAGCTAGCACAGTCATCTCTCCTGCTTGCTGTACATCTCCACCGGATGTCCCACCTGGACCTTAAACTGAGCAAGCTGAAACCGAAGCTCCTCATCCTTCCCTCTAGCAAAAAACAAACATTTCATGTATTCTTTTCCAGGCTACACTCCTGTCTCTCCCAAACTTTTTCTACCAAGCCCTAGAAACTTCTTAACCCTGGAAGCTCAGTCCACCCCTGGACAACTTCTCATATTGGAAGTACCCTCTGCCCCTCCCTCTTAAGGGCCAATTCCTCCCAGAATTTCTATTTTAAGTGGGAGGCTCTGCCATCCATATCTTCATTCCTCTCTAGGCTGTACTCTTGACTCTCCTAGACTTTCTCTACAATGCCCCCACTCCAAGCACCTTCATCTCCCCGCTACATCCAGCTTCCTTTTATGTGTTGTTCTCCTCCTTTAGAATATAAGCTCCTTGGGGACAGAATCTGTTTTTCTTTTTCTCCTGTATTTGTATTGTGGTGCTGGAGAAATCAGTTATTTCTAAGGAGACCCCTGCCCCACAACCCCTGAGAAAACCCCAGTTTGCATAAGAAAGAATGGACTCAGACCTTTTGGCATTTAGCTAATGACCCTGGGGCTCCGTGACTCCTCCAAGGAATGTCAATAGATAAGATTATCCCACTTAACGATAACCTGTCAGAATCTTTGATCTGTCAGGACTTTTGTTCCTGTTCCGCTGGACCACCCTGTGACCTGGCCTGTAAACTTCAAGAGATAATTGACCGCTGCACCCTGTTTTTTCTGTATAAATATGACTTCTTCACCCCAACTCTGGGCCATTCTGATTTGGGTTGAACCCCGAATGATCGCCGGCTAATAAATTCTCCATTTAAAACTTATACTCTGTGGCGTGTTTAGCTCGCTCTTGGTATAACAGTATGACCAGGGTTCATGGCATTGTTTGTTGTTGTTGTTCAGTCATGTCCTATTCTACGTGACTCCATTTTGTCCATGTGGTTTTCTTGGCAAAGATACTGGAGTTGGTGTGCCATTTCCTTCTCCAGGGTGCCCCCATTTTGCAGATGGAGAACTGAGGCAAATAGGGGTTAAGTGACTTATTCAGGGTCACACAGCTAGTAAGTATCTGAGGTCAGATTTGAACTCAGATCTTTCTGACTCCAGCCCCAGTGTTCTATCCACTGCATGACCTAGCTGCCCCAACATGGCACACAGCACTTAATAAATGCTTGTTAACTTGCCTTCACTTGAGACAAAGAGATGTGAAATGAAATGTCACGTACAAGGAGCAATTGGCAGGCCAGTTTGTCCAAGACTGGAGAAAAGAAGAAGAGAATCAGGATTTATGCTGATAAATTTGGAGGAATAGAAGGAGTTAAAGAGCTTTTTGGTTCAGTTCCTCATTCTCAGTGAATGGGAACAGGCACGTGCTCTAAGTAGGGACAGGGAAAGAAAGGATCAAAGAGAGACTAAAAAGATTGGAACAGTCTCTGTGGGGAATAATACAGGAAGCTGGTTTACATTTTTCCTTGACAAAAAATTTAAATATCCACATTTCTGTATTTCTCACTCACCCCTCCAAATTTCTAACCATGCAGAGACAGAGGCTACTTAGGGGTTTCATCTCAACCTTCTGCTGCCACCCAGTGGTCATTTTCAGTAGTACTCAATCAAGTCCCTTGGACTTGAATGGAGATGATGCTATGCTGGAGCTGAGCAGTCAGTGTGACGATTATTCAGGGTTAGCAAATACAGGAGAAAAGCCTTCGGAATTTTCTCAGCTGCAGGGCTGGGGGGGGCAAGAGAGGGGCGAAGAGGGGTGCTCCTGGTTTCTCTGAGTACTCAGAACTGGGGAGGAGAAGAAGTAGATGGACATAGTTGCTGGAAGGAAACTTGAAGAATCAGCTGATAGAAACCCCTCCCACCCAGATGGGGAAGCATACACCCCTTCCACTTCCCTCTTCACTTTTATGTGAGATATCTGGAGGAAATGATGCTTCTGTGGGAAATACCTTTAAAAGCAGAGACTAACTGCTGAGATCTCACTTTCCCACTAACATTTTGAGAATCAGCAGGAGTCTTACATAGACCTGATGAACCCTTCCCTATAGGCCCAGGACAAAGAATCATCTTTCCTAACCCTCACGAGTTAGCCCCAGAACAGACAATGAGGCTTCTGCTGCTCTGGGGTTGGATCATCATTCCAGGTGAGAACAGAATGGATTTGACTAGAAAGCCCCTGGGGTGGTAGGAGGGACTGGGATTTGGCATGTTTCACTGTAGGTCTGCAAGATACTCCAGCTCCTCCAGAGTGAAGGACTTTGGGCATTGTATTCTCCTTCCCCAGAATCAGCCTTTCAGGCCAGCTCCGATCAGCCCACCTGCAGCATTTTTCTCTCATTCCATCTATCCCATCCCACCCAATTGTTTCCAAACCAACAATGTCCGTTCTCCCTTTTCCATCTTGAGATGCCAGGAGAGTATTGGTTCTGGTGGTTTCCCGGAGAGAGATACTCAGTTCCTAGAAAATAGCACCTGAGCTAAGGATCTTGGACTTGGAAACTGTAAGGCCACTCTTGCCTCTGTTTGGCAGTGTGAGTTAAGTGAATTGTTTTCCTTGTCTGACATCTTTTATTGTCTCACTTGTGACAATGGAGCTCATAATCTTGACTCCATTTTCCAAGAGAAACTGGGGGGAATTACTGATCTCAGAGATCATATAAAGGAAGAAGCAGAGGAATTCTGAGGGGAAAGACCCCATTCCTTCTTCCCTGAAGTAACTGAGCCTGTGTAGCTCCAGGTACTGCCAACTCTGCTCCACTTGATTTCAGGTTATGGAGCTGTGGTGGGTCCAAAGGAAGTCAGTGGGCCAGAGGGAAGCTCTCTGTCTGTGCAATGCTCCTATGAGGATAAGTATCAAGAAAACAAGAAATACTGGTGCAAAGACAAAGGAATATTTTTTAGCCGCTGTGCCACTGTCATCAGCACAGAGGCAGGGAAAGAAGAAACAGATGGCAAGGTGTCCATCAAGGACGATCCCCAAAATCTATCATTCACTGTGATCATGAGGAATGTCTCCCTTCAGGATATTGGGAAATATCAGTGTGGGATTTCCATGCCTGGATTTGATGAGGTTTTTGCAGTCACTGTGGATGTTTTTTCAGGTAATCTTTTCTCTTTCTAAACCGAGAGAGCTGAGGCTGAAGTGGGCTAGGGATGGGAAGGGTGCTATGGGGATGCTCAAGGAAAAGGAATGAAAGTCAGTATTGGAAAGTAATGGATTTGGCACGGTTTTGAAACTTGACTCACCAAAGTGACCTTGGGAAGTCACTTCCCCCTCTATGGACTCCAATTTCCTCACCTGTAAAGGGAGGAGGCTATGATCTTTTAATACTATTGTGTAGAGAACTGTCATAGGTTGGAAGCAAAAGAGATGAGCCCTAATGATACCCCCCAACCCTGTAGTCAAGGTCATTTCTAAGTACTTCCAAGCCAGGGATGATGCTGTATTTCTGGGTCTTTTTAACCTCCCCCTACCACATTGACCATTCACTCAGTCTAGGGCTGCTGCCTACTGGGATCTTAAAGGCCCATTAGTAGCAACTAGAAGATGCTCTTTAGGCTCTGTATGCTCCACAGAAGGTCCCCAAAGGCAAAGCCCCCTCTGCTTCCCTCAGGACACCATGAACTCACTACTCCCTGCAGTTCTCAGCCGATACTTAATTTTTTTCCCCCAGTGTCATAAGGTTCTTTTGGTTGGAGCTGAGGATCCTAAAGAGTTTGGGTAGTCTGGGGAACTGAGAGGATTTGGGTTCTTATGACAAGAGCCATTGAGAGTTTGGGGAATGGAGACACTAATAGCTTTGGGTGCTCGAAGCCAGGGTCACTGAGGGATATGGTGGAGGGAAGGGTTTGGGTTTGGGCCCAATAAATTCATCGAATCTTTATGTTTTAAGGGACCTTAAGGCTCACCTCTAAATTGTCTCTAAGGCCCCTTCTCTGAGATCTCAAAAGGTTATTAAATGACTCATCTAGAGCCACATAGCTGTAACTCAGGTATTCTTCCAGTGTACTTTCCCCTCATATAAAGGGAAGGAAATAACCCTTTATTAAGTGTGTTATCCTTAGCACTGTGCTAAGCACTTCAAAAGTGCTTAATATTTAATATATACACATATCTCATTTGAGCCTCACAACAACCGTGAGAGGTATTATGATCCCCATTTTAGAGTTGAGGAAACTGAGGCAGAGAAAAGTTAAGTCACTTGCCTAGGGTCTCCCAGCTAGGGAGTTTCTGAAGCCAAATTTGAACTCAAGTCTTCCTGACTCTAGGACCAGCACTCTGTCCACAGGGCCACCCAGCTTCCTCCTCATTGACTTCATTGGAGAATAGAGCTGGAGCTGTAGGGGAAAGTAGAGAGGGCTAGCTAGATGATGGGGGAAAGGAGGATTCTTCTCTCTGTAGGCCACCTGGACTTACCGTAGGTGTCATATGTTAGATTAGTTAGGAAGAGAATGGTCAGCTGAGAATTCCCTGTCCAGTCAGTCTTAGTTGGGGAGGGGGATGGCATTGTAATCGAAGAGGAGATGAGAGAATGGGAGTCTATCATGTATTTGCAATGAGGATCCCCTGAAGATTATCGAGCAAGGGAGTAATGTGATCCAATTGGTACCACAGGAAGATTGTACAGGCCACTGTGGGCAGAGTGGATTATAGGGGGTGGTACAGATTGGATCCTCAGAGACCAGCAAGTTAATGCAGCAGTCATAGTGATGGAGAGGCGAGTGTGGAATAAGCAAGCTGTGGGACCATAGGCAAGTGTCCTTGACTATAAATGGAGATCGTAACGTTTACACAGACCTTAAACAAGTCTCTTAACCTCTTCAGGTCCCAGTTTCCTCATCTGTAAAATGACTGGCCTAGGTTGGCCTAGATGGTCTCTAAGGCCTCTTCTGGATCTAAATTTAATGAGTCTCTGATCCTCTCTAATGCTTAGCATTCTAGAAATGAGTTTATATTATTAACATAAGAACATAAATGAGAGTGATTTCTAGCGGAATAAAGAGAAAGGAATGGGTGTTTTTATATGTATCTTTTGAAAGAAAAAAAATCAAGGATTTGGTGACTGATTTGGAAATAGAGAATGAAGAAGCGAGAGATCAAAAAATGATTTAAAGTTTTAAGCCTGGGTAACAGAGGGAAATGGTGGTTCCAGAGATAGAAATAGGACACTGGCAGAGATGAAGGGAAATGTTGTAGTGGAGAAAACTAGACTTGGACATTGAGAATTGGGGTTGGAAACCTCCTCTTCCACTTAACTACCTATATTCCTTAGGACAAATCATTTAACCTCTCTGGGCTTCAACCTGCCCTTCTATAAAATGAAAGGGTTAAGTCCTTTAGAGCTCTAAATCTATGAATCTATGACCTGGTATTTGAGGATTGCCAGTTTCACTGCTAGGAATCCCTCCCTAGAAAGGAAAATTGAGAGCTGGCTTTACTCTTTCCAAAGAGCACAAGAGAGTGATGGAGGAGCTGGGACTTCTTCATACTAGAAGGTCTCAGTTGGAGTCTTGAACTCTCCAGGTCTGCTGTGATGCACAGTGCTTATTAGCCCAAGACAGGATTCTGCTTCTCCTTTCTCTTTATAGGGCTCAGGAGCTCTGTCTCCCCAAACCCCTCCCTTCAGCCTCTCTCTACAAGGAGTGTCCAGCAGGGGGCAAAAGTTTGGGAAACTCAGTCTCCAGAGTTGAGTGAGTGATTGATTTTTGGGGAGTGGTGAGGGTGGGAGGGGGGCTGCCTTCTATGCTAGAGAAGTATTGTGCCATGAAGGCAGTGGACTGGGAGCCTGTGTTCCGACAGAGAGAGGGCAGGCTAAGTGACTGTTATTAGCTACCATCTCCTTCCTTCTCTGTCTGTCCCTGATCAGTGTGCCCACTGACATAAAATCAAAGTACACTGAGCAGGGAGGAGGGCAGTGATGTGCTGGGGCTAGTTTGTAGTAGCTCTCAAGACCCAATTGCTTCATTTTCAGTGTGAGCATTTACACTTCAAAAATAGGGAAACACACAAATCAAGGGACGATATATTGTTTTGTTCGTTTATAAATGGGACAGTGATAAGGTGAATGTTAATACTGCAGATTAAACTTAAAAGTTTGTCTTTTATGCAATTTTTTCAAACAGCCTGTGGCTAAATATTTACCAGGATACCCTTAGGTGTGGGTGAACAGTGCAAGGGGGTGGGGTCATGGCATAAAGGAAAGGAAAAGAGTCCGAGGGCCTCGGTTCAAATCCTAACTCTTCTGGTTACTCTCTGTTACCTCGGGCTAGTCACTTTCCTCTTTAGATTGTCAATCTTCTCCTCTGTGGTACATTGGGGGTTGAACCAGCTGACTTCTAAGGTCCCTTCTATCTCTACATCTGTGGTTGTAGAGACCTCTCATTTGTTCCTGGGACAGGAGATGGAGCTCAGTTGCACAGTTCATGTTGTTCCCAGTCAGTGGAGAGATTGGGTATAAGAAATGGGCATGGGGAGAGGACAGGGGACACTCTGGGGGCAGAAATCCTAGGCAGATGTGCAATGTGTGTTGATGCAGAGTACTTGGAGAGGGGGAAGCTAAGAATGATGGGTAACCTCACATTCTGGACCGTAACCATGCACCCGCTTCTATCCATCTGGATAGAAGAACTCAAGTGCTTCTGTCCAGATGTGGCCAGATGTCCTTGAAATGTAGACCATTCAGAATGGGTTGGGTTTGGGCTTCTTTGAGCCAATCTGGGCCATCTCCTGATTGAAACAGTGCAGAGAAGGTGATGAGGGAAGGGGTTGAGGTTGAAATATTTTCTTTTAATTTGTAGCATGTTCTAGTGCATATTAGCCCAAGACAGGATTCTCTGCTTTCTCCTTTCTCTTTATAGAGCTCAGGAGTTCTGTCTCCCCAAACCCCTCTCTTCAGCTTCTCTCTACAAGGAATGTCCAGCAGGGGGCAAAAATTCATCCAAGAGTGAACACCCCCACCCAGGAAAAGATGAAGCCAGCAACATTCACAAATGTGAGGAACAGGGGAGCAATCCTTCAAAGAGGCCAAGAGACCCTCCAGACAAGAACCCAAGATGTGGCCCAGACAGTCACTTCCCACGATAGCTCCAGTGATATGAACCCAAGGTCCAGGTGAGCTCCAGAGCTGAGGTCTCCTCCCTGAGGGCTGCAGTCCTGCCTGCCTCTGACTCTGATGGTGAAGGTCAGGAAAGGTTTCTCCTCCCATCTCCCATCTCTCTCTCCCTCCTATGTCCTTTTCCTTCTTCCATCTCCCTCTCTCATCTCCCTCCTCCTCTTCCTTTTCCTAGCTCTCATCTCCCCCTCTCTCTTCCTCTCCCCTCTATCTCCCCTCTTCCATTTCCCTCTCCAATCTCTTATCTCCTTCTACCTCCCTCTCCCTCCCCTGTCTCCTTCTTCCTCTCTCATCTCCCTTTCTTTCTGTTCCCAGGCCTTCCATCCCCTTGATCCGCATTCTGGCTCCATGCATCATCCTCCTGTCGCTATTGGTGGTGGTTATAGCAACTGTCCTGATCCAGTTCGCAAGAAGAAAAAAAGGTGAGAGCAACAGGTTCTTGAACTAGACCTCCAGCATCCCCTTCAGCTCTGACATTCTATGGTTCTAAGGGTTCGTTTGGCCAGGGATTAGAAAAAAAATCACCTGGTGAGATATTTGTTGGGAGAGGCAGAGAGAGAGGGAAAGGATGGAGGTAAGACTCCTCTGGTGTCCACCACGTAAACATCTTCAGATGCCAGGCTGTGCAGTTCCTCCAATCTCTTCTTAGCTCTGATTAAACTAAAAGAACATTTATTAAATGTCTACTTTATACAAAGTCCTCTGCTAAGCAGAGTTCTATACAATAAGATGCCTGAGCAAGGCTAGAGTAGCTTCAAGCTTGGGACTGATGCTGAAGGACCTATCTTGGCAGCCAGATGTGGGCAGTGTTATATCATCTTAGATGTTCTGGAATCTCTGCCGTGTGGCTTGAGCTTCAGGTTGATGGGATGGGATTGGCAGGAGAAGGGCAGACACTAGCCTCTCTGGGTGCCAGGGGAAGCTTTAACCCAAAAATGTTGATGGTTTAGAGGTAGACTGAATAATATTGTTTTTCAAAGTTCTTTGTAAAACTTTTCCCTTTGGATGACAGCAGAAGGATGTGGGTTCTGGGGATTTCTTATCACTCCTCTCAGAGCTGTCTTTAGGCTGGTCTTTGCCTGAATCTTCTACTTCTGGAATCTCTTTCAGCTCAACTTGTAGTGGAAAAAGGAAAGAATGGACAGTTTCACTCCTCAAACTCGGTAAAGGAATCACAAATTGATGCCTGATGCAAGAGCGTTCTCACTTTGAAGGGTTCCCATATGTGCCCCACATGGGGCTCTAAAGTCAGATGCCTGGGGTCTGCCCTTGGCTCCACTGCTTCACCTTCTGCTATCTTGGGCTGCATGAGCATGTCACGAAAAGGGCTGGCTTTGGAGTCAGTAGAGACCTGGACTAAGTCCCACCTCCACCTCTTACCAGCTGTGTGACCATGGACAAATCAATTAACCTATCTGAGCTTCTGTTTCTTCATTGTAAAATTGACATAATAATACCTACAGTACCTAGCTCACAGGGTTGTTGTGAGGCTCAAATGAAATTAGTATATAAAATGCTTTATAAACCTGAAATGTTGGTGGATTGTTGGCCCTCGCTTCCTTGACCAAAAATGGGATGCTAGTTTGTGTCTTCTTCCTACCCATGGGAATCATTAAGAATAGGAGCTCAACATGGGAGGAGCTGTGCCTGGAAATATTGGCCAATTCCTAGATCAGTCAATCAATCCAATTTATTAAGTGTCTGCCACATGGTAGGTGCTGTGTTAGGTGATGAGAACATATAGACAAAGAATGAAAAGATTCCTACCATCAAGGGACTTACATTCTAACATGGGACACATTCTAACAGGCTTAGGCTTTAAGGGGAACAGAAGCAAAAGAAAGAGAAATAAGAGCAAACCGCTCTGGTCCAAGGAAATGGGGAGAGCCCTGAGGAGGACATGGGGATATGCAAGGTCACACTCTCTACAGCCTTGATCCCTCCCACTTCTCTCCCTCCATCCAATCTCCCCCTTACTATGGCTAAGCCTGGGTTAGTGGGGTGGCCCTTGAGACTTGAGCAGAGCCAGGGAATCCTGGAAGAGATTAAAGAATAGGGGTGATTCAGATGTCCCAGTTTCTAGAGGCAGACACCTTAGGAGGACTCTCACCTTCCCTTAGTTGAAAGTCACCCCAACACCAGGTTAAAAAGTAAGAAGTGACTTAATATCCCTAGATTCAGAATCAATCAATGGGTCAGTTAATAAGCATTTGTTAAATGCTTAAAATGAGTCAGGCACTGTGCTAAGCTCTGGGAATACAGAGAAAGGCAAAAAGACAGTCCCTGATCTCAAGGAAGTCACAATCTAATGAGGATCAGTCAACAAGAATTTATTAAGGGCCTATTGCCCTGCAGGCATCAGAAGATACAGAATTAGAAATCTAGCTCTGCTTCTCAACTCACTGTGTGACTCTGGGCATCTCATTTCCTCTGTCCAGCCTTGAATTCCGCTATTGTATAAAATTAGAGAGTAGGACTAGATGTTCTCTAGGGTGACTTCCAGCCCTGAATCCAAGATCTTAAGATAGGGTCGTGTGTCCACTTTAGAAGAAGAGAAATTCATACGTCTTTTTATGTTCCCAGCCCCCTTCCCTTGGTTGTTTACAACGTTGCTTCACATCACATTTCCAAGGACGGTGGAAACAAGACTGACTTTGCCTTCTTTCCTGGCGCCGGAGAAAGACAAAAGACGTAGAGCCCTGATAACCCTTGGGATGCAGTTCTGGTTGGGGGTGGGGAACACTCTTGATATTTGGGGAGGCAATAGGAAACAGCTGTTGTTTTTCATAGGCAAGACCATAAGGCCAAAGGTGGCTATGAAGAATGAGGGATTTGGGGCAACTTCCTCTCTACTGAGCTCTCCGTCAATCTCCTGCCTCTGTGCCTTTGAAAATCTGTTCCCCCCATTTGGAATGCTTTCCTTCCTTACTCCTGCCTCTCAGAAACCCTAACTACCTTCAAAGCATGGTTCAAGGGGCTCCCTTCTACATCAGGCACTTCTGAATCCCCCAAGTTTTAACAAGGGAGGGAAGGCAGGGATAAGGAAGCCAATAGAACTGGAATTTAGTTTCTGGTCCATCATTAATTAGTTGTGTGACCTTGGGCAAGTCAGTCCTTAGCCTTGTTGCCTGGGTGCAGATAGAGCACATTTGAGATGGTAACCAGCAACTTAGAAGAAGGAACAACTAGGATGAGCATCTGTCTAGTCAGAGTTTCAAAATACCTAGAAGAGATCCCTGCAGCACCATTCCCAACATTTCCATTCCCTCTACCTGACCCCAGGAAATGTGGCTGTTGGACTAGAGCTAGGAGCCCCAGCACTTTCACAACATGCATATATCCCCCTTATGGACCTCAGTTTCTTCCATAAAAAGAAGGGAATAGATTGTCCCCTACTCTCAGGACTGAGCAGCGCTCCATGGTACCATTAAGAGGTCTGAAGGAAGAGGGAGAGGAAAGACAAGAAAAATAGTAAATACTTCATTTTATGGACCTTTCTTTCCCCAAAATGCATCTGCTTTGTGCATCATTTGAGATCCTTAAGGGTCTTGGAGTATGGGAGCATAGCAGAGGCAAGTTGGTGTTTAACCTTGAGGCTGCAATCAATGATGGAATCGGCAGCCTCAAAGTCTCTAGCCAGCCGGTCGATTATGCCAAGCCACCCCAGCAGGATACAAGCCATTCCATGAACTTCTGAGCATTGTGCCTTCATTTTTTTTCTCTGCTGGGGTTGCCAACAAGAAAGTGAAAATGAGGTTACTAATAAAATGAATGCTTGAAGTAATGAAAGCTAAATATACAAATGTTGAGGATTAACTGTACATTACCTCATTTGTTCAGCACAACAAGCTTGAGATAACAGGCAGGGGTCATTATCATTCAATCATTCAGTCATTTATTAAGCACCTGCTATGTGCCAGGCCCCTTGATAGGTGCTAGGGACAGAGAGAGAGAGAGAGAAAGCTATAAAGACATATACATGCATATGTATATGTATGTATAAATAGAGAGAGGGCTATAAAGACACACATGTATATGTATATATGTATATGCGTATGTGTATATATGGAGAGGTGGGGCTATAAAGACATTTATATATATAGAGAGAGAAGGGGGTATAAAGATATTTATGTATATATGTGTATACAGAGGACTATAAAGACACATATGTATATGTGTGTATAGATAGAGGGGGCTATAAAGATATGTGTGTGTATACATATATATACATATGCACACATACACACACATATATCTTTATATCCCTAGTAACTATCAAGGTACCTGCCATACATACATATATGTGTGTGTATACATACATACACATGTACACATATATATATAGTGTGTATATATGTAAATATATTATAACATATTTATAAAGATATAAATTAATCAGTCTCTGCATTGAAGGAGCTCATATCCTATAGGAGAAGACAATGAGAATGCTTATAAATATATAGAATAAATTCAAGGTAATTTGGTGGAGAAGTCACTAACAACTAGAGAAATCAGGAAAGGCTTCATGGAGGAGGAAGCATTTGAGCTGAGCCTTGAAGGAAATTGGGGGGTTTTAAGAGGCAGAGATGAGGAGGGAGTACATTCCAGCATGGAAGACAACCAGTACAAAGAAATGGAAATGGGAAATGGAGTGCCATGTATAATGAACAGTAAGGAGGCCACTTTGACTGGACCGTTAAGTACATGAAGGGTGCTAATGTGTAACAAGCCTGGAAAGGCAGATTGGAGCCAACTTGTGAAGGGCTTTAATTGTTAAATGGAAGAGTCTTTATTTGATCCTATAAGTAATAAGGAGCCACTGGAGTTTACTGAGCAGGAAAGCAGCATCGTCAGACCTGTGCTTTAGGATATACACAATAGCAATATTGGAAATTGTGTAAAGAATGGATTGAAGAAGGGAGAGACTTAAAGCAGGAAGCCCATTTAGGACACTAGTGTAGTAGTTTAGGCAGGAGTGATAAGGGACTGAACTGAGAGAATTGTAGTATGAGTGGGGAGAAGGGACAGATGCAAGAGATGTTATGAAGGTAGAAACAACAAGACCTAGAAACTGACCAGATACGTGGGGTGAGCAAGAACAAGTCAAAGATGGCTCTGGGTGACTGGGAGGATGAACTTGGGAAGTTAGGAAGATGGGGTTGGTGGGGTGCGGGTGTGACACCAGAGTTTTGTTTGGGTCATATTGAGTGTGAGATGCCTACGGGACATCCAGCTCAAAATGTCCGATAAGTAGTTGGTGATAGAGGACTGGAGCTCAGGAAGAAGTCTAGGGCTGGATATATAGATCTGAGTCTTCTTCATAGGGATGGTAATTGAACCCATGGAAGCTAAGAAGGTGACCAAGTAAGAGAGAGTAGAGAAAAAGAGAAAGAGAGGTACCCAAGACAAAGCCATGTGAAGGCATCCCCCCACAGTTAGGAGACATGATATAAATGATGATCTAACAAAGGAGACTGAGGAGAGGTCAGACAGATAAGAGGAGAACCAAGAGTAAGCAGCATCATGAAAATCCAAAGTGGACAGAATGGCCAGGAGGAGGTTATCAAGAGTAGCACATGCTGCCCAGGGGTCAAGAAGGATGAGGACTAAGAAAAGTTGATCAGATTTGGCAATTAGGAGGTCACTGGTCTCATTGGAAGGATGACTTTCATTTGAGTAGTGAGGTCCAAAGCCAGATTGTAAGGAGATGAGAATGAGTGATAACAGAGCAAATGGAAGCAACGAAGTGTAGACAGATTTTTTCAAGGATTTTGGCTGAGAGGGGAGAAATGCAGAATGAAAGCTTAAGGGGAAGTGAGGTCAAGTGAGAGGCTTTTGTTTTGCTTTGTTTTGTTTTTTAAGGATGGGAGTGACCAGAGCATGTTTATAGTAACAGAGAATGATCCCGTAGACCTGGAGAGACTAAGATTAGAATATAAGGAAGGATAATTTTGGAGGGAACATACTGAAGAAGTCAGGAAAGAAGAGAATCAAGAACACAGGTTAAAGTAAGGCCTCTTAAATACTCTGTGAATGACCAACCACAATTCCAGAGAACTTCTGGTAACATGCTGCCCACTTTCTGAGAAAGAGGTGACACACTCAGGGTATGGAATGAGACTTTCTAGGGGTGCATGGCCAATGCAGGAATTTGTTTTGCTTGACTAAACATATTCGTCAGAAGGGTTTTGTGTTTCTTTTCTTTCCTCTTTTTGTTTTGTTTTGTTTTAGTGGAGGAGGGGAGGGGAGATGGAGAGTAAAATTAATGCTTATTACCATATTTCCCCATGTATAAGATGCACCTTAATTTTGGGGCCTGAAATTTGAAAAAAAATATATTACATAAAGTTATTGAACTCAAGTTTTATTCATCTGCTCATAGCTTTCAGGCATCTTTTGGGCAAGTCTGGTGCATGTACGCATGCTTAGTCCATTCCGTTTCATGAACCTGAAGCACCAATTGTGTCCTCCTTTGAAATCAGTAACTTCTTTTTCATCAGCAATTCTTCTTGCGTCATGCTGAACCATCTTTGGGGACACAGGAATTCCAATTGCCCTTTGCTCTTCAATCCATATCTTCAATTCCCTCTCTAAATCAGGCCATTTTGATGACTTGCCTCTCATGGCCTTCTTCTGCTGTGGCATTTTCAGTAGGGTTTCTTCTTCCCGTAGCTAGTCTTGGATTGTTTTCTTAGTTGGAGGAGGCCCAAACTTACATTCAGCAGCACGATTTCCATTCACTTTTGCAAACTGGATCACTTTTAACTTGAATTCAGCAATGTACAAAAATCTTTTCTAAGCCATTTCTGGGCAGAATGTGGCAAAACGTAACCCAATATACTGGTGACAAATGCAAAACAATGAGCGCAAAGCCAAGTGCAAAAAAGCAGGAAATGCAAGTAAAAAAAATCTACAACCACTGTATAAGACGCACCCAGTTTTTAGACCTCAATTTTTTTTTGAAAAACAGTGCATCTTATACATGGGGAAATATGGTAATTGAAAAGAAAAGTTTTTAATCTGAAAAGGCTGCAGAAGACACGGAGTTCTAGGTGGTGAACCTCAGCTGGCCCCCTAGCTCTTCATCCAAATGTCTCAACCTTCTCAATGATATAGGGGGGAAAGGATAGGACTGGGGAGGGGAGGTCAGGAGGTTCTACTCCCTATTGTGCCAATGAGATGGCTGGATATAGGATAATAACAATTAGACCTGAAAGGGAACTTTGAAGTCATCTTATCAAACCTCTCCATTTTACAGATGAGAAAATTGAAGACCAGAGAGCTTCTAATGACTTGCTCAATGCCACAAAGGTACGTAGCAGAGTTAGGATCTGAAACCTGCTCCCCTGACTCCAAATCTATTTCTGGTCCTCATCGTACCATCGCCTCACCCCAAAGGACTTCAGTACTGTAATTCTCAGCCCATCTCTGGGAGATTAGAGGGCAGTAGGTGTGAAGGCAGCACAAGAGATGATGTACTCAGAAGACAGATAGCTAGACAGATAGATAGATAGAGGGAAGGATGAAGGGAAGGAGATAGATAGATGGATGATGGATGATAGAGGTAAGGAAGGAGGGAAGGAGATAGATATGGAAGGAGAGAAGGAGATAGATAGATAGATGGAAGATAGATGGAAGGAAGGAATGAGGGAAGGAGATAGAGGGATGGAGGGAAGAAGAGGAGATAGATAGATAGACAGATAAAAAGATGGATAGAGAGATGGATGATAGATAGAGGGAAGGAAGAAGGAAAGGAGATGGACAGATAGATATTTAATATGGCCAATGTGTCAATTTCTTTTGCTCAACTATACATCATTACAACAGAAGTGGCTTTTCTCTCCTTATTTCCTCAATTGGGGAAGGGAGGGCGTGTGAGAGAGAAGGAAAATGTTGGTGAAAATAAATAAAAATTTAATTTAAAAAAAAGCAAAGATAGAAAGGGAGCCTATGGGGTCTGTATGGGACTCCACAAGTCAGTGGCTCTAGTCACAGAACTATACTTACACACCATAAATCAGCTCCAGCCCCAGAAAGAAGTGGTGTTGAACTAACCTGGAGTCTTGGCTACAAGGGGTGCCCAAACTCTTACCATTTCTCAGCTCCAGGACCACTGCAGACAAGACCAGGGCCAACACAGAATAAAGGAACTCAGCCCAAACTGTCTGGGCCTTGGAGACATAAGGGGACATCAGTGGCCCAATTCTATAAAAGCCATGTACACACTGCCAGATCAAACCAGAAGAACTCAGGCGAGAGTGGAGCAACTAGATGGTACAGTGGATTGAGCACTAGACCTGGAGTCAGGATGACCCAACTTCAAATCCTGCCTCAAACTGTTACTAGCTTTGTAACGTTGGGCAAATAATTTCATTATCCTTTTGCCTCAGTTTTCCCATCTGTAAAATGGGGATTATAATAACATCTACTTCCCAGGGTATTTGTGAGGGTCAAATGAGATATTTTGAAGTTTTTTTTATCTTTTTCTTTATTTTTATCACATTCATGTGTTTTCATTTTGAGATCCAAGTTCTCTCCTTCCCTCCAGCCTCTCCCCCACCCACTGAGTAGACAAGCAATGTGATACACGTTATACATGTGAAATCATGCAAAACATAGCTCTTTATCAGCCACATTACCAAAAAAAGCAAGAAAAATAAAGAAAGGGGAAAAAAACACTTCCATCTGTACCCAGAATTCAGCAGTTCTCTCTTTGAAGGTAGCTAGCCCTTTCCATCAGGAATCCTTTGGAACTGTGGTAGGTCACTGCATTGATGTGAGTCACTAAGTCACAAAGATCTTCCCGTTCTTCTCATGTAATTTTGCATCAGTTCATATAAATCTTGCCATGTCTTTTCTGAAACCACTCCCTCATCATGTCTTATAGCACAATAGTATTCCATCACAATCATATGCCACAACTTGTTCAGCCATTCCCCAATTGATGGGCCTCCCCTCAATTTCTAATTCTTTGCCACCACAAACAGGGCTGCTATAACTATTTTGTATATATAGGTACTTTTCCTTTTTCTTTGATCTCTATAGGATGCAGACTGAGTGGTGGTATTGCTGGCTCAAAGGGAATGCACAGTTTTACAGCCTTTTGGGCATAGCTTCAAATCATTCTCCAGAATAGTTAGACCAACTTACAACTCCACCAACAACACATCAGTGTACCTATTTTTCCACATCCCCTCCAGCAGTTGTTATTTTCCTTTTCTGTCATATCAGGCAATTTGGTGGATGTGACATGGTGCCTTTAACATGCATTTTTCTAATTATTAGTAATTTAGAGGATGTTTTTCATATGATTATTGATAGCATTGGTTTCTTCTTCTGAAACCGCCTGTTCATAGCCTTTGACCATTTTCCAGTTAGGGAATGGTTCAAATAAGAATATGTATAAAGTGCTTAGCATGGTGCTTAGCACATAATAGATGCTCATGAATGCTTGTTTCTTTCCTTCCTTCCTCATGTATAAAATGGGGATAATAATTGCACCTTCCTCACAATCACATGAGATAATATTTGTAAGTGCTTTGCAAACTTTAAATCATTACATAAATGCTAGTTAGTATTACAGAACACAAGTGGATGTGAACAATTGGGCTTAGAAGTTAGGAGATTTGCCTTTCAGTCTTGATTCACACTAGCACAGCCAAGACAAGACCTTCTCCCATTTTGACTTCAGTTTTATTTTCTACAAAATAAGGAAGGAGGATTCAATGATCCCTAAGATTCCTTCTAGCTTTGACATTCTATGAGATATCACTTTCTCCTCTCCCCCCAACACACACACACAACACACACACACACACACACACACACACACACACACACACACACTCATACTCACCCACACACCTATTCTGCAGTACAAAATCTTTAACAGGTCTCACTGGGGCAACACCCATTCAGTGATTAAGGCTTAATAAGAAATGAGGCTGAGAATGGCCTCTTTGCCTAATTAAAAAAATCCTACCTGGGAGGGGAAGATCCTCAGGGTTTCTGGCCAAAACGGAAACAGTTGTTATTTACATTCATTCTGAGCCAATCAGGGCCCAACAATGACCAACTAGGGCTTAGCCTGGGACCTATTGGCCAATTGACAGGAGCCATAGTGATTTGAGGTTTAAAAAAAAGTTTCAGGAATTAAAATAAAATTCACATTCTTTTTGGGCCTTAGCTTGAAAACACCAAGGTCCCCTACTGCAACCTGGGCCATCTCCAGCTGTCCTGATCCATATGTGGCCCCTGTGTTGTACCAGAAGCGAGCGAGACACACCACAGAGTATAAGTTTTAAGTGGAGAATTTATTAGCCGGCGGCCATCGGGGTACGGCACCACAAATCAATGGCAAATGTGTTGGGGTGATGGCTTGGCTTATATAGGATATGGGGGTACAGAGTAAGGGGGAAGAGGAACAAAGGTCCTGGCTGATCAAAAGGTTCAGTCAGGTTATCGTACTAGTGGGATAATCTCATTTACATTCCTTGGTGGAGTCACAGAGTCCCAGGGATATCTCTCAGGAAGGGTCTGTCAAGTTATCTCTCAGTGGGATGGTCCTATCTATTGACATTCCAGGAAGGAGCCAAGGAGTCTCAGGGATATCTGCTAGACAGGATCTGCCAGGTTATCTCTCAGTGGGATGGTCCTATCTATTGACATTTCAGGAAGGAGCCATGGAGTCCCAGGGGGTTTGCTAAATACCAAAGATATCTGAATCCATTCTTTCTGGGGGGGCTTGTCAGTAGCTAGGGGTTACTCAGGGGTTCCTAATTTCCCTTGTATTACAACTGGACTCAGATGTCTCTGGAGGAGAAGGTGAGGCTGGTGACTTTGCACAGCCCTCCCTCACTTAAATCCAATTCACTTGCAAGTCATGACATCAACTTCCTGATGTCATGGTCCTTTTCTGAGAATGAAGGACAAACCACAAGTAAAAATACAAGGAAAGGAAGGTTGTGCCATGGCCTCTCTGGGTGCATCATCCCTTGTTATTCAAAGGGCCTAACTGTGATGCTTTATTGTCTATGTGTGTTTCCCTATGGTCCTCCAGAGGCAGCACCCAACCAGTTCCCCAAATCGAAGGGCACCAGGATAGGGACCCCTTTGTCATCTGCCTCTTCCTTTGTTCTTTCATACCTGTCACCCTCTCCTTTCTGATACCAGGAGACGGCCCTGCCTGTTCAGTTCTCAATGTCTTTGTTCCAGCCACTGGAGAATGAGGTGCTAGGGTAGGGAAGGTAGGAATGGATCCCTGAGCACCCTCTGATCAGCTTTCCCACAGCCTCAGAGCTCACTGGGACCTACTCCAACACCCAGCCCACTGAACTTTGCCACAGCCAGACCTTGTAGAGACAGCAATAGCTAGCACTGCTGGAACTATCAGACTGCCTGCTAAATAATGTAGGGAAATGGGGTGGGATGTTTTGTTCCCTCCCCTCATATCCTCTCCTCAAATCTGTAACCACCAAATAATGCACATGAGACTCATTGAATGACTGGGGAAACTACATCCCTGGATCGCACATCCCCTTCAGGTCTCACATCCCCTTTGTCCCATTTCAGCCAGTTCAAAAATAGCTCCATCATGACTTGGAACTTCAAACTGTGCTTGTGATGTCATTTCTATATGATGTGGTCTTCTCCCAACACCAACACGCACAGACACATACACATGTGTGCACATACACACATGCACATACACGCACATGTATAAAGGCAAGAAGTTTTTTAGCATGCAACAGTTGGCCACACGACTTCCTCCTACTCAAAGATGGGCATAAATGCAGACTTCAGGTTCCCATTATCCAGAGAATCTTCTCTTAAGCCTCAGTTTTCTCTTCTGTAAAACGGAGAGTTTGAACTAAATGATCTCTAAGGTCTAAATCCCGGGATCCTGTGAATAAATTCTCCAAATACATTATTTTTGCCATCTCCTTATTTGGGAAGAAGGGAGAGTAGTGGCAGAAGCGGACAAGAAAGGGAGCTGAGCCACTTTATAAAACCTAAGAAGCCCCACAGAAATATGGGAGAGGGGAAACAGGGAGTGGCAAATGGTGGGAAGATGAGGAGTGACCTAGGGATGGGTAAGGAAACTTGCTGGAGTCAATTCTTAGGTACTTGGTGCATCAGGCTCCTAAATCCTGATCTCTGACCCAGAATTTTATTTTATTTTAAGACTCAGGAAGAATAACAGGAAACAAAAGGAAAAAGATCCAGAAAGGAGTCGTTCCAACCTTTATTGTGAAGAGGGACCTAACCGCAGACCCACTGCCTTAAGAAGCCTGGGAAAGATCTAGTTGAAGAGATCTCTTATCAGCCCCTCCAAGAAGCCCTAGAAATGGTTCCTGGGCACATTTTGTGTTGATAAATAGGATGGAGTGTATAGAAGGATAACTGCTCCTGTCTGCACAAATTTCGCTAAGTGGGAAAATTAGGTAGACAGAAAACCATTATCCAACACTCCAACTCCCACAAGTCAGAACTAAGGCAGATGCCCTGGAGCCTGGAGCATAGTCCTCATCAAGGAAAGGTGAGGAGGGGAGGCCACCAGTGTAAAGAGTGGAGGAGTGGAGAACACCCCTCAAAGGGAAGATGGAGTTGAACTACCTACCACCTAGGAGAGTCTTCCACAGTCACTTTCACCTACAGGCAAAAGTGATGAATTAGGTTTCTTCCTTGACCTGTCCTTGAAGACAGTAGTTTCCAAAGTAAGTCCTTAGCCTGACTCCAAGGGGTATTTAATCAAGGTGGGGGGGAGGGTAGGAGTATGAATTTATCACTCCTCATCCTCCCCTTGATATCCAAAGGGGGAAAGGGGAGTTGTCTCCAACACAATTATACAGATATTCCTTCCACGTCATGACTTTTCCTATGACCGTTTTGAGATATGTAGGTCGTAATAAGAAATTAAATGGGATTATACCAGCCCTTTTCATGGTAGCAAAATATTGGAAATTGAGGGGATGCTCATCAATTGGGGAGTTGCTGAACAAGCTGTGGCATATGAATGTAATGGAATACTGTTGTGCAATAAGAAATGAACAGGCAGATTTTAGAAAAACCTGGAAAGACTTGTGCAAACTGATGCAAAGTGAAATGAGCAGAACCAAGAAAAACGTACACAGTAGTAGCAACATTGTGTGCTGATCAACTATGAATGACTCGGCTCTTCTTAGTAACACAATGATCCAAGACAAGTACAAAGGACTCAGGAGGGAAAATGCTATCCACATCCACTTAAAGAATTGATGGACTATGAATGCAAATTAAAGCATACTTTTTTCACTTACTTCATTCTTTTTCATGAGTTTTTTTTTCCCTTTTGATCTGTTTCTTCTTTCACAACTGTGACTAATATGGAAATATGTTCTACGATGGAGGGGAGGGCAGATGGCGGTGGAGGTAATAAAAAACAAACACTTTCAAAAGGGGACAGGGTCAAGGGAGAAAATTCAATAAAATTAGTCTTTCACAACATGAGTGTTGTGGAAGGGTTATACATAATGATATACATGTGGCCTATGTTGAATTGTTTGACTTCTGGGGGAGGGTGGGTGGGAAGGGAGGAGGGGGGAGAATTTGGAACTCAAAGTTTTTAAAAACAGACGTTCAAAAACAAAAAAAAAAGTTTTTTGCATGCAACTAGAAAATAAGATACACAGGCAATGGGGAGTAGAAATTTAGCTTGCCCTACAAAAAAGGAAATATGTTCTACATGACAGTGCATGTATAACCTATATCAGATTGCCTACCATTTTAGGAGGAGGGGAGGGAAGGAAGGGAGGGAGAAAAATTTGGAGAAAAATTTACAAGAAAAATCTTGTAAAAATGAACGCTAAAAATTGCCTTGACATGTAATTGGGAAAAAATAAAATACTATTTAAAAAAAGAAACTAAATGAGAATTTGGGGGGAGTTTTGCAGAAGACACAGAAGACACTTGAAGGCCAGCAGATGACATAAAACCTATGACCAAATATTTAACCCAAATTTTACAATAACACCCCATAAAAGAAAAAGAAAAAATTCAGACTTCTCTGGTATGAAGGGGGAGCCAAAAAATTTTATGGGAATTTTCCACATCTCAGGGGTACCATGTCCCTAAACCCTGAGATGTGAAAGGGATAAGTATACTATCCCCTTTATTCATTATGGCCCAACAATCCCCTACTCTGTATTCTCCTGCAGCTATTCAAATTCTCAGCATCTCTCCTTCTGTCCCTTGTAGACCTCTCAGGATGGTTATAACCTAACCTTGACCCAGGCACCCACACCAGCAGCTGAGCAAGAACCACAGGGAAATTCTGCCTCCACCCAGTGTGCCCAAACTTTGATGCCCAGATCATCTCGTGGCTGTGGCAGCTGGCCCTTGACTTGCTCTGCAATTCAGGGCAATGATCCATGAGTCTGCCAGCCCATCCCTTCTTATTTTTAGCATGACAATGATTCAACAGAATAAGCAGGCACGGCAGGGTTGCAATCTGTACCACAGATCTCATTATAGATCTTTCCCCCCAAATCCACCCCTCTTCCAAAATTCCCTGTTACTGTCAAGGGTACCACCATCTTTCTAGTCACCCAGGCTCACAACCTGGGTGTCATCCTTAACTTCCCACTTGCACCCTGCATATCCAATTAGCTACCAAATCTTGTCATTTCTCCTTAATGATATGTCTCAAATCTGTCTCTTTCCCTCTATTCACACAGTCAGCATCCTATTTCCAGCCCTTGTCACCTCCCACCTGGACTAATGTAACAGCCTTTTAACTGGTCTCCTTGCCTCAAGTCTCTCCCCACTTCACTCCATGATTTTCCTAAGTTACAAGTCTGACTGTGTCACTCCCCTACTCAATAAATTCCAGTGGTACGTTATTGACTCTGGGATCAAATACTGTTGTTGCTGTTAAGTCATTTCAGTCCTGTCTGATTCTTCATGACCCCATGTCGGATTTTCTTAGCAAAGATACTAGAGTGGTCTGCCATTTACTTCTCCAGCTCATTTTACAGATGAGGAAACTGAGGCCAACAGGGTTAAGTAACTTGTCCAGGATCACACAACTAGTAAGTGTCTGATCTAAACTCAGAAAGATGAGTTTTCCTGACTTTAGACTCAGCGCTCTATCCACAGCGCCACCTATATTACTTCATCTTTATCTCATACTTTCAAAAATGTCCATTTCTTATGCATTACAATGTAAATAATTAATAATACAGTAGCACCTGTACATAACTTATAAGCAAATATACATATATTATGTATGTGCTCAAAAATACTTTCAATAAGGTTACACAATGAAAACAGTTTGGACACTACTGCTTTAGGGGAAAAGCTATGAGAGTAGAGCTGCTGGACTGATCCAGACAAGTGGAAGAAAGAAGAGGAAGGTCACCTACTGATGCTGAACCTTAGGTCTTTATATGCAGTGTATACTGGCATACTCAAAGGTATTGCCGAAGCTCCTTCCAGCTCGTGTTTTGTGATTCTATCTGACTGAGTCACTGGAGTTGGTTCCCCCACCTTCCACTTCCCTATGCCTAGGAACACAGACATTATACTTTCCTTAGGGAAAATCTAGTCTTCATTTTACAGATGAAGAAACTGAAGCCCATAAAGGTGAAATGACTTGTCCAGAGTCACGGAATAAGATCAGAATTTGAACCCAATTCCTCCATCTCCAAATCAAATTCTCATTCCATTACAGCACATTACCTCTACTTGACCACCTTTCCCCAAGTGTCCACCGATGCTCATTTTATTCAACTCTCGTTTGAATAATAATAACCCTTGTGATTTTTCTATTGCTTTGGCAGGTTTGTGAAGCATTTTAAATGTATGATTTAATTTGATCCCGACAGCATCTCTGTCAGATAGATACTACCAATGTTATTTCCCAATTTTACTGAATAGGAAACTGAAACACTAGAAGATTTGCCCATGGTTACACAACTAGTAGATGTTAGAAGCAAGTTTTGAACCCAGGTCTCTTGATGCCAGGTCCAGCACTATGCTCTTTCTCAATAAAATATATGTTTGCAGTTTTAACAAACACTGAGTCCTTGAGTCACATTATTTCTGATTCTCCCTTGTCTAGTTCTATGTACTTTTCTATTTTTTAATCAATACCAAATGGTTTTGGTGATTGCTGCTTTATAATATAGTTTGAGATCAGAAAGTGCTATTCCTCATTTGTTCACACCTTCTGTCAATATTTCTCTTCAAATTCTAGACATTTTGTTTCTCCCAATGAATTCTATTATTATTTTATCAAGTTCCAAGAAATATCCCTTTGATAGTTTGATTCATATAAAATTAAAACTATAAATTAACTTTGAAAGTAGTGTCATTTTTATTGTATAGGCGTGGCCTAGCCATGAATATTGAATATTCCTCCAGCTATTTATTTTCAATCAATCAACTAGCATTTATTAAGAGTTTACTATGTGCCAGACTCTATGCTAAGTGCTGGGAATGCAAATAGAAGGAAAAAGGAAGACAATTCAAGGGCATGGGAAGACAATACATACCCAGGTGGCAGTCAAAATATGGCTAAGGAATGCAGCTAAATCTGGAAAATCAAGAATGACTGATATGGGGCTCTTCCCCAACATGGGGTTTCTGGGAAGAGCTCACCAATGGAGGAAGGAGCGCGAGAGAGCCCTTTCTTTATTTCTTTAAGGAATATTTTGTAAGTATCAAGTGTACTTTGGTAGACTGAATCCCAATTACTTCATGCTTTTTGTAGTTATTTTGAATGGTATTTCCCTTTCTCTTTTTGCCTTTCAGATTTTGTTGCTAGTTTATGGAAATACAATTGATTTTTTTGTGGGTTTATGTTAGAGCCTACAACTTTCTGCAGATATTATTGCCTCAATTAATTTCTTTGCTAATTCCCTTGGATCTTCTAAGTAAACTATTATGTCATCAGCAAATAGGTATAGTTTTATTTCTTCTTTGTCTATCTTCACTCCATTAATTTACTTTTCTTTTCATGTTGCTAATTATAGCATTCCTAGAATTATATTAAATAAAACTGAGGAACACCCTTGCTTTATTCCTGTGTTTACTAGGAAAGTTTCTAGTGTATCCCCAATGATTACAATGCATATGTTTCATTTTTGATAGATACTTTTTATAATGTTAAAAAATATCCCTCTGTAAAGGTTTTTAGTATAAGTTAGTGTCATATTTTTTCAAAGCTTTTTTTCTGCATATACTGAGACAATCTTGTGGTTTTGTTTTTTCGGTAATTAATTATGTAGGTTGCTTTCACAATATTGAACCATCTTTGCTCCCCTAACATAAATCCAATTTGATCATAATAAATGGTTTCTTAGATTAATTACTATAGTCTGTTTGAGAGGATTTTATTTAAATTTTTAAAAGTGAACTAATAATATTAATCTATAGTCCTTCTTTGCTTCATCCTTCCCTGATCTAGGTATTAGGACTATACTCATCTCATAAAAAGAGTTTAATAGCATGCCCTCTCTCTCAATTTGTGGGAATAATTTGTGTAGTGTTGGTATTAATTCAATAAGCCCTTTTTTCTTAGGGAATGCTTTCTCTTATGTCCTTTCAATACTTTTCGCTAAGAGGCTGCTTTCTCTCAGAATCATCAATGTTTCTCCTAAGTACTGTTCTCTGAGAGGCCACTTTCCTCAATGTTTGTCACGTAAATATCCCTTTTCCTACCTCATTCAGTAAATAAACATGTCCAAATAACAAAGAGGCACCTTACATCAGGATCATACACAAGCAGAAGAGGCAGCCAGGAGTCCAAGGCCCAGGCTCTGACTTATTTGGGTGCTGTCGTGGGCAATTCCCACCTGCCACTGTAAGTCCCAGGGTTGAGGGTTCCATGCTACACATTCTAGAAGGCAGAATAAAACAACAAGAGCAGTAGTAGTTGACAAAGTACATTCAATGGGTGCTTCTTTCTGTCAATGACCCATCCTTTTTTTTTAAGCAATCAGGATTAAATGACTTGCCCAGGGTCACACAGCTAGTAAGTATCTGAGGGTGGATTTGAACTCAGTTTCTCCTGACTCCAAGACTAAAGCTCTATCCACTACACCATCTAGCTGCCCCATGGCACATCCTCTTTTGACACATCTCCTTCCCCCCTCCTCTGCTTTCAAAGGAACCAAGGGATTGCTTTATCCTCCCAAAGTGCCAAGGCCTTCAGCGTCTTGAGCACATGTCCTCAAAAATGGCCAGGGGACACTCAGTCAGTACTTCATGTTGCACGCCCTCACAGGCTCATCTTTACTTTATGATGTGTATGGTGTACACTCCAATCCAACCCCTAGCTACAGTAAAGGAAGAGCAACAAAGCTTGGAAAGGTGGCTTCGGTCACTAGTAGCTTATCTGGAAAGGGTTAATTATCTAATCCTGCAACAATGATAGCAACAGATTGGACAATCAGGAAATCTACCCTGCTGGAGAACAATTGGCTAGCTAAAGACTGAAGCTCCACCTTGGCTCACAAAACAAAGGGGGGCATAAGAGAAAGCTCTGGTGAGAGAAGAGAAAGTCTGATAGGGAAAGGTGTCTTCTAAGGGAGAGGGAATGTCTTAAGGTCGAGAGATTAGCACCTGAGAAAAGGAGTAAAGGAGGAGTGGGAGAAAGTAAGTAGTGCTCTTAAATTCCATAGGACCCTAAATTCCTAACCAAGCTCATACCTTTATGCATTTAGACTGCCTTCAAATCCCAGCTAAAATGCCACCTTCTACAGGAATCCTTGCCCTGTGCCCCTTAATGCAATGGTCATTTTCTCCAATGCAAAAAACACTCCTTGAAACAAGGCAGCTTGAACAGAGATAGACCTAAGATCTCTTCTTGACCTTTGATCGGCTTCTTGCTTGTCGAAGCACCAATCTTTCACTCCTGCCCAGCCAGTGAAAGAGCAGGTCCAGGACCACCCTCTCTATCCCCACCACCCCCTCCCCCATCTCCCAGGCCACCTATCCCCTTGCCCTCTCTCCATTCTCTTCTAGGATCTCCTTTCATTTTATTCCCTTTCCTTTTGTTCCTTCCTCCCTTCACTTAGACACATTCAGGTCTCACTTGGTGGCCAGTTCATCCATCCTGGACAATAAACAGCTGAGATTAATGGTTCATGTTTCTCACACCACCCCGCCTCCCGCCCCCCCATCACCCACACAGCTCCTCTGTTAGGACTACAGAGACACCTAGCGATCAAAGTTGGGAAATTCACCTGCCAGATTCACTCCACTTCCCACACTCCATCATCATTTATCCAGAGTAGGAATGTGAGCCTCTGGCTGAGTCCTACTCCAGATGTGTATGGTACAGTACATAGCCTGTTTCTTTTCTAACTCTTAATTCCGAGATGCTGCCTACTCTCACTTGGTCATCTCTGTTTCAATACAATGATTTACGGTATATGCAGTGGATCGAGTGTTGGATTTGGAATGAGGAAGAAATGAGTTCAAATCCTGCCTTAGATACTTACTAGCTATGTAATCTTTAACCTCTGCCTGCCTCAGTTTATCTGAAAAATGATAATAATAGCACCAACTCACAATGTGCAAGACATTAGACCCACACAGGAGAAAAAGATACAATTCCTATTCTTAAGGAGCAATGGGGGCAATCTCCATAGGGAAGCCTATTTCTAGAAAAGCATAAAGCACCTGTATGTACAAAAATATTTATACCAGTTCTTTTTGTGGTGGCAAAAAATTGGAAATCAAGGGGATGTCCATCAATCGGGGAATGGCCAAACAAGTTGTGGTATATGAATGTAATGGAATACTATTGTGTTAAAGAAATGGGGAGCAGACTAATTTCATAATAACCTGGAAAAACCTACATGATGTGATGCTGAGTGAGGGGAGCAGAACCAGGAGAACATTATACATGATTACAGACACATGGTATCTGTGATGACTAACTTTGATAGACTTGGCTCTCTTCAGCAATACAAGGTTCAAAGACAGTTCCAAAGGACTTGTGATGAAAAGAGCTATCTTCATCCAGAGAAAGAACCACAGAGTCTGAATGCAGATTGAGACAAACTATTTGCTCTCTTTTTTATCTTCTTGTTTGGTTTTGTTTCTCCTCTCTCATGATTCATTCCATTGGTCTTAATTCTTCTTTACAACTTGACTATTGTATAAATAAGTTTAATGCAAAGGTACATATAGAACCTATATCGGCTTACATGCCATCTTGGGGGGGGAGGGGGAGGACAGAGAAGGGGAGAAAATTTGGAACTCAAAAACTTGTGGAACTGAGTGTTGTAAATTAAAAATAAAAAATATTTTTTTAAAAAAAGAAAGAAAAGCATAAAGGTCTGTAATACAGTGCTCTGCTCTGACTTTGGAGTATGTGCCGACATTCTGTAACTGGTTCTGTTCTGCTAACCACATGATGAAGAGACAGACTGTTAATTAGTTGGGCAGCCAGAACCAGGGTCCATTCAAAAGGCCTTGACCAGAAAAAGCAAGCCCCTTGCTTTGCTCTGGCTCTTTCTTTTTTTATTTTTTTAAAATTTTTATTTTTAGTTTACAACATTCAGTTCCACCACTCTGGTTCTTTCTTGCTTAGCTGTTGTTCTAATGAGAGAAACGATGATGCAAGCAGAGACGCCTGAGGCCTTCCCCCTCTGAGGCCAACAAGTGGTTGACAAACAGGGGCTTTTTTTCTTTATGTCTTTGTTTGTTCAGGTGAAGGTGTATTGGAGACAGCTATGGCCCTAGTGGGTTTCGAAAGGTTGGAATGTGGAGCCATCAGAAATTCAGGACCTTGAAATTCATGCCTGCTTTCACAATAAGCCCATCTTGATATTGAGGTCCTAAGGAATTATCTCTGTCAGGGACCCAGGCCAGCATAAAGGCATAGATAAAGGCATATCTAGCAGCTATGCTGCATTTGGAAGTGGACCCATGGGGGTGAATGCTATAGAGAAACTTGTTAAGTTGGAGCCCATTCTCCCAGGGACCAAAGGGGCATAGGGGAGAGTGTGGCCCCAACTGTTGGAGGAAAATGTTCACAACTCCTGTTCCTGCTATATCTTTGCAGGAAATATCCCTTCGTAAAAAGCTAATGGATTATAACTGGTTAAATGGAACTGAAGCGCCAATCACTTAATAGTGGGAGGAACATATAGGGTCTTGAGTTGAGAGCTTTAGAGAAAGCCATCCCACTGCCCTGGGGGGGGTACCCCTAGAACCTTGAGGGGGGAGATGTAGTCAGCCTCACAATCATGGTAATATTCATAAATAAGTACGATACAAGGAAGGGTGAATATCAGAGAAAGTTCTCTAAGAAAATCTAAGAAAAGAGCGATTGTTTTCAGCAGGTGGTGGGGGATAGAGGGTATTCTGAAAAAGCTTTAAGGAGGTGATGGATACCTGAATTAGTCCCTGGAGGAAGAGAAGGATTTCACCAGGCACAGATAAGGAGAATTCAATCCAGACATAGAGGACAAATAGGATACATGCATATGTTTTAACAATTCGGCTAGCAGCTGCTGTGGTCGTGTAAAACCAACAACAACCAGCTCACAGAATGCTGCAAACCCAGGTTCTTTTGATCTGCTTCACTAAGGAAAGCAACGTTAAGGGGTTAACAATCTTACTTTAATCCAACATACAAATCAGCTCAGGGGGAAAAGCCAGCACCCTGAACTTCAGAGCAAATACAAACAAATTACAAACATCAGCAGACAGACCTTGTCTGATTCAAATCGCAATGCATAGTTACCAGAGTTTAACAAAGTCCAAACATCCGGGTTTACAAGCTGGAGGGCTCTTAACTACAGCTGCCCAGAGTCTCCACATCAGCTGGCCCCAAGAGTGAGAGCCCTAAGCAAATAGCTCTGCCTTCCCTTTTTATGCACTCTTTAGCCATTATCAAACGTCATCTGAGTGACCAGAACTTAAGCTCTTACTACTGGCTCTGGAGTTAGCAACTCCCCTTAGGACCCACATGACCTAAAATCGTCAAAAAAATGCGACTTAAACCCACGTGGTCTAAAAGCCTCTGATGTCACAAACATGTCACTCAAACCCATGTAAACTAGGCTTTCCCTTGAGACAAGGAGGTCATCCAGGACTCCTAATTTAATCAAGGAAACAAAGGCCAAGCTCTTCAAGGGCACTTGGTTGAATAAGTGCTAGGAGCCCATCTTGATTCCCAGTACAGCATAGAAGGAAGGAAAAAACTATTATGTGCTAAGCATTGTGCTAAATGTTTTGCAATTATCTCATTTTTATCTTTACAAAAACTCTGGGAAGTAGGTGTTATTCTTATCTTACAGTTGAGGAAACTGAGGCAGACCAAGTTTCAGTAACTTGGATCACACAACTAGCTGGTGTCTGAGGCTTGATTTGAACTCAAGTCTTCCTGATGCCTGCTTTATTCACTTCATCAGCTAGTTTTGTGAAGAGCACCGGATAAAATGGGAGACATCTAGTAGTCTACTTTGGCTTAAACAGAGACTCTGTGAAGAATAATGGGACGTAATTCTGCATCCCACACCCAGCTCCCAGGTTTGGCTCACTTTTGTTTCAAGAACTTATCTCCACTAGGTTTGGGAGTTGTATATATCTATAGGCTCCTCTGCTTATGGTAACTTATTTTTGCCTAGTTCTGATTTCAGTATGCTTCCACTGTACCTGGTACTTCCAAAGGAATCAGTGTTTCCTCCTCCTCTCCTTCAGCCACACTGAAGCAGGGATGTGTCTCCTGCTCCTCTACAGAGATCCAAACCTCTCCCTAAAGTGGAATAAAATGCTGTCAATGAATGGACAGTGAGCCGTCGGGGAAGGGGGGAAGTTGTTGGTCAGTGAGCAATCAGTGGAAGGGAAGAAGTCTCTGGACAGTGAACAGTAGCGAGCAAGGGAAAATAGTTCGTTGGACAGTGAGCAGTGGGAGGGGTGGAGAGGAGTGGACAGGGAACAGTTTGTCTTCAGCTCATGCAGTCAGATGGAAAGGCAGAATCAGCTCCTTTTCACTTCTTCCATGTCCCAGGAAGGAAGGAGAGGCAAAAGCTTGGCTGAATTGGGCAGTTAATAGGGAGATGCTCCTTTACCCAGAACAAAGACAAGGAGATAAGTTGGTAACCTGGCACAGGGTTTGCATTATCTCATCAACCATGACTTTCATGAGGCTCTTCGTAGTCTATCTGGAACTAATCACTCTGTTCAGTGATGAAGCCTCATCAAAGCCTCAGAAGGAGGGTCCGGGGAAGCAGGGATCAGAAGACTGCTCAAGTCCCTACTTGTGAGATAGAGAATGAACATACTCCTTCTGGCATCTCCCTCACTAAACTCTCAAAAAAAAACAAACAAAAAAAAACCAAAAACCACAGTCCCAGAAAGCCAAGTTCAAAAGGCATCACTATACGAGAGAACTCTGGGATAGCATCTGCTTGGTTGACTCATCTCCATAGCAGTGCTATCCAGGTTCGAAGTCTAGGAACCTAAGGTAGAACAGAAACTGGCTAATGAAGTACTGGGAAGGTGTGAGCCTTTAAGGATCTTTTTCAGAGAGGGAGGAAGAATGCTTTAAAATGAACATATGTAAATAGGTGATTCTAAAATGCTTGAAAAGCTGCCCTTCTTAAGTAGGCTAAACATACCTCTGGAAATCTTATCTACTGTTCATTTATTTAGCAAACTTTCCTCCTGCTCCCCCCCCGCCCCCCCCCCCCCCCCCCCGCCCCCTACCCCTTACCGTCTTTGATCTACCCCTCCTTTGCCCCGCCCCCCTAGGAGTCACCACAAATACCAAATGAATGAAGTGTGAATTAATGAGGTCTTATTTTATTTGCCATTGGTTTATGATGCATATTTGTACCTTGTGATATCTCTGCTTCTTCCCAGAATTTTAATCTCCCAGAGCCTTCCTAATCCCTCTCTAATATCCTTGCCTTCTATTTTTTTTAGTCTGTTTTACATTCAAACTTCTCAGTCAAGAAGCCTCTGTATATCATTGCTCTGTATAGCTTTTCTCTCCCCATTCTTTTTCCTAGACCCTTCTTGAAAGCCACTCTTCTCCATTTTCTGACACTCTTTTCAGGGAGATCCCACACTTTTATCTCCAGTTTTGGACCCATCTTGCTTTGGCCCTCCCAGGATATGTCAGCCTCCCCTCCATGTATATCATCTCTTAGCCTTCCATCCCACTCCCCTCCCAGCTAAGACATCTGACCAGAGCGAAAAGGTTGGGCATCCTGTTTCTGAGGAATTGCTTCCTATAGGTGTTGCCAGGAGGCACTGGCCTAGGAGTCAGAAGATCTATTTCTGCTCTGACCCCTCCCTACTAACTGTATGACCTTGGGCAAGTCACTTAACCTCTTTCCAGCCTCAGTTTCCTCATCTGTAAAGTAAAGCTCACGATATCTGCCTTATTTGCCTTGCAAGACTGTTGAATATAAAATGCTTTTTAAGTGTCAGAGCAGTATAGAAGTGTGAACTATTGTTAGTATAGTCATAATACTCAGGAATTTTAGTGACAAAGTGTAGCTACCACCACCCATCCCAGGAGAAGTTCTTAAATTTTATATACCCCAATGGCCTGCTTCTAATTTGACTGAGTATGTTGAATGAATGAATAAAAAAGTAATTAGTAAACATTTACCACGTGCAAATCACTGGGAATACAAAGAAATAAAAGAATAAAAGAAAGTTCAGTTTAGGGCAGATAAAAGTCCTAAGGGCACAGCGGTGGATTAGATGACAATGCCCAGAGGTCCTTCGGTCCCATAAGGTGTTGAGAGTGATGGGGAACTATAGGACAGAGCAGAAGGGAAGACCTGGAAGCTGGTAAGAGGGCTCATGCTAAGACCTGGTATTTGTCATCGCATCAAAGGGAATAGTTGTAGACTCCCATCTTTTCCAAGCCCTATGAGCACCAAAAAAGGCTGGGCAAAGGAGAAAGGCAGGGAGGAAGACAACCCTGGCAGTGGCAGCTCTTCCCTCCACTAGTCCCAGATGGGTTCTGACTGTTAGTGTCACTTCTCTATTGCCTAAACATAAAACAGCCACGACTGGGGAGCTCTCCCAAGTTTGGCTGACAAATCGTCATCAATTAGGGGAGGAGCTCAGTTGAATCATCTCAAGGTGTCCTTAATGCCTATCCTTTCTTTCTCTTTCAATGGCTAAATAGATCTCCTTTTGTTAACTGCCCCATTCCCACCACCCCCACACCAATATTAAATCTAAACTATCAGGGAATTTGGCTGAGTCAGGCCCAGGCCAGAGCAATTGATCTGGTTGGGAGTATCAGAACATAATTCATCAAAGTGGGAAGAAGGGCCCGAGTTTCAGAGGAAGATAAGCCTGGATTGGCCTTCATGCTTCTACTGGTACTTTTGGTGATATCTCTAGAAATGATGGTCTTTTATTATGAGGCATTCATGACTCCTGGGAAATTGAAGGGTAAACTCTCTGTGGCCATTTAACAGGAAGGGAACAATGTGAGTAAGCTCTGTGTTCTTAAGACTATGCCTTAAAGATAACTGCAATAAACTGTGTTTTAGGCCCTTCTTTGTTGGCCTTCAAACCTGGTAATTTAAGCCTCCTCCAAGTTCTGCTAGGGGATCCCTTCAGAATTCAGTTTACCTTCAAAGCACCCTAGAGGGACTGAATTTGGAGGTGGGGTGGGGTGTGTGGAAATAGGGGAGAAATGTTCCCCTCATTAGAAATGAACAAATTCAGAAGAACTAGTTACGCTGAGCCCGTGCTGGGAATATTTGCCTTTGTATAGCTAGCGGTCATTATCACCCAATGAAGGCAGGGCGGAGGCTCCTGAAAAAAAAAAGGACCCCCCCAAATGAAGGGAGTCATACTTCTGTCAACTATTTGTTTCTGAATGACTTTTTGGAAATGACAATGCAGCTAAACCAGCAGTCCTCAGTCCTATAACTGTACATGGACATAGCCAGCTATTAAGGGACCCCAACAGTGAGAGAATGAGAACCAAGGCAAATCCCTGCAATTTTAGGATTGTATAACAACTGTGCTGAAGAAACTCTTTGAGTTTTATTCTTTTTTTTCATATGTGTAATATGGAATTTAAGAGACCAACAACAATTTCGCCACAAGGATTTTGTTGTGATTCTTTGGTGCAAGCCATTGGGGGAGGCATTAAAAATGACAATGCTAAATTCTCCCCAGGAGCCAGAGACATTTCTGGAATTGGGGATGTGGACAAATGTGCCAATCGTTCCCCTGTTTAATTAGCTGAGGACAGGCAGGGGAGCTATTTCAGTTTAAAGAGTTTCTACCAACTGCATGGACCTAATTATTTATATACCTGAGATTGTCTTTCCTGGGCTCTCCCAGATTCAGTCACTCCTTTCAAGGGACTGTGATGTTGTTTTGTTTCCCTTTCGTTATGTTTCTGTTTTAGTTTCTCTCTTCTTCCTTTAGTGCTGCTTGAATTCCAATATGGAACTAAACTACCAGGAGACTGGCCTGAGTCAGGCTTTCCTATTTATGTAAGCAAACTTGCTTTTGCCTAGGAGTCTGATATACAGACCCCTAGTGATCTCCATTGCTCTTGGGCCTTCCAAATGGAATCAGTCTTGCTCACTCTTCCGTCCTCAGCCAATGAAGCAGAAATATGTCCCCTGTCTCTTTGCAGCGATCAGAACCTCTCCTCAAACTCTACCCAGTGCGGTCATTAATCACCCGAGCCAAGGATTCATGCACACTGGATTTCCTTTTATATAAAGGGGAAATAGGTCCATATGTAATAACAGTAATAATAAGCAGTTGGGGAACAAATCATTTATAAAGAAACAGCTGCTGAGCTTCTGTGACGGGAAATAGAATCATCTCCTTCCCGCAAGCTCAGCCCTCTCCTGAAGGGAAAAGAAATAATCTACAAGCTTAACAGAGACGTGAGTTTTGAGCTAATCCCTCTTTAGCAGACAAGTGAGGGAGAAAGCAAAGTTCTTTCTGACTCCTCTGGATTCTCATCAGCATGCCACCACTGTTTTTCAGCTGGAGGGAAGAGATATTTCCTTATTTTTCTGCTACAGGAGCTCTCAGGGTTATAGAGGTAGGGGGTCAGGGGAACAATGGCCCTCCATAAGCCACTTGACCCTGTCTCTGCACCCAGAATTCCACCTGGTAGGAACAAGATGGATGCTAAATTCTTCTAGCTTCTATCTACATAAAGCTTTCAAAATAACCCCAGAAAACCTAGTTAAAAAACATCACCAAATTGGTGAACTGTCTCCATGGCAGCACTCATGATGTAGGTGCTACACATTTTTCTGGGAAATGCAGGTAATATAAAAATAAAATATGTCATTTTTTAAAAAAGCTTAATCCAAAAACTGGACCTCAAATTCTACTTTGCCCTAAGCTGTGCTATACAAATTGTGTGACAACTAAGGTATCCCAGTGCCGATTTGGGGGGAAAACCGGAGACTTACACTTTCCCTTCTTTATCCTTTTGTCCAAGCCCATGCCTTGAAGATCCTAACTGTCCTTTAAAGCCTAGGTTAAATACTACATCCTCCATGAAACCTTCTCTGATTCCCCCAGGGTAATGATCTCGCTGGAGTCACATGTCAAATGTCATTTTGCTCACAGATCTCTTAGGTCTTGTAGTAGGAGGGCAGGAATTAGTGACTCTGGGCTGAATCTCATCAGGACCCTAACCTGGCCAGACCAGATCTGATTCTGGACGCTGACCCCAAAAAGGTCATTTTCTTTTGCTGAATCATTGTCCCCACCTGGAGTTACTCCTAGAGAGTGTCCTAATACATTGGTCATAGCTCATGACTAAGTTTCCCCAAATGTGGATAACAGGGTCCCTACCTCCCATAAAGGCATTCAAATTACTATACATATATATATATATATATATATATATATACACATACACACACATATATATACACACACACATATATATATACATATATGTATGAATGTATGTATGTATTACACATATATATGTGGTATAGGATATGTTTTATTTCACCCCACAGAAAAATTTAAAGATGTGAAACACTCATAGAAAGAAATCCAAAGGCAGATACAGAAAACATATAAGGAAGTCAAATAGCCCATCAGCTCCTCCTAGAAGGGAGCTGAACTTGGGGCTGCTACTGGTCTCAAGATTAATACCGTAGTTAATGTCATCCCTGTTTTTCAGGGACACAAAACAAGCAAGCTCCTTCCCGTTTTACCAGAACTGTGAAAGTAGCTCACTTTGCTATCCATATAGGACCCTAAACAGGAACTATATGGACAATCTTCTTCATTCTAAGGGTTCATGCTACATCAGTAAATCCCTTCTCTCTCCACAAGGTTGGACTCCTGAATTCTCAAACTGAGGAACTCTTGAAATTGAACACAAGGCAACCCCAAAATTTGATTCTGCCTAGGAAACCTCTCTTTGTCTAGGTGGTTAGATTTCAAGATCAAAGTGCCTAGGAAATTAAAAAATCCCGGTCCTCAACAAAGAAAGTTAGGGTCCACGAAGACTGTCCATGAAATACCTCTCAGGGCATGTGCAAACACAGGTCTAACTTGGCCATTTGCTTCCAAAAAAAGTTACTACCAACTGCTCCTGGCCCTCCCACCCTTAAAATTTCAGGTCTGCTCTGCGGTACTGGTCTGTCTTCTGAAACAGGAGTGAGAAAAGAGGAGAGAAATAGAGAAAAAGACAGAGAGGTCTTTTTGCAGCTCACTTTTATAGACTATAGAGAGAGGAGGAAGCTCTTCCAACAAATCTTCTCCTCAGTGTCAGTCCGCCAACCATCATTAGGTGATCAGCATTAGAAAGCATGATAGATTTGGAGTTAAATGGCCTGGATTCAAATCCTGCCTATTCCACTCACCATCTATATCTTTGGGCTAAATCACTAACTTGAGGCCTCAGTTTCTTCATCTGTAAGATGAAGATGTTGGATTAGATAGACCCTAAGTTCCCTTCCAGCTCTAAATCTACCATCCTGTGATCTCTGAGCCTATGTTTTTGAGTTCCCTATGTCTAACTGGCAGGGGTATAGTGGACACATCCCTAGTACTTGGGGGTGCCCCTCAGATATCTCCAAAGGCTCCATAATCTCATTGATTGGGAATTGTTGAGAGACTCCCTTGAGCAATTCTCTTACATTACAATGATGATGATGATGATGATACACATTTCTAAAGGCTGTAAGGTTTACAAAGTGCTTTTCTCATAATGATACTTTACAAGGGATAGTGCATTATTATAAATGGAGAAACTAAGGCATGGAGAGGCATCCAGGATCACACAACTGGTAAGTGTCAAAATTGGGATTATGTTATTTTCATGTTGTATTCTATCATACCACTATTGTGTTATATCATATTATATTACATCATACCATATTGTAAGGAAAGATTGGTGTTTAGTTGACTCTAAAGCCAATGCGGTCCACAAAGTTTTCTTAGCAAAGATACTGGAGTGAGTTGCCATTTCCTTCTTCCTTCCTACTAGATTAAGGCAAACAGAGGTTAAGTGACTTGCCCAGGGTCACACTGTTAGTAAGTGTGGGAGGCTAGATTGGAACTCAAGTCTTCCTGACTCCAGGACGGGGTGCTCTATCTATTGAGCTACCTAGCTGCCATCTATAAGGACCTGCAATTTCTTTGGAACAAGGAACTTCTAAGTAGGGAAATGCCCCCTACTAATGCAAGTTGGCACCTTCTCCACAACTCATTTGTCTTAGAAAATAATTGTTAATAATCACATCATAGTTACTACGTACAGGAGCTATGCTAAGCACTTTAGAATCATTATCTCATTTAACCCTCACAACAACCCTGGGAGGTAGGTACTGTTACTATCACCATTTTACAGATGAGGAAAGAGGCTAAGTGACTCTCCCAGGGTCACACAGCTAGGAAGTATCTGAGGCAGGTCTTCCTGACTCCCGGTCTAGCACTCTATTCACTGCACCACCCAGCACTCATCTCAGTCCGTACATGCGAGAAGCGGCACCCAACCTGGGTCATCCTTAGAGGATAACTCTCCAGTCATTATGCCATGCTTCTCGTATTATGTACTTTATCACGTCATATTGTATTATACTGCATTACATCATCGCATGTTATATTTTATATCTGTATCATATTATGTCAAAGTACATTTTGTTATGCCATAGCTTATATTTGTTATGTCATTTTCAGTCACGCCCCACTCTTTGTGATGTGTTTCTTGGCAAAAGATACCGGAGCGGTGTGCCGCTTCTTTCTCTAGCTTATTTTACAGATGAAGAAACTGAGGCAAACACGGTTAAATTACTTGTTCAGGGTCACATATTTAGTAAGTCTGAGGTCAGATTTGAACTCAGGAATGTCACTCCAGGCCTCTAGGGCTCCAGATGCCCGTGTCACCTAGCTGCCACTATGTTATATATCATATTATGTCATGTTATACTATATCATATTTATAAATCTTATTAAAAAGAAACCAAAATCAGTCAGCTATTTAGTGAACTCCTTTACTCCCCAGAAGATGAAAATGTAATACCATACAACCGCATACAATATGATTTGATAGGATAGAGTACAATATTCAGCTAGGTGGCGCAATGTATAGAGTTCCAGACTTAAGATCTGACTCAGACACTTGCTGTGTGACCCTGGGCGAGTCGCTTAACCTCTTTTGGCCTCAGTTTCCTCAACTGTAAACTGGGGGTAATAACAGTAGCTATCTCCCAGGGTTGTGATGATCGAAAGTGCTGAGCGCTGTGCCCGGTCACATAGGGAGTGCTATATAAATGCTACAGAGCGTTAATACACAATGTAGCACAACGTAATATAATGTAGCAAAGCATAACATAATACGGACTATATGGTGGTGGTGTGATATAAACTACATTTTTACATCAATTGATAACTGATCGTCTTTACTCTTATCAAGGCTGTTTATGCCTGGCCATACCCCTGCTTACAGACTGCAGACGCTACGAGAGCAGGCACTGTCTCGCTCAGTGCTCTGCGCAGCCTCCTCAGCGCCCAGCCCGGCACTCCCGGCCCGTCTGCCAAGCTGCGGGGAGGTCATCCATCCCAGTCTCCCAGTAGGGCTGCGCGGGAGCACGTCCTCAGTGCGCAGCCGCCGGATCGGAGGCGGGGCCTCGCGTACGGCCACGCCCCGTGGGCGGGGCGCCTTCGCCCTGGGCCCTCCCCCCTCCCCCGGCCTCCGCTCGCTCCCCGCCGTTGCCGAGATCTCTTCTCAGCCTATTTCACTTTAGGCTCTCGCACGCGCGCCCCCGCGACCAGGCTGCAGGGTTCGGAAGCGCGCCGCACCGGCGGCACGCGCTGGGGGGAGGAGGAAGGGGAGGAGGACGAGGGGGGGCCGCCGCCGCCGCCGCTGGGGCAGGAAGATGGTGGCAAGCGCGCGGGTGCAGAAGCTGGTGCGGCGCTACAAGCTGGCGATCGCCACGGTGCTGGCCATCCTGCTGCTGCAGGGCCTGGTGGTGTGGAGCTTCAGCGGCCTGGAGGAGGAGGAGCCCGGGGAGGTGAGGCTCGGCCCCGGGGGTGGGGGCCGGTGGGGGCGTGCTGCTGAGGCGCAGCAGCTTGGGGAAGGGGGGCGCGGGGGCACTGCTCCGGGAGCGGGACCCGAACCCGGGGCTGAGGCTGCAGGGAGAGCGTGGGTGCATGGCCCAGGGGATGGCCGGAGCGGGGACGGGGGAACCAAGAACCAGAACCTCCCTCCCCCACCGCCACCGCACTCCAGGAGGGAGCCCAGCCCAGGCGGGGGTGGGGGGAGTGGGTCTGGGTCCCAGGAAGTCCAGAAAGGGGGACTGATGGGGGGGCGGGGTGAGGAAGAGGAGCAAGAGGAGAGGATCCCTGGGGAGGTAGACAAGGAAGGAGGGAGCCCTGTGGGCTGTGAAGGTCAAGGGGAGGGGAGCAGGCTGCGGTGGGGCGGGGGCGAGGAGTGGGGGGCGAAGGCCGAAGCTGGGGAGAGGGAGGTGGCCGCAGTGGGGACCTTCCCGGGATGGCCACGGAAAGGCAACTTCTGGGGGAGTGGGCTGGAGAGCGGTCACTGGAGCCCCAGGGCAAACTTTTACAAGTTGGGACTGGAGGAAAGGAGCCAGGGAGTGGGGCAGGTGTGCGACAGGGGAGGACCCTGTCCTGTAAACTTTGGGGACCCCCGACTTGGTTTCCCAGGAGGTGCCACATGGGCCAAGGCAGCAGATTGGAAAAAGTGGGGTGCGGGGCAAGTTGGAACTCTAGAGCCCGGACTATGGGGGCTGTGGGTGGGAAGGGTACTTTCTCTCTCTGCCCCTCCAGAAGCTGGGATAGGGGAGCCCGAGGATTGGGAAGACTGGTGGGGGAGGGGATTGTGTCTTCCACCTTCGGGGAGAAGGAGCCTTTATCTGTGTTTAGCCTAGGAGGATCTGGGAAATTTGGTCTCCCTCCCAAAAGAGAGAAGGGAGCTTCCTCTTCTTCAGCACTGGAAGGAGTTAGGGGTATAGGGAGGAGAGCCTGGAGATTGGCTCAGGAGGTGGGGACAGCTAGTCCACTACCCTCTTCTCTGAATGGAGCAGGCTCTGCATTTTGTCCAAATAGGGTCCCCACTCAGATATCCAAGAGCATGGAGTGTGTGCAGAGGCACTGGTGACCTACCCAGCTCCTTCTTGATTTGGGAGGAGCCCAAAAGAGATAATCCTTCCAACCCCATCCCAACTCCAGCTTTTAATTTCACACAAGGCTTAAATTCTAGTTAGACGCCAAACGGTCCTAGTAAGACCACATTCTGCTCTGGCACCAGGCAGGGGGAGAAGTGCCAGTCCTAGTAAGGGGAGTGCATGTTTATGGGCAGCCAGTTTGGTCTCAAAAGCTGTTCCTTCTGTGACCTGGACTGCCCCATCACCCTGCTGGGTTGTGGTCCTCACTTCCAGCTGAATGCTCATGCAGAAAGTAACAAGCAAGGAGACATCACTGTCCTGGGTCTCTGTTTGGAGGGACCCTGCATATTTTAAGGCTGTAAGCTGTCCTCTGGGTCCCTAGTCACACTGATTGCTTGGGAAGGGTTACCTTGCTCTTCCTGATGAATTTCCCCCAGTTTCTCTAAACCTTCTCAGGATAAAGGTAAAGGGAAAAGAAAGGAAGGAAGAGAAGGAAAAGTAACTATGAATCTTAGCCCTGCAGACTTACAGGTCACAGAATATCAGAGCTGAAATGGACTTTGGAGATTACCTAATTCAACCACTTTATTTGACAGGGGGAAACTAAGACTCACAGGTGTCTGTGGTCACGCAGAGCTCTTTTCAGGGCCAGGATAAGAACACAGACATTTCTTTTGCTTATCTTGCAGTGGGGCAGTTGTCAAAGCCCTAGGGACAGATGCTACACATACCCACTTGGTTGTCTCTGAATAGCTTGGGGAGTTCTCTATTCCCAGTTGGGGGTGGAGGTAGCGTGTCTCATACACTAATCCCCCTCCTCTCCTTCAACCTGTGGGTGCAAAGGTGAGGTATCACAGTCTAGTGACACATAGTTCCTATTTGCCCTCCACCCCATCCCCCTTAGCACTGTTGAAGAGGAGAGAGTGGGGGAGAATGAGGAAGTCAAGGCTCTAAGGTTTCCCTGGTGTCCTCTGTGGCTAGGCATACACTAGTGAGGAGGCAGGTAAGCGTCTAGGAATACAGCTGGGTCAGAAGGGCAGTCACCCCTTCCCCGCTCCACTTGGTACGGAGAGGAAGTTGGCTTTAAGCTTGCTGAGGTGATGAGCTTGTAAGAGACTGTTGGGTCTGCTGTTCAAGGCTCTCTCTGGGACAGGAGAGTGGGGAGCTCTCATTACACCTGTGTGTTCCCACAGGTAGCCGGGAGACAACTTGATAGTGGGAGAGCTCTCCCAGATAGCCAGGGGAGGGACTACCAGCTGGTGGGACTAGGAGGAGAGATGAGGAGAAAGGGCCTCTTGCCTTAATAGTGGTTCTTTCTCAGACCACCCCCTCCCCCAAGGTCACCTGCCTAGCCTGGCCAGGTCCCACCCAGGTGTCTCCCAGCACTTACCCCTCCTCCAGCTTCTTCTCAGCTTGTCCTTTCTGGGGTCAGCCAGCCCTGTGCTGCAGTGCAGGGCACAGAGATCCCATTTTCCTCACCACATCCTGTCCCCTGGCCACAGCACTGCCTGGCATGTTGCCTTCTTTTCTGCCCTCCTTCTTCCTCCCCATTCTCTCCCCCTCAGCCATAGTGTCTCTGACATCACCATCCACACTAGAGAGACCACAGCAGTGCTGTCTCTCCAGCCCCACTTGCCTGCACCTGGGAATGTCTTTTCACACCAGCCATGTGGCACAGAACTAGGCTAATCCAGCCTGCCATAAACTTGGGTTAGTGGAGTCTCTTACTCTCTAACTTTTCCTGGAGACTGCTCCTTCTTAACAGGTATAGAACTGAAGAGGGTTCTCTGTTAGACCGTCCTTCCTCTCCCTGCAGGGCTGCTACTCCAACCTGGAGCCCCCCAGCCTATCCTGGCAACCTGCCAAGAAAGAAGATAACACAGGGTTGGGAAAGCTTCATTTGTTCTATTCCCAGGGGACATAGGTATCCCTGTCCTGGGCCAGGCTCCTCTGACTCCCTCCTATTTTTAAGGGCCCTGGCTATGGTAGGCCTTGGAAATTGGAGGGTAGAGGTGGGCAAGAGAGGGGAACCTACTTGGTTACCAAGCAAAAAGAGAGAAGCAGGGACAACAAGAATCCAAATGTGTTGATATCACTGGAAGAGCCAGCCCAGACTCTAGCTAAGGAATCCTGGGGAGGTAAACTAAGTCCAGGGAATCAGGAAAAAGGATGGGGAGGTGTTCAAGGCTCTCCTAGATCTTGCTTCCTGCTTCACAGTGAATTATTTCCTCTTTTGCCACACTGATGGTGAACAGGAGGGAAGGGGCGGTTGGTAAAGTGTCAGGAGCAGAAAGAAAATTCGATTTGGACGTATTTCTGTAGCATTTTATGTTTCACAGTGCACCTTCCTCAAAGTAGCTCTCTGTACCATCCCTGTTCTACGCAAGAGGAAACTGAGGTTCAAAATAGTTAAGTGACTTGTCTGAGGTCACACAGGGAATAAATATCAGAGTCAGGACTTGAACCACGGGGCTTCCCGAGGAACCATGCTATTGCCTTTCCCCCAACCACCTGTCCTGTCCCTGAAAAGCTTTGTAGCAAAGGCTCATGTGTAAATGGCTTTGAGAAATTGTTCAAGATGCCTGGCAGTACTAGAGTGGGAACCAGGAAGCTTGGGTCCTAGGCCCAGCTCAATCCTTGACTTATGTGGATTTATCTCTCTGGGCCTCTTTTTTTCTGTAAAATGGGTCAGCCCTCCCTTGTCCTAAAGAACTAATTTTCTTTTTCTAAGCCTAGTTCCCAACCACTAGTGTAGCAACAAATGGGAGTAGGTGACCAGGTTGACAAAAGGCTACTGGTTCATTCATTCATTTATGTGTTTATTTGCAGAAGGGACGACAGAGGAAGCCACGGCCACCAGACCCAGGCGAGGGCTCTAAAGACAGAGATAGCTCTGCAGGGCGACGGGGAAATGCAGGCCGGAGGCACGGGCGCTGGAAAGGCCGAGTGGATAGCCCTGGGGTGTTGGTGGCCAAAGTGGTGAGAGCCGTCACGGGCAAGCACAGATTTAGCCGCCGGATCCCCCCTGCCCCACCCCGAGAACCCCTCAGCCGCCAGAATCTGAGTACTGGAGGTGGAGGAGAGGGGCTACCTGGGGCAGGTGTTGTTGGCGCCTTCCAGCAGGGTGACACAGGCAGCGTGGAGGGTGCTCCCCAGCCCACAGAGAACGGCTTCACCCCCAAGTGTGAGATCACAGGCAAGGATGCCCTGTCTGCCTTGGCCCGGGCCAGCACCAAGCAGTGTCAGCAGGAGATCGCCAATGTGGTGTGTCTGCACCAAGCAGGGAGTCTCATGCCCAAGGTGGTACCCCGACACTGCCAGCTGTCTGGTGAGGCCCCATATCATTGGGTAAAACCTCTCTCTCCCCTTTACCACCCATTTCTTGACTCAGGACATATGCACATCCAGCTCTTTGATTGGGGTGGAGGGTGCAGTAAACTCTGTCCCTGCCTGGGAGGTATGGTAGATACCCACCTTGGGGAATCTCTGGGGTAAAATCAGCTGTCCATAAAAGGAGCCCCACTGCCCTCGAAAGGGGGAAGTAGGGAGCACCTCGGCTGAAGTCCCTATTCTTTATACCTCTTCTGACCTCTCCCTCCCGCCACTGCCCAGGAAAGGTGAGCCCCATGATTCAGTGGGACGAGAGCAGAGTGCAGTTACCACCGGGCAGGCCCACAGTGCGAATTGCCTACATGCTGGTGGTTCATGGTCGCGCCATCCGGCAGCTCAAGCGACTCCTCAAGGCTGTTTACCACGAGCGACACTTTTTCTACATCCATGTAGACAAGGTGCCCTTAGGGGTGGGAGTTGATGGAGGGGAGAGGGATGTGGGTGGTGTGGCCAGGAGGGAGGAGAAATGGGAACAGGAGGGATGGGGAGCCTGGCCGGGGAGAAACCAGGAATCTTTGCCTATTTCTGGCCAATGGGGAACAGAGGAGAAGCCAAGAGGCTTATCGAGCTGTGGGCAAGGCTCTCTTTCATCTTCCTAGCGCTCTAACTACTTATACCGAGAGGTGGTTGCTCTAGCCCAGCACTATGCCAACGTGCGGGTGACCCCTTGGCGCATGGGCACCATCTGGGGTGGTGCGAGTCTCTTGAAGATGTATCTACGCAGCATGCAGGACTTGCTAGAGGCACCTGGCTGGACCTGGGACTTCTTCATCAACCTTAGTGCCACCGACTACCCCACCAGGTACTAGGGGCTCATCCCCCTTAAGGGAGGGATAGGCCAGGGGCAGCTCGGAACCTGGGTGTCAGCTAGGTCAGTGCCACTGGCTCTCCCAGTTGGAGAGGGCAGGGATTTTTAGGAAGCACAGTGGGAGAACATGAGAAGTCTGAGGAAATAAGAGGGATAAAGATTAGTGTGCCTTCTTCACTGTGAGCCTTCAGGACAAGGGTTCATCTGAGGCCTGTGGCCTTTTAAAAATTTTTCCTTTTTTTTCCCCAGTATTTTGATAACCATACTTTAATATGATTGGTTTCCTTTGTACTTCTATGTATGTTCGGCCTTTACACACATTATTCTAAGAAGGGTGCCCTAGGCTTCATCGTGATACAAAAAAGGTGAAGAACTCAGCTTTAAGATCATCACACCTACACCTACCAGCAGCCGGAAACAAGGATGTCCTCCCCCCACTCTCTCTGGCAGCAAATCATAAGATCATAGATCTAGAGTTAGGAGGGACCTTAGGGGCCATCTCTTCCAACCCCCTTGTTTTACAAATGAGGTAACCAAAGGGGCAGCTAGATGGCGAAGTAGAGAGAACACCAGGCCTGGACTCAGGAAGACCTGAATTCAAATTCAGCCTCAGACACTTACTAGCTGTGTGACCCTGGGCAAGTCACTTCAACCCGATTGCTTTCCCCCCACCAAAATAAAAATAAAACAAATGAGGGTTACCTCTCTAGGCTTGCCCAGGGTGACACAAGGAGATAGTAGCAAGGCCAAGATTTGAGTCAAGGTCTTCAGACTCCAAATCCGATGCTTTTTCTACTATATTTATTAAAGGCATCTCAGTTTATAATCAGCAAATTGGCAAAGATATAGTTTTTAAAAATACTATTGTATTTCTATTGTAGTGAATTGTATTTTCTGCAGAGAAACTGGCATCTGATTACCCCTTTGTTGGAGCTGTGAATTGACAGAATCTGTTTGGAAATCAATAAGGCTGCAATTAGGAATTAAAAAGCTGTCCATGCCCCTTGACCCAGGCCTCCCATTATGGGGACCATGTCTTTAGACTGTTACTGATGGGGGGCAAAGACCTGCGTGTGAACAGTATTTCTACTAGCATCATTTGTAATAGTTAGAAAATGGATGTCTAGTAATTGGGGAATGGCCGAACAAATTGTAGTGTGCATTGAGAATATGACTTATATGTAACGATATTATCCCACCACTTAAAGTTACAAATGAGAAAAATGCGGAGAAATATGAGAAGGCTTATATGACGTGACTCTTAATGAAAAAATAGACTCCAAGTAATGTTTTTGTTGTTCTTAGTCAGTCACATCCAACTCTTCTGTGCCCCCTTTGGGGATTTTCTTGGCAAAGATCACTGGAGTGATTTGCCATTCCTTCTCTAGCTCATTTCACAGATGAGGAAACTCAGGCAAACAGGGTTGAGTGACTTGCCCAGGGTCACATAGCTAGTAAATGAGGCCACATTTGAACTCGGGTCTTCCTGACTCCAGGCCTATCACTTTACACACTGGGACACCTAGCTGCCAATCACATTAGACATACTGATTATGACTGTATAAATAATAATCATTAAATAGAAAAATAAAATCAATAAAGTCCAGGAAAATATACAGAAGGAAAAGAATTCAGAAGACCCAGAGACAAATGGAATTTTCCATTTAAAGTTAATATACACTTCAAAAAAACCAAATTGTTAAAAAAGAAAGAAGGAAATAAAAAAGGAAAGAGAGAGAAAGGATGTATCAGAGAGAAGCTTAAAGGATAGAGAAGGAAGCATTTTGGGAGGTGGAGGAAAGATTGAGGGCTGAGACTGCTTTAGGGCCTGGGCCTCTGAGTACCTTCCTCCCTTTTCCCTTAAACTTGCCTGTTTGCTGCCCCAGGACCAATGACGAGCTGGTGACATTCCTCTCCAAATACCATGATAAGAACTTCCTCAAGTCTCATGGCCGGGACAACTCAAGGTGAGGATGAGTTATGGGTCAGTCAGTTTAGGGACTAGAAGATGCATGGGCTGTCTAGAGGGATCCCCCTCACACCCTGTCTTGAAAATAGAGGGATTGAATCATTGGTCGCCAATCCAGGTTTATAAACTTTCTGCCAGTTACAGGGCAGTGAGTGGTCCCAAAGCCCATCAGGCAGCTGGTTGGGGGTAGGGAAGGCAAACTTCAAGAGTCCCTTTCCCACCCTAGACTTGAGGATTTCCTCCCACTCACCCCTGCCCCAGCTACCACCAACCAGGTCCTATATCTGAGTGAGTCCTTCTGTGCCCCTTGTCCCCAGGTTCATCAAGAAACAGGGCCTGGACCGGCTCTTTCATGAGTGTGACTCCCACATGTGGCGCCTGGGAGAACGGCAGATCCCAGAGGGCATTGTCGTGGATGGCGGCTCAGATTGGTTTGCCCTGACCCGCAGCTTCGTGGAGTACGTGGTCTATACAGACGATCCCCTTGTGGCTCAGCTGCGCCAGTTCTATACCTACACACTTCTACCAGCTGAGGTGGGCCATCAGTCCTTAAGATAGTCTAGAGGGGAAGGGGAAGAGTGGCTGACAGTGGCCAGGAAGGAGGAGGAGAGTGGTCAGTACAGGATGGGCACGTGGTACCTGGCTCATTTCCCACCCACCTCCCCACAGTCCTTCTTCCACACTGTGCTGGAGAACAGCCCCACCTGCAACACCCTCGTGGACAACAACTTGCGTGTCACAAACTGGAACCGTAAGCTGGGCTGCAAATGTCAGTACAAGCACATCGTGGACTGGTGTGGCTGCTCCCCCAATGACTTCAAGCCCCAGGACTTCCTTCGGCTACAGGTGCTGCCCCTACCCACCTAGGGCAGACTAGTTTCTTGTCCCTGTATGCCCTTCCAAGTCCTGGCCTGAGGGGACTGGGGACCTTTAATCTCCTGGGCCAGGTGGGGAGGGAGAGTGGGGATGGAACATGTGGCCAGAGATGGGGCTGGTGCATAAGAATTAACCCCCTCCCCATACTTCCACCCACCCTCTCTGTGGTTTCATTGATGTAGGGAGCCTCCTGTGAGAGAAAGCCCTCTACCAAAGCAGGTCTGAATGGGGGGATCTTTCCTGCATCTTGCTGTCTGTTTATAAAATTGCCAAGAGCCAAAAGGTTACGTGACTTGCCCAAAGTCACATAGGTGTCTGAGAGGGGACCTTGAACCTAGATCTTCCTGGGTTCAAAGCCAGCTTTGGATTCCTGCTGCCTCTTGCATGCCACTTAGAGGCAGCCAGGTGGCTCAAAAGAGGCAGAAAGACCTGAATGCAAATCCTGCCTTAGACACTTTGTGATCCTCTTTCAGACTCTGTTTCCTCTTCTACAAAATGATAGATAATAGTACCTGTCACAGGGTTGTTATGAGGACCAAATGTTTGGAAAACACTTTACAAAGCTTAAAGCACTCTATCAATGTTCACTTATTAGTATTCACTTATTAGGTTTAAAAAGCACTTTGCATATAGTATCTCATTTAACCTCACAGTAACTGTGCAGGAGCTAATTCCAGTATTTTTATCCCCATTTTAGTAATAACGAGAGGCAGCATGATGCAGGGGACAGAGAACTGGCCTCAGGTCCTTTCTCTGACACACACTGGCCGGGTGACCCTGGGCACCCTCTCAGAGCCCTAGGCAACCTTCTTAGACCCTTCGATTTCAGAGAAGGTGCTGACCTGAATCAGCAGAACGAGAAAAAACACAGGCCCAACCCCTTTTCTGTGTGATTATCACCAAATAATAACTGATATTTATATTGTACTTGGGGCAGCTAGGAGACACTGCGTGGAGTTGATAGAGTGCCAGGCCTGGAGTCAGGAAGACTCAGCTTCCTGAGTTCAGATCTAGCCTCAGACACTTCCTAGTTGTGTGACCCTGGACAAGTCACTTAACCCTGTTTGCCTCAGTTTCCTCATCTGTAAAATGAGCTGGAGAAGGAAATGGCAAACTGCTCCAGTATCTCTGCCAAGAGAAGCCCCAATGGGGTCTCTGGGAGTCAAATGCAACTGAAAAATTGTAGTTAAAGTTTGCAGAGTTTGTGAAGATGCTGTAGATCATCTCAAAACAACCCCCTGGGGTAGATGCTACAGATATTATTATTATCATTATTAATTATTCCCACTTTGCAGGTGCATAGACTGAGGCTCAAGGATGTTAAATGACTCATCCATGGTTATATAACATGAGGTTACCCCAGACAGGACCTGAGGCCAGGTGGTTCCTGACTCTTAAATCTAACATTCAACCACACCAGGCTGCCTCTAGAGACCCAAAGAAGATCAGAGCTGGAAGAGACACCCTAATTCTACACATGACAACATATTTTGCAGTCAGGCCCAAAGAAGGCAAACCAATCAATCAGTGAGCATTTATTAAGCGCTACCTGCATGCCAGGCTCAGAGCTAAGCACTGGCGGTACAAAGAAAGGCAAAAACAGACCCTGTCTTCAAGGAGCTTACGGTCTAATGGAAATGGCTTGAACAAAGTCAACAACTAGTTAGTGTCAGTGCTGGGCCTAGAACCCACAGTCTTCTAAGCTGTGGCCCAGTGCTCTTAGCACCATGTACCACGCTGTCTTCTAGGGCCATACAGTGGAGCAGTGGTAGACCAAGATCCTGATCTCCCGGCACTTTTTGAACTAGACCCTTGTTGTCCTACATACGCATTCAACATAACTTTAATGTCTGACCTTTGATCCTCACAACTGTCCTTGGGAAGCCGAACTGGGAAAATGGGCACATGAGGGAGGTGGGATCCCCCGGGGAAGCTGGGTATAAAAATGATGCTACCCCTGAGTTTACCAAGAGGCAGTCTGGAGATGGAGCCGAAGCTGGGGTCAGGAGGGCTCCTCGCACACTTTGCTGGCTGGGTGAGCTAGTCACCTCAGGTTTTAGTTTCCCCATTCTTAAAATGAGAGGGTTGGACTCGTTGATCTCCAAGATCCCTCCCAGTTCTAATTCTAGCTTTCATCCTACTTCTGGCTCCTTGGCCTTTAGTGATAGTGATGCATAGGATGCAGGTAGAGCCCAGAGATCTCTTTGCTGCATGGGTGATGTGTGGCCTCTAGTCTCTTTGCATTCCCAACAACTGTCTTACATTCTTTATGCTCCAGCAACTCTCCAGACCTACCTTCTTTGCCCGAAAATTTGAGTCAACTGTGAACCAGGAAGTGCTGGAAATCTTGGACTCTCACCTTTATGGTAGTTACCCCCCCAACACGCCAGCCCTCAAAGCATACTGGGAAAATGCCCACGACTTTGCCGACGGCCTGGGTGGGCTCAGCGACATCCTCCTCACTGCCTACACAGCTTTTTCGAGGCTTGGCCTACGCCATGCTGCCGCCATGGCATCCCCTTCAACTAACCAGCTCTGCAGGTGGGAGACACCGCCCCCCTCCCCTTGCTGAGGTCAATCATCCCCCCTCTCTCCTGTCCTGGTCAACCTCTATATACAGAGTCCTGTAGGCTTTAGGGGATACAGAAAGTTATGGAAATATGGTCCCTGCCATTGGGGAATTAGTTCCCTCTTTAATGGGGAAGGTGCTGTCCCTTTAGGGAGCTTTCACTATGATGAGGGACATAATCTGTTCTAGGTCTGGTGGGGAAGAAAGAATACATAAGTAGAGGTTAAAAAAATTGGGATGAGTGCTTTAAAAAACTGCTTAAATGAGAATTTATGCTGTAGAGAAGAAGAGTGGAGGGTAGAATTGATATAAGGTAGGACTCTAGGATGGTCCTTTCTGGGACCCCCCATTCCTGGCCTGTTTCTGATGACAAGTGTCTTCATTTCTCCCTCCCCCTCCCCTACATCCATCATAGGTTTGAGCCTAAGGGCTTCCCATCCAGTGTCCACCTGTATTTCTATGATGACCGTTTCCAGGGCTACTTGTTGACCCAGAAGGTGCAGCCTGTGGCCTCTGGGCCCGAAGAGGCGCTGGAGATGTGGCTGATGCCTCGGGGGGCCCTGAAGCTGACAGAACACAATGGTCAGGCCAACCGGCTGCAGAACCTGGAGGTGGGATGGGGGCCCTCATCCCCTTGCCCCTATGCCCCTGGTACAACACTGCAGTCATGGGTGTCCTTTGATCTAGAGGGTATTGATGGCCTAATGTCTCTGGGGTCTAGTCTAGGTTAAGTGATGGGTAGAGAGAGAAACTTTTGGATCTCAAAAGCTCAGCTCTGACTTCCTTAGCCAAACGTTTATTGAGCACCTAGTATATGCCAAGCAATATGCTAAGGGCCAGGGATATACAAAGATACTGCTGTCAAGGAGTTTACATTCTGGTAGGGCAGACAACATCCTAGAAGTACATGCAAAATGCATAGACTTTTTTCTGAGTGAGAGTAAGCACTGGCAGCTGAAGTTTCTGTCATGGCTTTGTGGTACATTCTCCTCCCTGTCATTGCAGAGCAGTAGACAAGATTCCTTAGCGATCATGCACTCAGACCTCCTCATTTTACAAATGCAGAGAAGAGGAGATAGAGTACCTAGGGTCACAGACAGTTAGTGACACACTCCACCCCCTCCCCTTCCTGCCCATCCTCCTGCAGAGGACACCACCAGCATCTTCTCCAAATGCTTCCCTCCTTACAGGTGGGCACAGAGTGGGACCCCAAAGAACGTCTCTTCCGGAATTTTGGGGGACTGTTGGGGCCTCTGGATGAGCCAGTGGCCATGCAGCGCTGGGCCCGTGGCCCCAACCTCACAGCCACTGTGGTTTGGATCGACCCCACCTTTGTGGTGGCCACCTCGTATGATATCACTGTGGACTCTGAAGCTGAGGTCACTCAATATAAGCCTCCCCTGAGCCGGCCCCTGCGACCCGGTGCCTGGACCGTCCGCCTGCTGCAGTTCTGGGAACCGCTGGGTGAAACCCGCTTCCTGGTGTTGCCCCTGACCTTCAACCGCAAACTACCTCTCAGGAAAGGTAATGAATGATGCTTCGGCCCTGGGGCCAATCAGAATGGGAATTGCCAGGCATGTGGACTCAGCGGCCAGTCAGACCTCAAATACCATGTCCCACAAAGTAGTCAGTGTCCTTTGCGCTATCACTATGTTGAGCCTATTTTCCTAAGCAGAAATCGGGATGTGTAATTGGGCAAAGGATATTCCTTTTGCAGGGCCTGATTAAAAGGCCACTTTTCTTGAAATCAGAACTGCCCTGGGGAAATGCAAAATGTCCTGTTGCCATCAGCATCAGAGTGAGCACCTGGTGCCCTGCTCGAGTATTCTCTCTCTCTCTCTCTCTCTCTCTCTCTCTCTCTCTCTCTCTCTCTCGCTCTCGCACGCTCCCTCTCTCTTTCACTTCTCTGTCTCGCTCTCTCTCTCTCTCTCTCTCTCTCTCTCACTCTCTCTGTCTCTCTGTCTCTCACTCTTTCTCTGTCTCTCTCACTCTCTCTGTCTCTCTTTTGCTCACTCTTTCTCTGTCTCTCTTGCTCTGTCTCTTTCACTCTCTCTTTCTCTCTGTCTCTCACTCTGTCTCGCTCACTCTCTGTCTCTTTCACTCTCTGTCTCTCTGTCTCTCTTTTGTTCACGCTCTGTCTCTCTTGCTCTCTCTGTCTCTCTCTCTCTATCTCTCTCTCTGTCTCTCTGTCTCTCCCCTTCCCTCTCCTCCATCCCTCTCTGTCTCTCTCTTCTTCCCCCCCTCCCCCATCCTTCCCCCCACCTCATTTTCCCCCTCAGTTTTACTGATGAGGAAACTAAAGTCCTAAGGAAGTGAAGTGATTTGCCCAGGGTCACCCAGGTAGTGAGCATCATAGCGGGGATTTGAACCCAGGGCCTCTGACTGCAGAGTCAGGGCTTTTCCTGTTTTTACCATACTACCTCCTTGATCACAGTGAGGGAGAAGGAGTAGGGTGATAATGATAACTCCTTGCCTTTATGAGAGCACTTTTAGGCTGATCTGTTATCTCATTTTATCGTAAGGTAGTTGAAGCAGGGATGATGGTCCCTGTCTTATGGACAAAGGCCTAGAGGTGATAAATGATGAGCTTGTGGTCACATGGCAAGTGGCTGTCTAGGGGTGAGGTTGGAACTAGGGAATCCTGGTCTGCAGACCAAGCTAGGGAGTCCTTCTTGACTGATGTGGGCCTGTCAGACGGAGTAGGGAATATTGATTCTGTGTCCTTTCTGTACTTACCCCAGATGATGGAAGCTGGCTACATGCTGGGCCTCCCCACAATGAGTACATGGAGCAGAGTTTCCAGGGCCTGAGTGGAATCTTGAACCTTCCCCGGCCAGAGCAGGCAGAAGAGGCTTCTCGGAGGCACTCAGAATTGACCGGCCCCGCCCTGGAGGACTGGACAGATAGCACCTTGGGCAGCTTCTGGTCAGTGGCAGGGCTGTGTGCCACAGGTCCCTCCATCTGTCCCAACCTGGAGCCCTGCAGCCGGACCAGCTGGAGTTCCCTGTCTCCTGACCCTAAGTCAGAGCTCGGTCCTGTCAAAGCTGATGGCCGGCTGAGGTAGCGGGACCGCAGTGGGAGCCCGGGGAAAACCCCGGGGCGTTGCACCTTAGGAACTCCATAGAGGAAGAGGCAATCGAGGGACCATCCTCACCCATGGGCGAGAAGTTGGGGTCTAGGCCCACAGTCCCATCCCCCCTCCATTCCTCGGCTGGATTAAGCCCCAGGATCAAGCAGCAGATGGACACCGATGGGCTACTCATTGGGCAGTTCCAAGCTGGGGATTGGAGAAGAGTGGAGAAAACCAAGTTCCTTCAGCTACCGAGCCAATGCTGTTCCTGTGCCCTCTTCAGTTTCTCTAGGTTCTACTTTCCTGTTTTTAAGATGCCCTGTGGAGAGGGCCTAAGGACAAGAAGAACAGAGAAGAAAGATGTGCAATAAAGTCTCAAGCAGCCCCAGGGAGATATGGTGCCCCTAAGACCTGCAAAACAAGGGACCAAGTGGGTACTTCAAGGGGCTGCCTGAGACGGCCCGGGTCCCCTGACTGTCTGCCTCAGAAGCCTGGGCCAGTAGAGCTAAGGGCAGAGGATGCTGCTGGTCTTGGCAAAAAAAAAAACTATCTAAAGAGCTAGTAGGTAACTGGGTAGAGTCATCTGTGGAACCAGCCATTGGCCAGGCCAGGAGGTCAGAAAGGAGATACAGGAGAGGGAGAAGTCCAGGGCTCCTGGGTCTCACAGTCTGCTCTGTCCCCTTTACATTAAATGGGTGCTGCCTCTGAGGCACCTGAGGGGCTGACAGATGAGACTGCAAAGCAGGGAGCGTGAGGGGTCCTGGCCACAGAGCGGTCTCTGTGATGGAAGGATTGAACTAGAGAAAGAAGAGCAAGAACTGCCCTCTCAGGTTGTTCCTGAGAAGGAACCAGAGCAGTGGTGGGTCTGGAGCGCTGTGTAAAATCTGAAATATGCAACAGCAGAAATATATCTCTTACATCTCTAATATAGTCCCTAGCGTGCTTCCTGGAGGAGGAGGGGCTCCTGCTGAGTGAGGCAGGCACTGAAACCTGACGGAGCACTCTAGCAGGCCCACAGCTGGCACCTCCCCGTTCTCTCACCTTCCCCTTGGGAGCACCAGGCCCCGTTGCTGTCATCCCCCTCCTCCTATCCTGATTGCCATGGCCTCTGTGCCTCCCGTAACCTGTGCAAGGCCAGCCCTCTTCTCTCCTTCCCCATCTGGCCTCCCTCTACCACATTACCTTAGGAGCTCCTTCATGGAACCGTGGAGATGTCAGGGGCATCACATCTGGGCCCACTTGACTCCAGAGGGAGGGCAATTTGCAACCTGTCTGGACTTCTTTGCTTAAGTGTGGCCCCTAAATTCCTGAGCCCCTTGAAACTATCTAGTAGGCTTAGCAGTTTGGGCATGAGGCAGAATCCTGGACAGTTTCATTCTCATCCTGGGTGGCCCTCCTGTTCCTTAATGTCATTTACACCATAGTGTAATTTGTCACTGGGTTACCTTCCTGTGGGGTATTTGCATTTTATGCCTTATCCCTAATTGTGGGATAATAATAGTAAATACTATTAATGTAGTAATTTAAGTTTTGCAAAGCGTTTTACAGATAGCTCATTTGATACGTACAACATCCCTGGGGTCGGTGCTATTATAATCCTCATTTTGTAGGTGAGGAAACTGAGGCTGAGAAGAGGTTAAGTGACTTGCCCAGGGTCACATGGTAAGAGTAGTAGAATTCACACTCCGGTCTTCATGACCTACTGCTTCCTGTCTCATCAAACACCTAGTGTTTGGCTAGGGATTGGAACTGGGATCTACAGATCCCAAATAACCCTTCTTTTTACTGCACCAAGGTGGGAAGACAAAAGAATTTTGAATGAATAAGTTTGGTGGGGGGGGGTTTCTTGTGGGGAGGGGTGAGTTGGAGAGTGGAGGTAACCTGTTAACCACACTCTACCAGTCCATTTAGTGTAGAACAGAACATGAAATGAACAGAGCAGCAGCTGTCCTGGCAGCTGGATTTGGGGGTGGGAGTGGGAAGGACTAGAGAAGAGAACTTAGGTACACAGAGCTACAAGAGACCGCAGAGGCCATCTAGTTGGACTATATTTTATAGATAGGGAAACCGAGGTCCAAGGAAGTTAAATGACTTGTCCAAGGTCACATAGGTAAGTGCCTCAGAAAACAAGGGTCTGTGGGTGGGTGGGGGTGGGGGGGGAGATGGGGGAGAGAGAAGAAATAATGCTCTCCCAGACAAAGGAGTTGTCATATCCTCTCCCTAGAAACCAGCAGTCTAGGGCAATTCCCAGGACAATAGTGGGGCTAAAGTGAAGACTGATGAAATCGGCTTTGGGAAGGCCTCAGTGGACAAGGTGGGCAGTGAGGGAGGATGAACAGGCCTAACCGAAGAGACCATTTCCAGGTAGTATTTTCCTGCATGGCCAGGAGAGGGCGCCCCTAACCAGGAGCTTACTACACAACCCCCAACTCTGGGGGGTGCTCCAAGGAAGTGGAAGCAGGGATTCAGACCAAATGAAGATGCCTTTGGATTTAGAGGCATGTGATGTCAGGATGTTATTTTCCTGGTTTTAAAGACAGCACGATGTTTTTGGAAAGAGCTGTGGTTTCATTCTAGTTAAAAACAAAACAACAAACTTTGGCTCCCAGGTCACTTAAGTATTTCCTACGGATCGGCCAAGCTGGAGGGGTTGGGGGGTAGGGGTGGAGGGCTCGCCACCAATGGACTGATGACTTTGGAATGAGTTCTTTGCCCAGGGCAACCCATGAAACAGCTTGTGTGTGTGGTGTGCGTATGTTTACAAAGCCAAAGGCAACTAGCGCTTATATATTACATATGTTATTTTTTTTGAGAGTTTTTATTTTGAGTTTACAACACTTGGTTCTACATAATTTTGAGTTCCAGGTTTTCTTCCCCCCCTCCCCCACCTCCCTCCTCAAGATGGCTTGGAATCTGATATATCTTCTATGTATAACACACTAGTCAAGTTGTGAAGAAGAATTATGACCAATGGAATGAATCATGAGAAAGAGGAAACAGAATAAAGTGTGCCTCAATCTGCATTCATACTTCATAATTCTTTCTCTGGATGTAGATAGTATTCTCCATCGTGAGTCCTTTGGAGTTGTCTGCACCTTGTGCTGCTGAGAAGAACAAAGTCTATCAGGGTTAGTTGTCACAGAATCCATATGTCTGTAGTTGTGTATAATGTTCTCCTGGCTCTGCTCCGCTCACTCAGCATTATATCATGTAGGTTTTTCCAGGTTGTTATGAAGTCCATACCATCCCCATTTCTTATAGCACAGTAGTATTCCATTACCTTCATATACCACAACTTGTTCAGCCATTCCCCAATTGATGGGCATCCCTTTGATTTCCAATTCTTAGCTACTACAAAAAGAGCTGCTATAAATATTTTTGTACATATGGGTCTTTTCCCACTTGTGTGATCTCTTTGGGATACAACCCTAGAAGTGGTATTGCTGGGTCAAAGGGTATGAACATTTTTATAGCCCTTTGGGCATGGGTCCAAATTGCTCTCCAGAATGGCTGGATCAGTTCACAACTCCACCAGCAATGTAACAATGTTCCAATTTTCCCACATCCTCTCCAGCATTTATCATTTTCCTGTTTTGTCATTTTGGCCAATCTGACAGGAGAGATGTGGTACCTAAGAGTTGTTTTGATTTGCATTTCTCTAATCAGTAGTGATTTTGAGCATTTTTTCATATGTCTATAGATATCTTTAATTTCTTCCTCTGAAAACTGCCAGTTCATATCCTTTGACCATTTCTCAATTGGGAATGACTTGTATTCCTATAAATTTGGCTCAGTTCCCTGTATATTTTAGAGATGAGGCCTTTTTCAGAGACACTGGTTGTAAAGATTTTCTCCCAGTTTTCTGCTTCCCTCCTAATCTTTGTTGCATTGGCTTTTTTTATACAAAAACATTTCAATTTAACATAATCAAAATTATCCATTTTGCATTTTGTAATGCTCTCTATCTCTTGTTGTGTCACGAATTCTTTTCTTTTCCATAAATCTGATAGGTAAACTATTCCTTGCTCTCCCAAATTGCTCATAGTATCAGCCTTTATTCCTAAATCATGAACCCATTTTTACTTTATTTTGGTATATGGTGTAAGATGTTGGTCTATGCCCAGTTTCTGCCCTACCATTTTCCAATTTTCCCAGCAGTTTTTGTGAAATAGTGAATTCTTAGCCCACAAGCTGGATTCTTTGGGTTTATCAAAGAGTAGATTGCTGTAGTCGTTGACTTCTCCATTTTGTGTACCTATCCTATTCCACTGATCCACGACTCTGTTTCTTAGCCAGTACCAGGTAGTTTTGATGACTGCTACTTTATAGTACAGTTTAATATCTGGTATGGCTAGGCCACCTTCTCTAGCATTTCTTTTCATTAATATCCTAGATATTCTAGACCTCTTGTTCTTCTGGAGGAATTTTGTTATTATTTTATCCAGCTCTGTAAAATAATTTTTGGCAGTTTGATTGGTATGGCACTGAATAGATAGATTTAGGTAAAATTGTCATTTTTATTATATTAGCTCAGCCTAACCATGAGCTACTGATATTTGTCCATTTATTTAGGTCTGACTTTATTCACATGAAAAGTGTTTCATAATTATGTTCATATAGGCCCTGGGTTTGTCTTGGCAGATAGACCCCCAAATATTTTATAGTGTCTACAGTAACTTTGAATGGAATTTCTCTTTCTCTCTCTTGCTGTTGGGCTGTTAGTAATGTACAGGAAAGCTGAGGATTTATGTGGGTTTATTTTATATCCTGCAACTTTGCTAAAGTTGTTTATTATTTCAAGTAGTTTTTTACTTGATTCTCGAAGTAAATCATCATATTATCTGCAAAAGTGATAATTTAGTTTCTTCTTTGCCTATTCTAATTACTTTAATTTCTTTTTCTTTTATTGCCACAGCTAACGTTTCTAGCACCAAATTGAATGGTAGGGGTGATAGTGGACATCCTTGTTTCACCACTGATCTTACTGGGAATGCATCTAACTTATCCCAGTTACAAATAATGCTTGTTGATGGTTTTAGGTAGATGCTATTTATAATTTTAAGGAAGGCTCCATTTATTCCTATGTTTTCTAGTGTTTTTAATAGTAATGGGTGTTGTATTTTGTCAAAGGCTTTTTCTGCATCTATTGAGATGATCATATGGTTTCTGCTAGTTTTCTTGTTGATATGATCAATTATACTGATAGTTTTCCTAATATTGAACCAGCCTTGCATTCCTGGAATAAATCCTACCTGGTCATAGTGTATGATTCTCATGATAAGTTGCTGCAATCTTTTTGCTAATATTTTATTTAAAATTTTTGCATCAATATTCATTAGAGAAATTGGTCTATAATTTTCTTTCTCTGTTTTGACTCTACCTGGTTTGGGTATTAGTACCATATTTGTGTCATAAAAAGAATTTGGTAGGACTCCTTCACCTATTTTCCCAAATAGTCTATAAAGTATAGGAATTAATTGTTCTTTAAATGTTTGATAAAATTCACATGTAAAACCATCAGGCCCTGGAGATTTTTTCCTAGGGAGTTCATTGATGGCTTGCTCAATTTCTTTTTCTGAGATGGGGTTATTTAGGAATTTTACTTCCTCTTCTCTTATTTCTTTACAACAATCTGGGAGGCAGGTGCTTCCCATTTTATAAATGAGGAAACTGAGGCTGCGAGCAATTTGCTCAGGGTCATTCAGTGTATATTTGGAATATGGCTCCAAGTCCCTCATTCTGTCCACCCACTGGGCCACAGGTAATTCAAATGTGAATATATATATATATATACATATATATATATGCATATATATGTATATATATAATATATGTATGTGTGTGTGTGTGTGTGTGTGTGTGTGTGAAGAGAGAAAGAGACAGAATGATGTAATGGGAAGATGAAGGAAGCAACCAGCTGGCATTCATGAAGTACCCACTATGTGCCAGGGACTATGCTAGGTGCTGGAGATGCGAAGACACAAATGAGACCTGATCCTGCCCTCGAGGAGTTTACAATCTATCTGTAGAAACAGCAGGTCCACAGAAAAATAAAGAGTAATTTGGGTAGCAGTAGAACTAGCAGCTGGAAAGGCCTGTGGCAAATAGATCAGGAAGGCCCTCATGGCAAGACTGAAGTTTGAACTGAGCTCTAAAGGAGGCTAGGAATTTTCAAGAGGCAAAAATGAGGAAGCAGTGTGTCCTGGGAGCTGGGTGGAGTCGAAGTGAAGCTCATTTGAAGGTCCCTAAATGGAAGGTGGACTGTTGTGCGTGAGATACAGTGAAAAGGCCACTTTGGAGTACGTGAAGAAGAGGAATATGTAATAAGCTTGGAAAGGTGGGCTGAGGCCAGGTGGTGAAGGGTTTTCAGTGCCAAAAAAGAGGGTTTTGGCGTTTGATCCTAAGGGCAAAGGGAGCTATCAGCTTCCAGAACAGAGATGTGCATTTTAGGAAAATCACTTTGGCAGCTGTATGGATTGGTGAGGGGGTAGACCAATTAAGCTACTTCAGTTAGTCTCAATGAGAGTTAAGACTTGGGTTCGAGTGTGATCTCTGACACACACTAGTTATGTCTGCCTGGTCAAGTCACTTGATTTCTCAGTACATCCAAGCTAGGTGCTGGTGATACAAAGACAAAATGGGACAGCTCTTTCACAACCTGGCTCCTTCCTGCCTTTCAGTCTCTTTATACCTCATTCCCTTCCATCCATCTTCCTTGTTCTTCCTTTCTCAGGACACTCATTACTGGACTCTGGACATTTTCTCTGGCTGTCCTCCATGCCTGGAATTCTCTCTCATCTTTATCTCCTAGCTTCTTTCAAGTCTCAGCTAAGGTCCCCCCTTCTACAAAAAGCCTTTCTTGATCCTCTTTAGTTTTAGTGCCTTCTCTCTGAGATTATCCCCAGTTTATCCTGTGTGTATCTCATTTGTACATAGTGGTTTGCATGTTGTCTTCCTCATTATACTGGGAGCTCCTGGAGAATAGAGACTATATTCTAAAACTCTTTTTCCCCCCTGCCTTTCTTTCTATCCCTACACTTAGCACAGTGCCTGGCACACAGTAAGCACTTAAGTTGCTTCCCTCAAGGGAGTTACATTCTGGCAGGAGTGGAGAGACAACATGCAAAATATATATAAATAAATACAAGTTAATTTGTTGGGGGAGGCACTAGCTACAGATGGAGTCTAGGTGAGGCTTCGAAAGAGAGATAAATGCAAAGGAGAGGTCAAGAAAAAGTACTATGAAGGGGAGAGGGGAGAACCAAGACCTCCTAGTGCTTCCAAACAATTCTCTAAGTAAGCAACATGAGCTCCAGATCAGCACCAATGGAGAGATTTTCCGCATTGGGAGTTCCTTATGAAATCAAACATCCATATTGATTGCCCATTACCCCAAAATACATAAATGTGTTTAGGGTTCAGCATGTTTCTGTTTTGTTCCATTTTGTGGTTAATCAAATCAATAAACATTTATTAAGTACCTATTATAGGGTAGCTTGTGGCTTCATAGTGCACAGAGCACCAGGCCTGGAGTCAGGAGGACTTTATCTTCTTGAGTTCAAATCTGGCCCAGACACTAGCTGTGTGACCCTGGGCAAGTTACTTGACCCTGTTTGCCTCAGTTTTCTCATCTGTCAAATGAACTGGAAAAGGAAATGACAAACCACCCCAGTGTCTCTGCAAGAAAACCCCAAATGGGGTCCCCAAGAGCTGGACATGACTGAATCAAGTAAACATTATCTATCTATCTATCTACACACACACACACACACACACACACACACACACACACACACACACACACACACGTTCTAAGTACTTAAGGATACAAAAAAAGGCAGAAATATGTTCTAAGTACTTAAGGATATAAAGAAAGGCAGACAACAGCCTCAGCCCTCAAGGAACTCACACTAGTGGGAGAGAGATGAAAACAGCTTTGTACTTACAAGACCTATACAGGATAAGCTGGAGGTCATCTCAGAGGAAAGGTGCTGAAAGGAGCTGGGAACGGCTTCTTGCAGAAAGTGGGATTTCAGTCGAAAAGCATTTGTTACACTGGGGTTCAAATCCCTCTTCTGTTAATGCCACTGGGAAAGTCAGTTCATTCCCTTAGGCCTCAGTTTCCTCATCTATAAAATGAGGGATTTGGACTAGATGATCTCTGAAGCCAGCTCCATGAGCCCATTTCCCAGGTGCTACACCAAGCACTCTGAATACAAGTACAAAGAATGAAACAGTCCCTACTTACACAGATAAAATGACGAAATATTTGTAAAGCACTTAACTAGGTGCCAGGTATATGTTTTTCAGTTGTGTCTGACTCTTCGTGACCCCATTTGGGGTTTTCTTGGCAGAGACACTGGAATAGTTTTCCATTTCCTTCCCCAGATCATTTGACAGATGAGGAAACTGAGGCAAACAGGGTTAAGTGACCTGCCAGGGTCACACAGCTAGTAAGTGTCTGAGGCCAGATTTGAACTCACAAAGATGAGTCTTCCCAACTTCAGGCCCAGCACTCTATCTACTTCACCACCTCCATGCCCTTCCTGGTACATAGTAGGTGCTTAACAAATGCTTATTTCTATCCTTTTCCTACAGTCACCCTGTATTGTAGTGGGGGACATAAACATATAAAATATAAACAATATAAATTTATATTGAATAGATACAAATATACACATATATGTATATATGTGTATGTGTGTGTGTGTGTGTATGTATGTATAGGAGTGAAACAGAAGTGCAAGGGAAGGCACTAGTATTTGGAGTGACCAGGTAGGCCTCTGGTTTAGAGGAGAGACTCCATAGGACCTTCTGAAGGCAGAATTGTCTCATTCTTCTCTATAGGCTTCAAGACCAAAGCAGCAGAAACAAAATAACCAGAATTTGGGCTGGAGAAAGTTTTTGCTCCTGCCATGAAAATAATTAAGGCTTGGAGTTTTTTTTGAAGGAACTTGCTAATAAATCTAAACCATGTCAAGCTAATGTATCTGTATTGGGAGGTGCAGACAAAAACTTTTTTTTTTAAGTTTTGAAGTGTGGGAGCTTTGAAATCCTCCCTTGCCTAGCCCCTGGGGTTAGAGACTGAGATCTGAGATCTGGAGGGAAGGCGGGCAAGTGGACATTGGGGCCTCGAAGACTATACAATAACTCCTTTGGAGAACCAAAAAAAAAAAAATGTGGGGAGAAAGAAAGAAAAGGCCAGGTTGCTGCCCTGAGGAGAGCAGCTTTTGTGTTTCTGCCCAGTGTGTTTGGTTTCTGTGGGAACGTGAGACACATGGCTGGATGGAGTAGCCCCCAAGGCCTGGATGCAGCCAACCAGGACAGGGAGTCCAGTTTCCTGGTCCAATGGGAAGTGCAGATGGGCGGGGAGGAGAGTTTGTCTCGCAGCAGGAGGGGATTGGGGGCTGGGATGAGGGGACCAAGATGCAAAGATCCACTCTCGGTTGGAGGGCCAGTGGTGCCAGAGCCTGGAGCTCCCCAGGGGCTGATGGGAGCCTGAGCCAGGGGGAGGGGAGACTAAGCCACCCCAGCAGGTTTTCCATGGAAGCCATGTGCTGTTGTAGATGGAGCTACTACCTGGCAGAGCCTGGTCCAGGGCCCACCACTGAAGGGGCTGGGCAGTTCCTGGGAGCACTGCCTGTGGCATGATATTGCTGGGGACAAAGAGTGACCAGGCTCCCCCAGAGCCTCCTCAACCAGATCAGAGGACCAGAGAGGCTGGGAACCGAAAGAGCTCCCCACACAGGTACACTGGGACTGATGCCCGTGTTGGCCCAGCCTGGCCAGTGGTGCTTGCTGCCTCCAGGTTAACTCCTGAGGTCAATGCCTTCACCCAGTATCCCACTAACCTGCATACAAGTTACTCAACCCAGGATCTCCATGGACACCAACATTCTTGCCATCAGCATTGCCACAGGTGAGTACTAGCCACCTGGCAGTCTATCCTGTCCCCCAGGGCAGGCTGCCATGCCCCTAGTCCTGAGAAGTGAACCCAGCCCTTTCACTCAAAGTGGCTGAGTGTGGAACACCTGGGCCACAGGCCCCTACTCCAAGTCACCTTTTGTCCAAAGAACTCTGAGCGGGTGGGCTGGGGGTGAGGGGGTCTTGTTTCTTCTTGGGGTTGGAAGTGGGTGAAAAGGTAGAAGGGGCAGAAAGTTAGATATACATTTTAGGGCAGATAGTAACAAATTGGAAAGTGTCCAAATGAGGACGGTGAAACAGAAACTGTCCCATGAGGAAGGTGCTGAGAACAGTTAACCTGGAGACTTACAGAGGACGTGATGGGGATCTTCAAATTGCTGTCATTCAGCAATTTATCATTTCAATTTGACCCTGTGTTCTCTGGAGGCAAATTTTGGCTCCATACAAAAACTTTCTCATAACAAAAGCTGTTTGGTAATGGAACCAGCTGCCTTAGACCATAGATTTAGAATCAGAAGGGATCTTAGAGTTCTAATCCAAGTCTTTCATTTGCAATGTGAAGAAACCAGGTCCTAGGAGAGCTAAGTGACTTGTCCCAGGTCACACAGAGCCAGAATTTGAATCCAAGTCTTTTCAAAAGATCTGGTGATGTTTTCACTACACCACATTGGCAGTTAGTTCCCATCCTGAAAAATCTTCAAGCCAAAGAGAAATGCCAACTCCTCCAGTATGCTGCAGAGGGGATCTTGCTTTGTCTAGAAAGCTGAAGCAGAGGACCCTTTTCAGTGCTAAGAATTCTATGAAATCTACAAGTCACTTGGAGTCAAGAAGTCCTGAGTTGGAATCTTTCCTCAGACATTTCTTTGCTGTGTGCCCACGGGCAAGTCTCTAAACCGCTACGTCTGGGTTTTCTAGTGTTTAAAACATGGATAAGAGCACCTACCTCGTAGGCAGGGTTATTGTGAGGATCAGCATATGTATAAAGTGCTTGGCAAACTTCACAGTGCTAAATGTTAGCCATTATTATTAGGGTCCCCTGGGGTACCTACAACAGGCCTTTGGGTTTACCTAAGAGGATTTCTTGGATCTCAACTTCACCACTGATCCTTGGGATGGCCCTGGGACCAGTTCTCCCCCAACTTTTTCAGTTTCTTTGTAAAGTGGACTGTTATCACCAGTATGCACAGATCTCTCCCAGGGCTGACAGGGGAAGGGGTATGTCATAGTCTCAGAACTGGAAGGAACCAGAATCTTACCCTCAACTGACCAAATAATTACCCCAAACTTCCCTGCTCTTTCAGGAGCAAGGAGTCATATACTCTGCATGTTTCCAAGGTCAATTTTGTAATCAGAAACAGACAGCCCAGAGCTTGTCCCTTTTCTGTCTGCCTCAGTTTCCACAGTAGAAACAGGATATTCCCTCAGCCAAGCCATGCCACCAAAGATGTGGGGGAGGTTCCCTGCCTAGGGGGGAGAGGGAGGGGTGGATCTGAGGTTGACTGATGCTGGCTACTCCCCACAGCCCTTGGGGGAAGAGCTAGGAAGGTTCAGGAGGCTGGGCCCCTGACTGTGCCTTGGTGTGGTGGTGGGTAGTGTCCTCCTTCGTGTTTGTCCTGGCCATCTTGCTGCTGCTGTTCTACCAGAGAGACCCCCAGTGCTGCCAGTTCCTCTGCTCCTGCCGCTTCTTCCAGGGTCCTAGCCAGTGTGTGAGTACTAACTCTCTCTTTCCCAGCCTTGCCTCTGCCTCCTCACCATGACATCCCTGTACCATGCATGTTCATAGGACACATTCTTGGGGGCTACAGCTTTCTTTTCAGAGAAGCAAAGGGCATTTTCCAGTCCTGCCTCCAATGAACACCTCTTCTTTCCAGGGCTTTTAGCGTAAAATTTCTAAGGCTGAGGCTGCATAGCCCCCAAGTCAGCTAACAGTGGGTTGGGGAAGGGTTAACTGCCTCTGAGCCCTCCCCCACTCCCATCATTGTCCAGAGCTAAGCCAAAGAGCCCTTCTCAGTGAAGACAATGCTTTCTTCCCACTCTCTTAGCAACAGGGCACTCTCACTTTCTCTAGCTTTGAAGGGAAAACTCAAGTGTCCCCTACTTCAGAAATAGACAAAGGATGGGGAAAACCAGAATGAAGGAAGCTAAGGAGACAGTCCTTAGGGATACAGGCACCATAAGCATTAACAGCTTATTCAAGGTTTTCTGTACTATGGCTTCCCTCTGACTCTGACCTGGCAAGACAAAGGGGATTGTTTCTCTAAAGAGCCAGCAGGGCATGAAGGAATGCAATCTCTCTCCAGCCAAATGAGTTTTAGAAAAGCTAAGGATCTGAGGTTTAGACTCTGACTTAGTAGAATGAGGTGGGGGTGAAGGGAGGAAAGAAATGTGAAACTCCCAAGAAGGACCCTGGGCCTCTGCCCAGGAGTCAAGGCAGGTGCTCACTGACCTGGGGAACCTAGAGCTAGGTGAGGGTTAGGTTGCTCATCTTTGGTCCTTCTCCCCTAGGAGTGTCCCCCTCCTTATTTTAACAATGACCAGGACTCAGCCAGATCCCAGCCATCAGAGAGGATGAGAACAAGAATGCAGGTGAGTTGCTACTGTGCCAAATGAGGGGACGGTGAGACTTTTGTGTAGAGAAATTAGAACAAAGAACTCAAAATTAGAGGACAGGAGCAAGGAATGGGCTGTGAGAAACTGGAGATATTTGTGGAGGAAAGAGGAACCTTAGACAGATCTAAAGGACTGGGAATTTGGGACACAAAATCCCAGGGCAATGCTCAGGAAGGGAATCCTCACAATGGCTAATGGCTCTATTCCTTTCCTGGAAAGAGAGGGTCACTGGATATTGTTGATTACAGGGGCACTTCCAGGGTGATGAAGTATTCTGTGTGGGACTACCCAGCAACTACCAGTTGCCCCCTTGGCGTCCCCCACGTCTTCCCAGCTATGAGAGCGTTCGAAAGAAGGACCGGCAGCAACAGATTCACCGGCTGATTGCACATCGTTTTGGACTATGGGCCTGTAGAGAGGTGGTCCTGTGTTAATAATCACCTCTTTAGGATTTCTAAGAAGTTATCCCCTAATTCTTATCCAGTACCTCTCCACCCACAGCTTACATAGCCCCCTCATCTGAGTCACTGATGGGGAACACCCGAGACTGAACTACATCACTGGGGCAGAGGAGGATGGGTTTTCTTCCACTGAGAGAAGGACAACCCCTGGGAAAAGGCTTCTGCAGAGGGCACTGAGGGGTTGCCTTGTGAGATAATGGTTCAAACCCAACTTGCTTCTACAAAGGGCCAGAACCATAAGGGGGAAAAGCAAGCTGAATGGAGATGCCAGTGGGTGGGGGAAGTACAGAAACCAGAGTTTGGGAAAGCTTCCCCCCTTTATACTTTCTAACAGAGCTGACATCTCTGCTTCTTTCTCCAGCTTCCACCAACCTATGAGGAATCCCTGGGACCACTCCCTGAGGTGCCCCCCAGCCCTGGCTCTGCCCATCCATTCCAGAGAACAACTGCCTTCCCTACTCAGAGGAACACTGCAGTGTAGGAGCGTGCAGGCAGCCTCCTCCTGGCCACCTCCTTATCCCACACCAACCCAGGCAGCAGAGATGGTACCAAGCTGCCACCAGAGGGAGGATTCTGCCAAACTCCAATTGTGCAAGATGCCCTTTGGTGCCTTCAAGACAGTACAAGAGGAGGATCTCACTGATGCCATATCTTCGGGGACTCCCATCTGTGGTTCCCCCCCACCCCGAATTTCTGGTCCTCTGTCCTAGAAAGCTCCCTCCAGTGTTTGCAAGGAAGTGATGGGCCTACATTACTGCGCACAAGCACAAAGGGTAAAGTGAATTACAGAGAAGGAAGTCTTATTCAAGGCCACAGAAAAAATAAGGAAAAGATTTATAAGTGGATCTCAAGAATCCTAACATTTCCTGTTCCAGCTTCCTGAGGCTTCTGGAATGATCAGAAATGAAGTCTTTATTCCAGTCTTAGAAAGGAACTCTTGGTCTCTTTAGGCCCCTCTGCTCAGAAATGGCCAATCAGGGAGGGGCCACATCCACCAGGCCAATCACCGCATATGCCACACCAGACAGAGGCTGGTAGGGGAATGTCTGTTCTCCTACACAGAGTAAGTGCTACAGGCAACTGGGAGGGGTAAACACACTTTCTATCCTGACCCCTCAATTTTAAAGAACCTGGGCCTAAGCTACCAATCAGCTTTTAACCCTGTCTGAATTCCCTTTCCATACAATATATTCTCGAAGCCAGTTTCCTTACTGCCATTTACAGTATTAGAGACAAAGGTGTTAAAGGAATGTGTCTGAAACACTCAGTGTGATAGCTCTGGGTGTTATCTAGTTCACCAAAATCAACCCACTAGCATTCCCTTGGAAACCAAAAACTCAACCAGTATGAATTGCTGATTTATGCTCCTTGGACTTTTCCCTGTTTCTTCTGCCATAAAATCTTCCAGATGATAACAGAGGAAAAAATGAAGAGAAAAGGAGGCATCTCTAGGGTTTCACTTTGTGAAGTTGGGGTACAGTAAGGAACTCAACAAATGCCATCACTCACCACTTCTGTCCATCCAGCCCTGCCCAGATTTATTTTCCAAGTGATATGAACTCAGAGTTTGAACTAATTTTATTTTGGACCTTAGGTATGTCCACCCTCATTACTTTTTGAGTGGCTGCTTCATATAGTCTCTTCTGTGTTCACAGTCAACCAAACCCACTCTCTCAGGGAGACTTGCTTTCATCCCGATTCCTTGGCATTTGGCTCAATCTTCTTGTGGCACTTTGGCTCTAGTTTTCAACAAACAACATGGCCAGGATGCTCAGAGCATAGCCACCAATTTGAAGGTGCCCACAGGCTTGGCAGGGACAACGTGGACAAAAGTCTTATAGAGCACAGCACCCTTGGGCAGCTGGGTGACCAAGTCTACACCTTCAGGACTGTTGGGATTGGGCACATATACATCCTTTGTGTAGTGGACAGTGCCCTCTTCCAGGGCATAGAGACACTTGTTCTTACCCAGTCCTACCTAGAACACACAAAAACCTTATTAGCTGAATAGCTAGGATGTCCCTGGGCAAATGGAAAAGTCCTGGGGCTTCAGGGAATACCTTCCATAATGATCCTATTCACTGAAAAAAGCCCCTAGAATGGGGATGGGGAGAGACTAGAGAGTTCGGTAGTTCAATCTTGGGTTTTTTCTATTGCCTAAACTTCTTTGCCTCCTACTGCCTTAACATTGGTTTGTGATGGAAAGGGCAAGGATGACTCCAATATGTGACAGATGCACAAAGTTGGTACCACCAAGAGCTGGGTTTGTAACGTGTGTTCAGTTCCCACGGAAAATGAAAGATTCCAAGGAACAGCTAACTCTCAAAAGACACCCAGTTTCTCCTCTAACAATATCTTTGTCTGAGCCCAGAACAGCCGAGCTCATACTTTGGGTGGGACAGGAAAACTAATCAGGGGGAAACTCTGAACTCAAGCAGGGAAAGCTGGTATAATGAACAAAAGAAGAGGGCCAAAGGGCAACTCACATGAGCTCCTGGATGCCAGCGGAACTGGCGCTGAGTCCCAATGATGTTGCCAGGATGAACATATTGACCTAAAACAAAGAGAGATTTCAGTAGGGGCCTCTGAAACACTGAGTCAGCTGGGAGGAATGGTTACAAGGGGCATCAATTCAGACTCCTAAGCAACAATGATGAATCCTTATATCATGGCCCAAATGCTTTAAACCATCTTCTGAACCTGCCACTGAAGACTCCTGCCACACAGTGATATTTATGTCCAGTGGAAAGAAACTGAAGTGATTTGAGATTATTCCTATAAGGAATCCCCTTCTCCAGTCATATGGCACTGACTCCCATGCCTTGCCCAAATTTTCTTGGCTCCTTAACTCAAAGGCAGGTTCCAAAGAGGCCCTCATGTGCTAGGCTCATAGCACAAAGCATGGGATTGCCACCATTCCCCTTTAGAAAAGCAAAAGGGTGGGTGGAGAGAGGAAAACCCTGAAATACACACTTACCCTCCAATTTCTTGATGCCATAGTGTTTGCCTGGTGACTTCCCACCAAGGTTTTTTGAGCTACCTCCAGTCTTCTTGGATGCATATCTAACAGTGGTAGCCATGACCTGAGAGGGAGACAGCCCTGCACTAACTGTAGAGAGATGACAAGAAATGTAATTCAGGGGGAGAGCAACCCAGACAGATCAACTGTCCCTTGAGAAACCATGTCTCAAAGAAGGCATTTACGGTGCTGAGAAGGAGCAGTAGGTGGAGAGGTGGTCTGTTAGGAGGCTCAGAAATGGCACCAAATGTGTTAGTTTTCAGGGAGTGTCCTGCGGCCCTTGGCCTGTTTCTGGATAGCAGACAACCCATTCCTTGTATTGTCTGGGGCATAAACACTGGAGGGAGTCTATAAACAGAAGGAAAAAGAAAATAAACACCCTGTGCCCTGGGTACATCCAGCCCTGTCAAGGTAGGACATAGACTATTTGAGAATGAGGGAAGAGAGGCAGCGGTGCCAACAGGACACCCACAGAGCTACCCACTTTGGCTCCACTGAACCATCCATCTAGAAAACCCTACAATACGCACACACAAAAACAAATCAACTGCTTTTAAGCTAAAAACTGCAGCCTTGTCTAAAGGAGCCATCATCTTTAGTTCCTGGCTATTTTCAGACTGCTAAGTCCTTGGACCTTTTCTTCTCCCAATACCTAGTATAGAAATTCTTAATCTTTTTGGAATAGCAACTCTACTTATTTGCTTGACTTTGTGACCCTTCCCTCTCCTATCCCAAGTGCTGACATTTATTTTTAAAATAAAAATGAACTAAAAGTAATTTATTGTTTTACAAATTTTCCAACACCCTGGATTAGATCCTTGAGTAGTCACGAACTCAAGGTTGGTAATCATTACCTTAAGGAAGCTAGAGACAGTTACCGATTATTTAGAAACATACATAGCCTTCTTTTTTCTCAATTACCTGTAAAAACTTTTAACTTTCATTTTTTAAAAGTTGAGTTCCAAATTCTCTCTCTCCCTCCCTTCTCTCCTCCTTGAGAAGGCTAGCAATTTGCTATAGATTATACATGCACAGTCATGTAAAACCTATTTCCATATTAGCCAAAACATATGTAGTTTTCAAGGGTCATTTAGAAACTGCAGAAAGAAGATGTGGGTACCCTTCAGGTACCTCTGTCCAGGATCTCAAATAAAATCAAGTTTTCTATGACAGAAAAGAGTTAGAAGAAAGCACCTGGTCCAGTTTGCAGCCATCAGGTTGGTCTAACCCCAAGCTCTCCCAGACAAACTATGTCTTGGTATAAAGTTTATGGGTGTTACGAAACAGAAAACCCTTGCTTCATCTTGAGTAGAACATAGCTTAAGAAGTGAAGTTTACCTTGAAGCAGTGCTTCTTAACCTTCTTTTGTCATGGACCCCCCCTTTGGCAGTCTGGTAGTTTCTAAGGTTCCTTCCAGTACTGGATCTATGATCCTGTGACCTCTCTGGACCTTGGTTTCCTCATCTCTAAGATAAGGGGTCAAGCTAGATGGCTCTAAGGCTCTTTTCTAAATCTATGCTCCTATGAATCTCTCTAGGAGAGATGTTCTTAACCTTTTTGCTACCAAGGAGTCCTTTAGCTATTGAAGCCTATGGATCCTTTTGAAGAATAATTTTTTTTTTAAATAGAGAAAACTACATTACTACAAAAGTAACTGACTCTATTGAAATATAGTCATCAAAACTTTTTTTGGACCTCGGATTGTGAATTCCTGCCTTAGGGGTTATCTAATACAACCTCTTGATTCTACAGTGCAAGAAAATACCTAGAGAACTTAAGTGATATACCCAAGGTCACCCAGGTGGCTAAGCCAAGACTTAAACCTAGGTCTGTTTCTAATTTCAGTGCTGTCTCCAAAGACAGAGGTATACAGTACGTAACCAGGACCCATGAGGCCACAAGGATAAACAAGCTATTTACCAGGAAGGAGTGAAAGGCAGAGATGCCACAGTGAGAGAATTCTGTCTAGGCAAGATTGTGGAGTCTTAAGCACTAGAAAGGACTTTAGAAGTCTAATCTAAACTTCTACTCTCATGGAGGTACAGAAAGGCCCTTACTGGAAACTCCTTTTATGGAGGTTCTATAAAAAAAAGTTCCAAACCTATAGAATCTATCTTTTGAAGCTCAACTCAAATAATAGCTCTTGGAAGAACCTCTTCTTATTTCCCTCAGTAAAGCCCACTTAGATTGCACTCTGGATTTATTACCTTGTACTATTTGCATTTTATTTGGTAACTAGAGAACCTAGAAGTATTGGGACATAATTATCTGTGCTTTATCCAAACTTTGTACCTTACCCGGAACGAATAAAAAAACATTTATTAAAGATTTACTATGTGCAAAGCACTGTGCTCCGCCCTGGGGATACAGAAATAAAAAAGCAAGATATTCGATGCTCTGTCCAGCACAATACTTCGCACACAGTACGTGCTTCATAAAAGCCTGTGATTCTTCCCACTCTCAATCTTGGACCAACTATCACCGGCTCTTTCAGCTGATCCTGGTATAGCGTATCTCCACTACTCTCATCCTCCCTGTGGACATACTGGAGTGTTCTTCCTAAGTGTGCACAATACACTCCTCACGTGACCCGGCAAGTGCACAGCACAGCAGTACTAAAGCATCCCCCCAAACCTTTGCGCAGCACAAGCCCCGCCCCCACCATCTGAAAGGAGGTGGGAACGGGGGTCACGTGGGCAGCACTTCCCCACCCCCATCTAGTCACGTGGCCTACGAACGCGCCCTTCCCAAGGTGGGGAGCGTGACGTGGCCTACACTGATCCCGGCTTCCTCTACCCCAGTCGCGGCCCTCACGGGGCATGACCTCCACAGCAACCCGGTCTGTCCCTTCCCTAAGGGGAGAACCAAAGCCCGTTACCCGCTCCCCGAGCCAGGACGGGGCCTGTTTTCTGCGCCACCAACGATAGCAGCACCGTCGCCGCCATGGCTACCCTCTGTTCGCCGGCGGCCACAGAAGGCTTCCGCTTCCGCTTCTGCTTCCGGTAGCGGGGTTTCCGGGTCTCGCGATATTTCGGAATTTTTTGAAACGTCAGCTAACGCGCGCGCGTGCGGAGTCTGGAGAGACGCTGCAGGTGAGCCGGAATACTGGTGGTTCAGTGGTGTCTCCTCGCCACCCCCCCCTCCCCCCAACCCCAGCCACCCCAGGCCCTCCAGCTGCACTAGGGCTGCCCTCAGTGAGCGGCACCCAGGTCCGTCCTGTGGGAGAAGTAAGCGAGAGGGGCCTTAGACACCAACAAAACAGGCATTTGTGAAGCTCCTGCTACGTGCCCGGCACCAGCCTCAGCGCTGGGGACCCAAGTAGAAAGAATGAAACAATACCTGCTCAGAAAGAGCTTACATTTCAACGGAGGAGAGAGCAAGAACGTTATGGATACATGCAGCATAAATAGATACAGTTGCTCAATGCGTATTGGACGACTTAATTAGCGATACAAAATACTTAAGTGGAAGGTAATTTAGGACAGAGGGCACTAGCTGTTGGGTGGGAGCCTTGTAAAAGATGGTGCTTGAACCACATTTTAAAGGAAGGACTCTAAGATAGAGGTAAGGAGGGATTCAAGGTAAGGGAGAGGGCCAGGGCAAAGGCGCGGAGTCGGGAGATGAAGCGTTGTGAGTCAGATGCAGAGAGAATACTAGTGGAAGAAGAAGGAATAATGTCATAAGCATTGCCATAGATATGGGCCGAGTAGGAAGGAAGCAAGAGTATTTCCAGGCACATCGGAAGATAGTTTTAGAAAGAAAAGCACTAGCAGCTGGCAGGGGGGAGGACTTTATATGCCTTGTAGGAGGCTTTGATCAGTTGATTCACTTTCTGAGTAGTCTGTTCCTCAGAGAAGGACAAGTTATTGGTGGAGCTGTAACTAGAACACATCTTTTAATTCCATATCCAGTATTGCCTTTCCACTGGAAATCTATTTTGCTTCCCAAGAAGAGCACTCAGCAGCGAGTAAGAAGCAGCCTAGTGGACAGGGTGCTACACTTAGTTGGAATCGGGATGAGGAGTATTCAAATCCTTTCTCAGACAATTGCTGTGAGACCTGGGGCCAGTCACTTTTCTCCATTTGTAAATTCAAAGAGTTTTGGTTTGATGGCCTTTCAGGTCGCTTCCAACATCTCATAGACTGAGAACTGGAAGGGACTGTAAATATCACCTACTCCAAAGGCTGTCATGTAACAAAAGAGGGAGAAAAAATGAAGAAACAGGTTCAGTGACTTGCCCAAGATTGCACTAGGAATAAACAGCCAAACTGGGACTTGAAACCAAGTCTTTGCACGATGCCAGCCTAACTTCCCACCTGTCCTGTTTGATGTCTGCTGCTTCCTTGTTCCTCACGATACCTGCAGTCATAAAATCACAAGACTTTTAAAGTTACAGTAATGGAATTACATTTAAGCAAAACAAATCAACACTAAACCAAAAATCATGGGATTTAAAATTGAAAGAGTCCTTATAATTAACCTCATTTTATAAAGGAGGAGAGTCTATAGAGGTGAAGTGACTTACCCATGGAAACAGTAACATAGCCAAAATTCAAACCCAAGTCTGGTTACTTCCAAGTTCAGTGCTCATTCCACTACACTATATGAATCTATCCTTTAAGGCTTCCACTTTGACCTTCCCCTGATGCCACTAGTTCTCCAAGATAGAAAAAAGTCTATATTGGACAGGTGTCTTTCTCATATCTCTTCTCGTTAAATTGTAGATTCCAATACCATTCATGATTAGAAGAGGCTCATTTGGTTTAGTGGAAAGAAGAGATTTACATCTAGAATGCTTGGGTTGGAGTCCTGACTCTGCTGTTTGCCACCTATGTGAATGTGAGCAAAAGTTATTTCAACTCTCTGAATCTCAGTTTCCTTATCTGTAAAATGGCAGTAATATGTAGCCTGCCTTCACAGGTTTGTTGTGAGGAAAGTGCTGTGTTAAGTACAGAGTTGTGTGTGGGACCTGTTATTATTGATCTGACTCACAGGTAAGCGAGTGGGACACTAACTCTGTATCTCCCTCACACTGGTCTCTTTGCAGGGAATACAGCTTGACAGCCTTTTAATGATGGGTCCAAAGAAGCTACCACTGGATACAAGTGAGAGTGACTCTGAGGAGTTGCCAATATTTACGTTTCTGAAACAGAAGCCATCTTTAACAAAGAGCAGCCAAGTTGTGGTCCACAGCTCAGAAGCTGAGTGTTCTTCTTCCCCAGGGTCAAAAGAGTTGTCCGCTGTCCAAGAGGCAGCCAGAACTGTTTCCCCAGAAGAGCTAGTTACAGTGTTAAGTAGTGATAGTGAAGAGGAAGAGGAGCTTATTCCCCTGGTACAGAGACTTCAATGTAGAATGACAAATAGTTTTTCTAAAGCACAGGAATCAAGCCATCAGGACTCAAGCTCCCAAACTAAATGTGCTTTGGACCATCAGCCCAATGAAGGAAGAGCAGATGAATGGAAAGAACAGCATTTTCCAAAGGCCCTTGCTCTCTCTAATTCTTCCTCAGTTAAAGATGCTTCAGAGAATGACAGGGATGTTGTTGAAGAAGAGCCACGCAATCATCTTCCAGTCTACTACTCTGCCTCCCCAGTCCAGATTAGAAATTTGTCAGCCACGGAGGAAAGTTCAGTGCTCTGTCCTCCCCAGAAGAGAACTAAGTACACTCAGAAGGAGAGAGGAAGAGGTCGTCAGGGTCCCCTCCAGTCCCAAAGAAAACAGAAGGAAACTGAGCAGAGACAGCAAGAGAGAGAACGGAAAAAAGCCCTGGCCAACATGCTAAAAGCACAGAAGCCAGAGGAGTGTCTGAAACACATCACAATTGTATTAGATCCAGGTACTTTTGCCTTTTCTTAGCTTCATGCTGAATTGCCTACTCTCTTGATCCTACTTTGACGGTGCACTTTGCAATTTGCTGCAGCTCTCTTACAGCTTGATGGTGGTGGTCAGGTCCTCAGTGCTCTGCAAGCTATGGAGTGTCACTGTGCAATTGAGGCACAGACCATTCCATGTAGCATCACTTGGAAGAGGAGAGCCAGCCTGTCTCAGGTAAAGGCCTTTTCAAAGTTTTTGTATTCTTCCCAGAGTCCCTTGTCATAGATAACCTCTGTCTCTCAAGCTTGTCTATCACATTTCTCTGGTTTTGGGTCCATGAAGCTTCCTTTTCCTCTCTTTTTTTTTTTCCTTCCTCTGCTCTTTCAGAGAGGTATAGTAGACAGAGAGCTGGCCTTAGAGTCAGGTAGATCTGATCTCACCTCTGACACTCTTTCTAGGTGATCTAGGGCAAGCCACTTAACCTCTTAATTACCCTCTCTATTCCCCTGACAATCCTTTAAGAATATAATTTGAAGAAGAGTTGCTGGTCTACTTTGGTGAAAGTTGTTTGCTGGCTGGATTTGTCTATACCAATGAAATCACAGTTCCAGCCTCTTCAATAGATGAATCAGTAAACAATTAAGTGCCTACTGTGTGCCAGGCACTGTGTTAAGCACTGGGGTTACAAAAAGGGGCAAAAGACAGTCTCTGCCCTCAAGGAGCTTACGATCTAATGGGGAAGACAACATGCAAACAAATATATTCAAAGCAAGCTATACACAGGATAAATAGGAAATAATCAAAAGAGGGAAAATGCTAGAATAAAGAGGGGTCAGGGAAGGCTTGCTGTAGAAAGTGGGATTTTAGTTGAGAGTTAAAGGAATTCAGAAGTCAGGAGAGGAGGAGAGAGGCATCTATTATAAATGGCCTTTTTGAGGAATTTAGCTACAAAGGGCAGAAGAGATATAGTACAATAGCGGGCATGGAAGGATCAAGTGAGGATTTTTTTAGAGTGGGAGAGACAGGCATGTTTGTAGGCCATAGAGAATAAGCCAGCAGAGGGAGAGATTAAAACAAATGAAAGAAGAGGGATGACAGAGTGGCAAATCTCAGATGGGATGGAATGGGAGTGCTTCAACAAGTAGAAGAGCTAACCTTGGTAAGGAGTAAGGCCACTTCATCACAAGGAGAGAGCCTCAGAAGGCATATGAATGATAGGAGATGAGGAAGAAGGAGCTCCTAGCTATTGGCCTTTTTTCTGTAAAATATGAGTCAAGGTTGTCATCTGAGAGTAGGGGAAAGGGAAGCGGTGGGAAGTTTGAAGGATGTAAGGTTTAGAAGAGTCATTGTGGAGAGTGAGATAATGAGTCAGTGAGGGAGGTATAGAAGGATTGCCTAGTAGCAGTGAGTGCCCAGGTAAGACTGTGTAACAAATTTGTAGTGGACCCAGTTAGAACATTTGTGTGATTTTCTCCACCTTCATTCAGCAGCATGTGTGTAGGTGCAAAGGTGAGGAATGGTGGCAGCTATCCAAGGAAGAAGCTTGTCTGGGCATAATCAAGAGATATGACAAGGAGGCTAGGATTCAAGAGAGGAGGACAGTGAAGGGTTGAATGGGTTCACCAAGGAGTGAAGATAAGGAGAAGAAGAGGGAGGGTCTAGTGCTGGGGAGACCTGAGGGGTCGAGTGATTGAAGGTCACTGTTGGGGGAAGAGTAGGATTATGTAAGGGAAGACAGAGGGAGAGGTGAAAATCCACTAGATTTGGTCAGATAGGGGGATTTCAGAATGCTTGAACATTGAAGTGGTACATTTGTGGGTGATGGCAAGATGAAGAGTATGACCATCTTTTTGTATGACTGAATTGGGGTGGAGGAGTAGCCCAGGTGGATAGGTTGAGGAACTCAGTGTTAGGGTATTTGAAGGAGAGTCAATATGTATGTTAAAGTCCCCTACTATGAGGGTGAGAGTTGGGGAGGAGAGAGAATTTGTAAGCTAGGTTTAGATCTCATTGAGATAGGAAGGGGAGCGATCTTCGGGGTCTCTAGACAACAGCTATCATTATTTGATTGGATAGTAACATGAACATCAAAGAAGAGACATTACTGAGTGATGGGGGAAGGGGGAGAACTTGGAAGTGGCAATGGAGAGTAAGTATTCAGCTTCCCCCACCTTGACCAGCACTGAGGAGAATGAATGAAGGATGCCCAGGGAGGCTGTGTCATCAGAGGGAAGCCAGGTTTCAGTAAAAACTAGTAGATGGAAGGAGTGAAAGGGGAAAAGATTTAAGATGATGGGAAGTTTGTTGCCTATGGAAAAGGCATTCCAGAGGACACAGTGGAAGAGTTGGGTGAAGTCACAATGAGACTTTGGAGTAGAAGGGTTGAGGGGGATGGGAATAAGGAATCAGGAGGTAGGGGATGTGGAATGGGGTTTGGATGATGATCTACAGGAGTTCAGTCACTGGGATGTGAAGAGTGTGACCAGGTGTGAGAATGTTCATCATTGAGTCTCTTACAGTATAAATATTGCTATTCCATACTTCTTTCTCTATGTGACTGGTGACATGCGCTAGATGTAGGCTTCCTGGTTGTGCATTAGCTACACCCATCCACACATACCTGCCTCATTCCCCTGCTTTCTACAAGGCTATAGGAAAGCAGGCTATCAATTAACTGGAAGGAGGAATATATTGTAATTTGTCCACCAGGTGGCACTCTACGCCAGCAACTGAACATTGGGGCCTTCCAAGGAGATCCTTTGTTTATGCAAAATAACCCTTTCCTCCACTACTTTGTGACTGAGCAAATTAATTATACTTGCTACCAAATTCAAAAGTCATTCTAGGGGAAAGAAAATGAAATGTTCTAATTTGAAGATTTTGAGATTTTCTATGTGGCTATACACCATCGTGTGTGGGAAATTTCTATTGTCCAACCAACTCAGTATTTCATATTTCACAGGCCGTCCACATTGTTTTCATATACTAGCTGACATATATACATATACATACACACATACGCCCCACACACACACACACGTGTGTGTGTGTGTATGTATGCATATAGGCACCCAAAAAATGAATAAGGTGCCCATAGCGAGCCATTCAAAAATTACTACTTCATGCTTTTCCCAGGTAGCGAAATGATTAGGGGCAGAAGTTATAAATCTAGTACTTCCATTAACTGGGGAAAAATACACTTAGCACTGTGTGAGTGGGAAATGTGCCCTCTCTCACTCTCAGTAGCTGAGATAGCTCCCAGAAACTGCCTGTCCAAATGTTTTAGAAGCAGTATCTGATCCAGATGTAACTCCAGGAAGTACCAAGTCCCTGTAGCCCTGAAAATCAGCTTACATTTATGGGTCTCGTTCTCAGATCTCACAGCCAATAGTTTCTAAGATAGAGAAATCTCATTTCAAAGGAAAAAATAGTGACTTCCCATCACAACCTTGTGTTGATGACAAAATAGGAGGACTTTATAACTTTGGTATGCTAAGAAGGTAGCTAATGCAGAGGGATCATCCTCATTCCTCTCATTCTACATCCAGGACGGCTGCAATGGCTGAAAACCCTATCATAGAAGTGTAATCAGTGTGTGTGTGTGGGTGTGTGTGTTAAGTAGTGGCTATTACCTTTGCCTAGGGACACCACAAAGGCTTAAATGGTGTCCATTACTGTAAGCTCGAATGCACACTGCACTTAAGAATTTAGAGAATTTAGAACAACCAGGCATAAGGAAAATATATGGTTTCTATTTAGATTAATGTGATGTATAATCTTGATAGATGACACTTTTCTGCTGGGTAGGTGAGGTGGCCTCTTCCAGAAACTTGCCTAAACATTCCATTTCTTCCCCAACATTTGCTGATTCATACTATACTCTATACCTCTTGACAGGATGAAAAGGGAAACTTGACTGAAGAGCCAATCATTCTGGTCCTGCTCCAGGAAAAAGAGTTTATGACCATGATCTACAATTCAAAGCAGGTTGGTAGACCAAGAAGAGCAATAGAATTATAGGACCAGTTGAAGTAATCACTGCAATTACAATAATTAATTATTTCTTCTTACATAGGATGGCCCTGAAGGGAAGGAAACTCTGCAGAGCTTTGTAACTTGGGTCACAGCAAAAACATTAGGAAAAACTCTGTCACTGGCAGTCGTGGAACAGGAAAAATATTCTAGGTTTGGATTTGCTCTGGGGTAATTTTATAAAGGGCCCAGGAGCCGGGATTCTCTCCCCTACCAAAATCCATCAGTGATGTATGTGTTGCATCTCTGGTGTATGGTGTCCCTCTACCCAGCATAGGAGGGAGTTTCCCCAGTTACTCCTGCTTAACAGAGCTAGGCCTAGAGCTGCTATCCTCATTTCTTTTCCTTCTTCCTAGCTCTCCAAAACCCCAGAGGAGGCAGAAACAGGGAGTCACAGTGAATAGAGACCAAGCCAAGAGGAAGGTAAATCAGAAGGGATCAAAGGAGAACAGAGAGTTTACTCCCACACTGTCCAGGGTAGAAGTAGAAACGGTAAGTAGAGCTACCTCTTTCCCAAGCAATGCTACATACCAAGTGGGCACCTATAATTGCATTTGTTTATTTTCATTGGTAGGATATGTGACATTTGAACAGTTTTTGCCACTGAAAGATGTGCTTGGTTCTGAGGATCTGTATAGAGCTAGGTAATGGGGAACCTCTGGGTGATTTTAAATGACAGTGAGAATAGGCTGAATTACACTGAATCTGTATTTTTCTTCCTGTGCCCCAAATTTTATCATTGCTATTGTGCTTTGTAGGCTTTGGTGGAGTTGCAGCTTCACACAGAAGCCCAGATTAGAATCCTGAAGAGTTGGAAGGAGCTGGCTGACTTCATCTGTATGTTCACCAAGGCTGTGGCTGAGGCACCCTTCAAGTGAGTGATATTAAAGACAAACTTCATGCCAGGTCCTTGTCCATTATCAATATTCTTGTAGTCGGAGAAACCATCCCTTCCATGATCCTGGCTCCACTGCTTTTAGATGAAGAACTAATACTGTACCAGCTGACCTAACACTTCGCAGAGTTCTTACCTGTAAGCCTGGTAATGAAAATTCATGGTAAACTCCCTTCTGTGTTTGGTAGTGGGACACCATATACCAGAGGAGCAGTACTTACTTTATTGATGGATTTTGTCAGGGAGAATATCAAGTCCCTGGTAATAGACATCCATATATTCCAGGTACATTTGTTTCATCTGTTTGGGGGAAGGTTGGACTAGATTTTCCATGAGGTAGTTATTAAAGGTTCAGTAATCAAACCTCAGTAAAATTAAAATCTCTTTAGATCAAGACTTCCAAGTCCCACTTATATGAAGCAGTATGCATTGTATCAAAATTTAAATGTAATTCAATGGATACAATTGTGGAGTGTGTTCTAATGTGATTTACCTGCATTCGGTGGGCCAGCATGTCTAAGATAAGCCCAGTACTGTTATCACATGCTGGGGATGGGGCTTTATGGAGAAGAGCTCTGCTGGGTTGATTTAAGTCACCATTTGGGGGCTTTTTAGAACAGTTCCTTTGAGCTATTATCTGTGTTCATTTGGGTTATTACCTGCAGGAGATCTCGGGATTGGACTAATTTTTCCTTCTGTCCGGCGAGTGATTGGGCTGGAGGGGTGAAGGTGGACTGCTCTGGTAAGGGACTTGCACTAGTCTGGAGGAGACAGATTCAACAGCTAAATCGAGTTAGCTTGGAGATTGCCAGTGCAATTGTAACTGCCTATCCCTCACCTCGGCTTCTGCTACAGGTAAGCCAGTTACATTGTAGCACTAAGTTGGACATCATCTTTGCGGGCAATTTTAACCTTCTACCTCACAGATGGAAATTTTGTTTACCAAAAATTAGGATTTTAAATTATGGTGACTTTTATCCATGTGACCTTGTTAATGTCACTGAGCCTCATTTGTAAAATGGGGTGATGATGGCTATAAAATTCATAGGTCAGCAAAAACCAGCTTGCTGTGAACAGCTGCTTTTCCCACCAGAAAAAGCTGCAGCTGTCAGCCAGAGGTAGGGGCTATTTTATTAAAGGTATTTAGACATTTTTTTTTTTAGGCATATCAGCAGTGTTTATCCGAGCAAGAATGTCACAATCTGCTTGCAGACATCCAGGTGCGCCGAAGGGAGGGTGTAACATCTACTTCTCGCCGAGTTGGACCAGAGCTCTCTAGGCGCATCTATTTTCAGATGACTACTTTGCAGCCTGACCTCTCTCTGGACGGTTCAGAATGACTCCTAACCAAAACTAATGGTTTTTGCAGGAATGAATGGGAGCAGTGATCCTGTCAGTTCAATTTCGTTCCCCTTCCTGAAGGAAGCTAACATGACTAAATACAGGAGGGTGACCCTGAGAGAATTTGTCCCCCATTGTCAATTTATGGAATTCTTCTCTACCCAACAGATTAGGCAAAAAGTTAAATCTACATGCAAATGGATCAAAAATATCCCACAAGACACTTATTTAATAACAATTATAAAAAGTCCATCATAAAGTTTAGGAAATTCTAACAATTGTGACTGAAATGGAGTTAAAGCTCTTGGGTTTATCTGTGGGCTTGCTCACTATAACCAATCCCCTCACCTCTTATAAATCACAACATGGAATGGTAATCCCTATCATTGGGGCCGGGGTGGATCACTGTATAGCTCTGTGTACTTGCTTAGAATAGTTATGTGCTTATACAATAAAGTAATTATAGAAATGGTCCCAGTGCCTGAAGGAAGAGTAAAAGAGTATGTAGTCATTTCTACTACCACACATGACATGTGTTTCAAATAGAAATAGCAAAAATAGGAACAAAAGAAATCATTTCTTAATGCTAGGAGAGCCCTCACAGGTAGGCAGTTCCGTATCGCTGTGCTAAAATACAGGGTGTTCCTACAGTCTGGACACACAGACAAAAATGCATGTTTTCAAGAAATGAAATGAATGAAATTTTCAACATCATTTTATTTAATTGGAATATTAACAAATAACATCCTCAATTCATTTGTGATGCAAAGGTTGATGTGCTTTGCAACATTCACGTGAACTCGATGCAATAACTCCACATTGCCAATGTGTCCAGACTTTAGGAACAGCCTGTACTTGTCCCTGGAGTTGGTGATGTCTTCCCCTTGCTGTCCCAGGAGGTTTTTTTTTTTTTAATCAGGAATTTTTCCAGCGAATAAGTATCAAGGGGCAATAGTTATACCATTCTCCCTGAGATAAAGGACCTAAAGCAAAATTAACACCCGGTGTTTAACTCAGCTTAAGTTGCCTGTCTGGCTTTGTTAAGAGGCAGAATTTTAATTTTGCACAGCATTGCTAATGCCTCTTAAACCTTGTGTTAGTAAGAGGCAAGGAACAGAAATTGAGCTTATTTATAAATGTTAGCTCCAGTAAAGCAGTATCTACTCCAACTGAGAATGAGAGAACAGCTTTCAATCATACCACAGCAACAAAGGGGTTTCCTTTTCTGACATGGGGATGTCTTGTCTGTACCTAGAACCTTCAGGTAGTCCTAGTTCTTCTGTAAGTGGCAGGAATGCAAAAGTCTGCATAAACTACAAAGGGCCTATGCTGGCAGAAAAACTAGTTCTAGGTTACCACTGATAAGTCAAAGGAGATTTCTTTCTTCAGTGCTAGTAAGCCAAGCCATATTCCTATCTAGCCTCCTGAGTTTATATGGACAAGTTGAAAAGTTTCCACACTGGATTGGGACAGCTGGATTCAGGCTCTGTCACTAATTAAGCCATTATAAAATCAGGAGGCTGGACTAAATGGTTGCTAAGGTCCAATCCAGCTATAAAAAATCCATTATTTCTGTAGTTACCAAATTGCGTTAGTGTAAGAAAATAGGTATTTTATGTTGAACAGTGTTGCCTCCTGATCTAGTTTTTGTTGTAGTTGAGATCCTGGCCCAGGAAGTTATGAGTGGATAGATTTGTGACATACAAAAATATAAATGTGGAGACAGCTGACCATTTAGTAAAAATATGCCTCACCTTTACATAGCTTTGGATACCTGGATTAGAAAAGGGGAATGTTCATTTCCTCCCCTCTACCTTATTCCTTTAGGCATGCAGGCTACTGTTCCCCCCACCCCCCACCCATTCCCATTTTCTAAATCTACAGGGAACAGAATCTTGCATAAGGAACAGAGGCAAGTTCTAACATGGATTTCCTAGGACATAAAAACAGGTGTCTCAGGTACCAATTGATTGCCAGTTGGTGGTGACAAGTAGGTCCAATGCTATAAAAGGTAGTGTCTGGCAGAACACAATTCCATAGGAATCCTGGCTCCACAGACGACGAGGCAGCCAATGCTGATAACACACTTATTGCTGAGAGTTTGGCTGTAAGACTCGCTGCAGAATTTCATGGCTACGAAGCCCGTGGACAACATTCTCATAGATGGTGTTCACATTGATGCAGAAAGGCTGCCACTGTAGATCTGTCACCTGACAGGCAACTAAAACTCCTGTGGCACTGAGGAGCACCATCAGCAGCAGCTTTAAGAAAGCCCAGGACCAGGAATGCTTTTGAGGGCGAGACTTCACAGAGCGGGAACCAGACTTGGCCTCTGGAATGACAAAGGCATATTAGACAAAGAGAAGGCAGTCCTAGTGTACCATATCACATTCATAGCACTTTTTAATAAGGAGTAACTAATCCAATTTTATTAAAAGTGCTTAAGATTATTTCTTGGACAACACTATATTCAAAAGGATCAAAACTTGGCTGTCCTCTCCCTTCAGCTTTTTAAAGAGAAAAGAATCTAAAGTAGAAGTGTTTATATGATAGGTATATAATCTTGATGATGATCTCCTCATGATCTATTAATAACATACCAAGTCAGACTTAGAATTTGGACATCTTGGTCTGGATTACATATAGAAAATGTTACTTCCTAAGGCACAGACCCTTACAGTGTTTCTAACTTCAGTTCACAATACATCAGCTGAATAGTTTTCAGGCTCACTGATTCCTGCTACTGAACACACAATACAATTCTCAGCCATCACTTTCACTGGAAAGTTGTGACAACATACTTGCAGGCTGATGTGTCTCCTTCTTGGGTTTTTTCTCTTGTTCCTTCTTATTAGCCGCTTTGACAGCATCATATTCCTTTCTCCGACGTTCCTTCTCCTCTGCTTTCTCCTTCTTTCTCACTTCTCGTTCTTGGGCTTCCTTGGCCCGCTGCTTCGCCTCACGCTTCTTCTCTATTTCTAAGAGCATAAGAAATATTTACTTTCCCCTATACTGCCATAATGAAAACAGTGCAGGATTTAAAGTTCTAGCTCAGCCATTGCGATGCTTGTTTGTTGAGCAAGTCACAACCTCAGGGCCTTTTTTTCCTCATCTGTAAATTGTGATGAGTGGACCAGATGACCTGAGGTGAGTTTCACTCCTAAATCTATAATCAAAATACTGTTCTTCCCCACAACCCTACCCCAATTCATTTCCCAAGAGGGAGCAGATTTCTTCTTCAGGTTGACATATACTTTCTGATTGCAAAGACTGGATAAAATTCAGTATCCTTTCCCTTTGTGTCATAAGGCAGTTAAGATAAAAAGACCACCTCCCATCTTTTCCAGGACATAGTTCTTTACTGCTAAATTTTCATCAAGGCATTCCTAACCTCAATAGCAGATAACCTAGAAATGAAATCAAAATATTAGGATATTATATATAGAAGCAGTACATGCAAAATAAAGTCTGGGTACTGACTTATCTAGCTAAAAGATGAATTCTGGAAGACTAGACAGCCTCCAAAACTAGTAAGAAAATGAGAGCTCTGAAAAGAGGGGCAATATCTGGAGAATTAATTTTCCTAAGTTGAAGAATGAATGAGAAATATACAAAGAAGTCTACTGAGACTAAGAAAATAAACTGCAGCTATTTAGGGTTAGATTACACAGAGGGTGGGTGGGTATTGTCCTTCACTCTGATGTGCAGATTAGGTAAAGTTAGTGAACAGTTAAATTTGACAGTAATTAACTTTTTTAATGCTACAGTTCCTATCTATGTTAACATCTCAAGACAAAATGTTTCAAATAGACAAGTCTCAAATCATGAAGTGGTCATGGTTCAAGTTTATTTTTAAGTTGGCTCCCTGGAATACAGAACATTTTCCTGCAGAAACAACAGTGTTTTATTTCCTTGTTAAGCATGTCACAACCTCAAGGCCTTCCTTTCCTCGTCTTTCAGTCTCTACCAAAACCCTGCCACCCCAGAAATAGAAGGTCCTACCAGTAAGAAAGAGGCTTTTCCCCGTCACAGCAGCACTTTGTACATAAGAATAAGAAACAGTTAAGTGGACACATTAACTGTATCAGGGAATGCTTGTAATTACATGCTAAAACACGTACAACCCATGACTATTTGTCAAAATTCTCTGTAAGACAGATTAGGAATCACCCACCCACCTCTATTTATTCTGTAGGTTTCCAGCTTCTGATATCCAGAACATATTACTTTTTGATAATGTGACCTATTGACTAAGTTGACTTGAAGACAAGAGTCTGTAAGGAGTCTTAAAATCAGAAATTTTCAGAATCCATACCCCCAATCTCAGTTTATCTGTTCATCTTTGGAGCTCTAGCCCCAGAGCCCAACCCAGGTGCCCGGTGACTAGCCCACATAGCTAACTATATTTGGTGACCAGCTCAGCTTCACATCCCATCCACCAGGCCTTCTTACCATCTGCATGCTGCCACTATCTTAATGCCTCTCTCCCCACCTCTCCAAAACAAAACTCCATTCCTTAGCCACTACTTTCTATATATGTTATCTTCCAGGTTAAAATCTAAGCCTGATGGCATGCATATATGCATACATATAGTATCCCTAGCATTTAGCACACTGACTGGTATATAATAAACATTTAATCAATATTTACCTCGCTCAGCTTCCAGCCGCCTTTGTTTTTCTCTCTCTTGATCAGCCTGAACAACTTTCATGTGCTGCAGTACCTACAAAGACAAGAGTTAGTACTGTCATTTTACAGGTGAAAAAAGCAATTTGGCAAAACCAAATTAACACTCTGACCATGTCTGACATGGACTATGGTCTCCCACCTCTTTGACGAAGGGCAAGAAGTACATTTTCTCAACTCTTTCCTTGGGCCTTTACAATTACATTACAATTACAAAGTGTCAAGTTTCATTTGTTCTATTTGCACTATCACACAATCCTTGTATATCTCATTTTCCTGGTTCTTCATTCTGCATCAGTTCACCAAAGTCCCACACTTCCCTGAATTCATATTTGTTTATATAAATTTATTATTTCTTTGTTTCTGGCAAGGCAATCAGGGTTAAGTGACTTACCAGGGTCACATAGCTAGTAAGTGTCAAGTGTCCGAGGCCATTTTTGAACTCCAGTCCTTCTGAATCCAGAGCCAGTGCTCTATCCACTGTGTTGCATAGTTGCTCTCATATTTGTTATTTTGAATGGCACATAATACTTCCTTACATTCTTATGCTACAGTTTATTCATTACCCAACAACTGATGAGCACTTTTGTTTCCAATTTTTTTGCTACCACAACAAAGAACACTAATTCTTACTACTAATGTACTAGCTCAAAATAACTGAGCCCTAGGGATGGGCAAGTAGCATTTTCAAAGTTATGGGTTCCCTTATACCATTCAGGCATTTGAGAGTTTATAGAATATTTAACAACTGTCTTTGCACCCTAATGAATCAGGGCTGGACAAGATGCTTGGTTAATTCATTAAAGTAGTATGAAAAAAGCCAGGAGATCTACAAGGCATAGGACAAAAGAGGGATTCCTTTTAAAGATAACTCCATTTCACTCCTCACCCAGAACCTCTTATCAGGTCCAGATAATCTGAGTCATAGAATTTGAAAGCAACAAGGAAGGGCCATTCAAAGCTTACGTAAGGTGCTAAGGGAGGAAGATTTTTTTACTTCCTTAACAAGACAGTGTCTGTATATGGAATAAAGATAGTAAAATCTGAACTGTCCAATGTTAAGGTAAAATGAATTATTTCCATATTTTGCTGCCACATTTGTGCAAGATCTTATACCTTACCAAGATAAGCACAATACGGATGTTTGTTTTCAAATGCGTTTCTAATCAACTTGGGGTCCTGCCATCTCCATACTCCAGCCATACACAAGTAAAAACAGGCAGAGAAGGCCAGGCAAGTCAAACCCTTCAAATCAGTTTGCACGTTCCAGGGACCAGAGTGCTAAGCTACGGGACACAGAACTGAAACTCACTATGCTCAAATATGTCTGCAACCTTTCAGAGGGGAAGTACAGCTCAATGCGTGAATAGGCTATTCAAACAACAGGTGTTTGTTTCATGGACACATCTGGGGAAAAGCCAAGCACATCAGTGGAAGTTAGCCAAAGTTCAAATTCTGTGGGACTCTAGGTGTTAAACTTACTACCATCCCCTCAGTTCCTACTCTTAAGACATGTACAATTTAGAGAAGGAACTGAGAGGTACTGAAAAGTCCCTGTTATTGTCTACTATAGTAATCACTTACTGGAATTATCCAAAAGTACATATTAATACCAAGAGAAACAAAAATATCTTATTTTAAAAGATACTTGCTATTTAAAAGACTTGGGAGATACCATGACCACAGCATGGAATTTCACAAAAGATAATGGTAAGAAATGGTGAAATTTGTTGTTTCTCCTTTGTTCTGGAAGAGGACCATGACATCAGGGAAGTGATGTCATGACATGCGGGAGGGCTGTGCAAAGTCACCAGCCTCGCTTTCTCCTCCAGAGCTATATGGATGCAGTGGCCAGATACACATCAGGACAACTGGAGATGGCCCCAGATGCAATGAAAACAGATGAAACTTAAGCTATCACTATGAAATGTAGGCTCAATTAATACTTATTGGTAGATATTTCCCTACTATACCATTAAAAAATTAGATAAGTGGTATGGACCACAATAGTCTATCCAGCCAGAGAAGCAGAACTCTAGTAGAACGACTATAATTTTAGAGATGAGAAGCCCACAGTGCCTTGATCCTATGATGCTGGCCTTGGCTAGTGATTGCAGAAAGCACTGATAAGCAGAGAGTCATGGTAGTGTGTTTTTATTTCTCCTATCAGTAAAAGCAGGACATGTTATCTTCTGATATACCCAGTATAATTAAATAACAGATAACACTGATATTTTGCTTTAAGGTTTACAAAGTGCTATATAAATTTGATCAAGGATATGTTACAGGTGACACGTTCCTTTAATTAACAAAAAAGCTTTAAGAGAAAAACAAGAAGATACCAATACCATGGGAACACATGAGCAAGGAACATAAGAGGATGAAATATAGGGACCATATCCTTACCCTGACAGCACTCTGTTTACACTGCTTCTCATCTAAGCAATCACCAGCTACTTTGGCCAGGACAGGATCTAGAGGGTTATCCTTCAGATCCAGCCATTTCAGGTTCTGAAGAGAAGACACAGACACATTAAGCAAGATTTCACAAACATGTTCATCCAAAGTAAATAAACAAAGAGGTAGGAAACAATTTTGATTCTAACTGACTGAGGCAGTCAGGTGAAGTAATTCCCTCTTCGATGGAGTAGAAGAGATTCTGCTATAAGCCTTTTCAGATAACACACTGGCGTGTAAAACATGTTTGCCAGTGTTTGGCCTTATGGAGAATTGTTACCTTAAGCTGAGCAAAGCTGACAGGCAGGGTGACAAGCCTATTGTTGAGGAGGTCCAGGTGCTGTAGGTTGACCAGACGGCCAAAGTCAGCAGGCAGCTGCTGCAGGCGATTTTTACTCAGGTCCAGTTTCACTAGATGTGTTAGTCCACAGAAATCAGACTAGAATCCAAACCAAAAAGATTTCTATTCAATTCCACAAACATTTAGAACACTTTAAGACTTTGATAACAGGTAGACCTAATCAGGCCCTTGCACATAATGTCAACAAAGGCTACTTCATCATCATCATAAAAATAAAACAGTATAATGGAAAGAAACATGAACATGGAGTTGGGAGAAATCTGGGTTCAAATCTGGCCCCTGACAACTATTATCTGTGTAAACCTGAGCAAGTAACCTAACCTCTCCAGGACTCTTTCTACATGGGTAAATGAGAATGAAAATTCCATAATGTCTACTTCATAGGGATGTTGAGAACATCAAGTAAGTTCTTTATAAAGCTGAAAGCACTCTAAATGTCAGCTATTATGATTTGAATAGCCTATCAGATGATATCCTTTATCTTTCCCTAGGCACTTACAATCAAAGCATAGATAACCAAACAGGTATTAAGCAAGGCAGAGTGGCAAGAGGGCTACATGTGCAGAGGAGGGAGAGTTCAGAAGAACTGCTTCCTGGAGAGATAGAATTTCAAAAGCTTCAATAATTTAACTGAAATAATTAAATAATGAGCACCTACAGTGTGAGAGGCAGGGCAATACATGCATACAAAAGATAAGCAAAACCCAATCTTCACTAACTGTGAGTAGTGAATGATGAGCCAAAAAAAGGGAACATCAATAAAGCATTTTTTAAATTACATAAAAAGTTCAGAAAGGGACACAAAAAGGGCAATTTTGTTACTAAGGTGTTAAATTTAATATACACTTAAAAAAATTTTCATATACTGATGTTCATGGTTGCTAATGATTAAGTTCCTATTATAAAATGCTTTTAAATAATCCCTGCCCTCAAATATATTAATAACTATAGCTTAAAGCAGAATATGCTAAGAAAGGTTTAAGTAAAATGACATAGAATGATTCAGAGGAGGGAGAGAGCACAACCAATTTGAGGAATGTGGTGGGAATCAAGGAAGCGCTCATGAAAGATGGGTTCTTCAAGAATGGATTCTACCAAATCTTGGTTTGAGGGGAATCTAAACACAGGATATGTATTCAAGTAATACCAAATTACCAGTTTGATTAGAGTGTAGGGGATGTAGGGGATATATATATATATATATATATATATATATATATATATATATATATATATATATATATATATATATATATATATATATACACACATATATATACACACATATATATACACACATATATACTGCCACCCCATAAAAGGCTCAAAGGAAAACCTGAAGTGATTTCAATTATTATCATCCTACTCTTCCAACCAGACTTTTCTCCCAAGGCACAATCAATACTTTTTGTGTCCTTTTCACGATTATAAAAATTTGTTTCTACTTTTAACTCTGCATGATGTCATTTCTCATATATTTAAGGGGCTGGGCTTCAGTTCCTTTCTCTGTAAAATGAGAGGGTTGATTTCTAAAATACTTTCCAGTCCTGACATCAGCTGATTCCAGTACTTAATATACTTGTGAGAACCTTGATCCTGACTTATGATACAATATGGAGTCTTGAGAAAGGTCTGTCAGACAAAGTGAGGAAGTAAGGGGGAGATAGCTTTGGCAATAAAATTAACAAGTCGATTGTAGATGTTCAGCTATTCTCCAATTGTATATACTTTTTGCCTCTTACCAATAAAAGCTGCTGTATTTTTGTACAAATAAGTCCTTTCTGACTTTTCATTATATATTTAGGATAAAACTTAAACAGTGGAATCATTGGTTTAAAGGCGATGATCAGTGTTGTAATTCTTGTTGTATGCTGTCAGCCTAATCTCCAAAAAAGTTTGTGACACCCTGTGCCACCAGAAGTGTAGTGCAGTGTAGCGCAGTGTAGTGCCTATTTCCCTGTAGCCCCACCAACACTAAATTTTACCATTTCAGCTCATTTCTAGACACTGTCTTGTTTGGTTCTCTTGTAGATTTACACGTTATGTGTCCTATCTCCCAACTCCGCTAGAGTATGCTTTGAAGGCAAGAACCATGTCTTTTTCTATGTTCCCTACCTAGTACAAGGCTAATACAGAGTTCAATATGCAGATGTTTAACAAATGCTTACTCAATTTTTTTTTTAAAGTTAACAACCAAGTCAGTGCTAAATATGATGATGAATCTGGCAATTAACCAGATAAGACATGACCAGAACCTGAACTGAGCTAGCACTTATAGGGATGGAAGGTAAATGGCAGATTTGGGAGGAGTTGTGAAGGACAAAGCAACAGGAATTGGTAACAGACTGGATGTGATGACAAAAAGTGGTTAGTCTCAAATTATAGTTTCTTACTTGGGCAGCTGATGAGCTAGTGGCCACAGAGATGAGTCCAAGGCCCAATAATCCTTTCCTGTCCCCACCAAGGAAGCATGGTGTTCCTAAAATACCCTTCTTCCTAGGAATTCAAAGCGATTCACAAAATTGTTTCCATTCTCCTCAGTGATGTGAGGCATGAAATATTTTCCTCACTTTGCAAGGGATAATCTGAGGCAAAAAGAGAATGAGTGACTTGCCCACACTGTAGATAAAGCAAGGACTAAACCCCAGGTTTTTATCTCCTAATCTGGAGCTCCACTCAATCTCATATCCCTGAGTCTTAATGCCACCAAAAAAAAAAAAAAAAACCCAACCCCACAGCCTAAGCCATTCTATGACGCTCTCTTGTTCTGGAATTCCTCAATTTCCCTGCAAAACTTGCTTCTCTTCATGACTTCACTGTTTGTTATGGCACCACTAAAGACTAAAAATCTGTCGTCTTTGACTCCTTCCTCCTTTATCTGTCACCTGGCAAGACCGAATCCTGTTGTTTTTGCCTCCACGAGATCTCTTGTCTTCCATTACCACATCCATCACTGGTTCAGGTGTGATAATTACTTCAGTACCCTAATGGGCCTATTTCAAGACACTACCCCCTTTATAAGGATGACAGATTAATCTTCCAAAAGCAAAGCCCTAGTCATAGAATAACTCCTACTCAAAAGTCTTCAGTGGCTACTGCACAACATCAAAACTCCCCTTAGCTTTCAATAGCCTGATTTGCACCCAACTTTTATATCCAGAGCCCCCACATTCAGCCCCTTTTACAACCTACATTTACTGCCCAGAACCTTCCAAACATGGCTAGTCAAGCACAGTAGATGTCAAGCACCATGCTTCTGACAGCTTCCATTCTGGCATCTTAAGATATGGCTGCTTTTGACTTGCTGACCCAAACTTTCCTCTTCAGTATGTTTCTCAAATTTTCATGACTTCATACCCCTACTGCTTCTCTTGGTTTCTCACCCAGTTCCCAAGAATGGCTTTGACTCATGGCTTCTGCACGATGTGCCCAGAAGAGGAGCTAGTTATCTGTTCCCATTCTCAAACTGGCAGCTTTGATGACCTAAGTCATCTAGACAGAGACCCTCTGCTGGCCCTGCTGCCCCAACTCTTCTACTGTCAACCCCTACTGCCAGGGATAAATACATGAACACTGAGCTCCTTTGAGACTTCTCTTCACACATACATACTTACTACATATACAGGTGTATATACACTCCACACCAGCAAAACCACACTCCTCTCCTTCCCCTAAACATGGCCTAAGACTCCTTGCTTTCTACGCATATGCTGTTTACTTTACCTGAAGTAGCATTTCCCCTCAACTTCCACCTGGTCACCACGCAAGACCTAATGTAAATTCCACCTCCTTAGTGAAGCCTTCCTCAATACTCAAAATGAGTCTGTCAGTGAAAATGACATTAAAAAGGCATTGCCATATGCTTTGCCCCTGCACCCTAAGGACCATGCGACTTTTTCATTCAATCAGCAGTTAAAACCTTCCATGTGTCTTCCCCATTAGAATGTGAGCTTCTTTAGAGAAGAAGTTTAATTATCCTGTCTGTTTCCCCAACCTTAACACAGTGCTTTACATATAGTAAGCACTTTATAAATGCTTTATTCATTCATTCAGTCCACATCACCTAAGCCAGAAGTAATTTCTCCTTTCTCTAAGTTTCTATAGTACTATATATTGTTCTGATTATACTTGTACTATCGTCTTGATTAATTTGTTATATTTCCCCTACTAGACTTTAATTTCCAAGAAGATAGAAATATATTTTATTGTTTGTATCCCCCACAGCATATATCATAGGGTCTTACACATTACAAATATTCAGTAAAATAATTTTAAATTAAGTCTCTGTCCTCTTCAATCCCTCCTCCTAAAACCAACTACTAGCCTCCATAGATTTGATTAGAGCCATTGGCTCTCCCAGGGATTCATGCTCATGGCACATCCCCCAACCTGGAGCAAGGACATCCCCCTAGGTGCTCCAAGGAAAACCGGAGTCCTTTGTTGATCTTACCGGTAATGAAGTCAGTTTGTTGCAGGACAGATCCAGTATGGTGGCCTTTGGGAGAGCAGCCTAGGAAAGGAGCAGAGGAGAAATGTAAAATCCATATCTGCTCAGAGGTTTTTATACTTGATGACATCTGTTTGCTAATGGAGTATCTTCCAGAGTAGGGCAGTCAGGATAGATTAAAAAGAACAAAACAAGAATGATACTGAGAGGGCTCAAAAAGGAAAGCAAAAACTGAGGCGAGCTCTCAGTTACTTATGGAAGTACAGAAAGAAGAAAGTGTGGCTATTGGGCATGTAGCAAAGGAAAACTTGGATACTAGAATAGAACTTAAGGCTTCAGAACAATGCTAGATACATCTTAAAAAGTCTTCAGGACGATCCCCTCTTCTGACTAGGGCAGGGGCTTTTGACTTCTTTTTGGCCTGGACCCCCAGATGAAGCCTATGGACCACTTCTCAGAATAAAGTTGGTTTTTGTTTGTTTTCCAAATTCAAAAACGGAAGGAAACACTAAATTTCCATTAAAGGTTAGTGAAAATAAAGTTACACATTTTTCCATCCAAGTTTATGACCCGCCCTTAAATGTATCTAACCCATTAAGAATCCTGCCCAATTTGCCAGTGCTAACCACAGCAGACCCAACTCCATCCAGTTTTGTGTTGAAATGAGTATAAGACCAGAGATAAGACATTTGATTGAGGACATTCTACTCCTAACAGGAACCAAAGAACTGCAGTTGGAAGGGACTGTGGGGATCATCTATCTAGTCTTAATTCCAGATGAGGAAAATGATGTCCAGAAATGGAAAGATCATAATTTTAACAAGTGGCAGAGCCGCATCTGAACCCAGGTCTTTTAGGTCAATACTACCCCAATGTGTGTATCCCGACCTTTGGACAAGCCACTGCCCCTCTTGGGGCTTCAAATGCCTGATCTGTAAAAATGAACAGCGGGATCCCCAAGGTCCCTTCGAGTCCTAACATTCTAGGATTCAATACACTTCCCATATGTCCGGAAACAAAGGTCAGACAGACCAACTTCTTCCGGCCCAAGCAATGCCTCCAGGCTACTTCTAGCAGCTGGGATTGCAGAATTCCCAACTGTCACCGATTCTCAGCCACACCCAGGTCCCTGGGAAGGCCTACTTCTCCAGGGCCTAAGAAATTGACGGCAGGACTCCCCCCCCCCCACCCCGCGTCCCCCCCTTACATCTCAGATCTGGCACCTAAGGTGCGAGCCGAAGAACACCATCGCGTCTCAGACCCTCATTTACAGTGAAGGAAACTGAGGCCCGGGGTGGAGAAGGGTCATCGCCCAAAACGCCGAGCTGGGCCTGGAAGCGGGGCCTTCGCGGCCCCAAGGAGGGGGGATCCATCCCCCCCGGAATGACACGTGTCTAGTCCTGGGGCCCCGGTTCCCTGACCCCCACTCCCGCTTGGGGCCCGGGGGCGGCGCCCACACTGACCAGCTCCTTGACCGGCACCTCGGTGAGGTCACCGAGGCTCAGGTCCAGCTCGTTGCCGTCCAGCTTGTCGCGCAGGCTGGACCCCTTGCCTCCGCTCTTGGCCATGGCTCCGAGAGATGTGGGGAGTGGAGGGGGGCGCGCGAGGGCTCGGCAAGGGGAGGGGGCGGCTTCCGGGGGCGGGCACGCGCCCGGGCGCTAGGCAAGGCTCCGTGCGACGGCCGTTTAACGGCCGGGGATCCGTTTGCCAATAACAGCCTCAGACGACCGAGGCCCGGACACCGCTGCGCACCTGCCCTTCCGACCTCCTCGTCCCCGTAGGCCCGGCACTGGCACCACTACCGTCCGTCCAAGATTCCGTGGCCAGCCTCCGGAGCCTGAGACGCTGTTCCCGCCTCCGTCACTGCAGCCGCCAGCTACTTCCGTGTCCACGTCTTCCCTCCGGGAGACACCGAGGCGCCTCGGAGCGGGGTGGGGGGGTGGGGGAGCGCCAGAGAGGCTCGCGCATGCGCGAGTGAGCGCGCCGCCGCCCCCTAGTGCTTCGGAGGCTCCCGTGGTGCGCGGTGGAAGCTCAGTCTGTGCTTCAAGCAACAGCATTGGAGGTTCTGCATGCTTAGGTATTAGACCCTGAACCGTCCTTGGAAGTTCTAGTCAATCAGCAAGCATTTATTAAGCGCCTTTTGTGTGCCAAGCCCTGTAGTAGGCACTAGGGATAAACGTACAAAAACGAAACTGTCCCTGTTCTCAGTGTATTTCAGGGAGGAGATTATATGACATATCTATAGCTATGAATACAGATAGAACTCCACATGCACACATACATAGACAATACATACATTATATACACATATACACAACTGAAATCATAGATGCACTATATGTATGCATACATTCACACTATATACACAATATTCAGCTATACATATAAGAATATACCATATATCACTTCCCACTATATATACTGTATGTATATGGATATGTGTGTGTGTGTGTGTGTGTTTATATGTGTGCATGTAGTAGATCTGAGGCATCATTGATTAGGCAGCTTGGTGGCTCAGTATCTAGATAGGCTTGGACTCAGGAAAACCTGATCCAAAGTCCAAATTGGACCTTAGATACTTACCAGCTGTGGGACTGCGGGCAAGTCACTGAACCTCTGTCTCCCTGTATCAGTAAGGCACTAATAACAATACCTAGTTTACTCTTCTACAAAATGGGGATAATATTAGCGCCCACCTGCCACAGTGTTTGTGAGGATTAAATGATACAGTACTTGTACAGCACACAGTAGATGCTACCAAATGCTTATTCCCTTCCCATTCCCCTTCTCTAAAAAGCACTTGGCAAACTTTTAAATGCCATATAAATTGTGGCTATTATTGTTGTGCTTGGGAACTCTCTCTACTAATACTGGTTGTCACCTTCCCATGGGAGGTTAAATGATTTGTCCAGGGTCACACAGTCGGTGTCAGATGGAGCTCTTGGACCCAGTTTCTGCAGTCAGATCTTTATCCGTTTGTTTCAACAATCCAGCTAGCAGCTGTTGTGGGGGTGAAAAACCAACACAAGCCCAACAGCAAGAACGCTGCCAGCACAGGTTCTTTTGATCTACTTTACTAAGGAAAGCAACGTTAAGGGGTTAACAAGTTCATTTTAATCCAGCATACAAATATCACTCACTTAGTTCAGGGGAAAAGGCCAGCACCCTGAACTTCAGCGCAAAATACAAACAAATTACAAACACACCAAATACAATTCATAGTTACCAAGAAAACCAAGTCCGGACATCCCAGCAAGCTGGGGGGCTCTTAACTACAGCTGCCCAGAGTCTCCACATCAATGTGCCACCAAGAGTGAGAGCCCTGAGCAAATAGCTCTGTCTCCTCTTCTTATACCATTTCAGTTGTCATCAACCGTCATCTGAATGACCAGAACTTAGGCTGCTATGATTGGCTCTAGAGTTAGCACCTCCCCTTAGGACCCTGGAAGCTTCCCACCCACATAGGCTTAGCACCTAGTAATTAGGGGTTTGGGGCAAACTTAGGAGCAAAGATCTCATCAGGCCTCCCTTAGTTAGCCCCACCTTGGGGCCCACCTTAGTTATCAATCCACACCCACATAGGTTTAGCACCTAATAGGGGTTAGGGCCTGGGGCTTAGTACCCAGTAAGACTCAATGAAATACACTGAATTAGCCAAAGGAAACAAAAGCCAAAGCCTTCAAGGATCCCCAATACACCGTTTGAGGGCCCCTTGCTGCCTAGAATCCCAATCATTGCTCTTTTAAACCTTCTTCTCTGACTTAAAAGATACCATCCTCATTCTGCTTCACGTAGATGAATAGTTACCACAACCTCTGAAGGCTGTATAAGTATTATTACCCCTATTTTACAAATGAGCCCTGCTTTTTCCAAATTTCCCTATTTCTGAGGAAGGCGCCATCAGCCTTCCAATGTCCCAGGTTCAAAACCCATTTCATCTATCCACTGCTATAGTAAGGAATGCTACAAGTCTGAGTCATGATTGAAATCAGGGACTCTATCTAGAAGGTGGAGGTGAGGAGGAAGTAGTTCTGGTCATGCAGGTCAGCCACGGCAAAGGCAACTGAGATAAGAGACTGAGTGGCCTGTGTGAGGAACAGAAAAAGGTCAGTTTATCTGGAGAACAGAAAGCAGGAAGAGGAGTCATGTACCAGACACCGAAAAGGCAGGCCCAGATTGCGAAGGGCCAAACAGAGTAGCTTACATTTTATTGTAAGGACAATAGGAAGCCACTGGAGTTCACCAAGGAGGGAGACAATATAATCAGATCCACACTTAATATCTACTTTGGTAGCTGTGTGGAAAACAGATTTAAAAGTATAATAGTGCCTATCCTGGCCCACTGCCTGAAGGCCAAGTGTGTTACATTTCACTTCTCCCCCAGGGTTCCAGGAATCTCAAAGCCAAAATCCAGAGCCTCCACATCAAAGAAAAAATACTATAAACATCCAGAAGGAAATAGTTCAAGTACCAAAGAGCCACAGTCCGGATGACCCCCAAACCTGGCAGCTTTCACTAGAAATGAGAGGAGATTTGGAATACATTCCAAAAACAAAAGGTATATTCTTTTTTTTTTTTGAAGGGGAGCAGGGCAATTAGGGTTAAGTGGCTTGCCCAAGGTCACACAGCTAGCAAAAGGTATATTCTTAGAATGAAAAATAACTTGCCTTGCACATCTGAGTGTGATTCTAAGAAAGCGGGGAGAGTTAGGGTGGGGAAAAATAAGATAATGGATCTGCAGTGGAATAGAGGATTTTCAAGCATTTCTGATGAAAAGACCAGAACTGAGTAGGAACTTAGCAATAAAAACACAACAGTAAAGAGAAACATAAAAAAGTAAATTTGTACGAGCAATTAGAAGGATCTATATGATGATATGGTGCTCACTTCCCTACGAGGAAACAACCCTTCAGGACCTTCTTCAAAGAGAATTGAAGGAATTAAAGAAGAAAAACAGAAGAATTGGTTGGTTCTGTTCAGAGGGTTTTAAGAAATGAAAGAGAAGGGAGCGCAAATATTAGAAATGGACAAAGAATGATATGACACTGCCCAGTTGATAAATGGTCAAAGGATATGAACAGGCAGTTTTCAGAGGACAAAATTAAACCTATCTATAATCATATTAAAAAATGCTCTAAATCACTATTGATTAGAGAAATGCAAATCAGAACAACTCTGAGGTACCACAGCACACCTGTCAGATTGGCTAACATGACAAAACAGGAAAATTTAAAATGCCGGAAAAGACATGGAAAAATTGGAACATTAATGCATTGTTGGTGGAGTTGTGAACTGATCCAACCATTCTGGAGAGCAATTTGGAACTATGTCCAAAGGGCTATAAAACCGTGCATACCCTTTGACCCAGCAATATCACTTTTAGGTCTGTATCCCAAAGAGATCATACAAATGGGAAAAGGACCCACATGTACAAAAATATTTATACCAGTTCTTTTTGTGGTGGCCAAGAATTGGAAATTGAGAGGATGCCCATCAATTGGGGAATGGCTGAACAAGTTGTGGTATTTGAATGTAACAGAATATTATTGTTCCATAAGAAATGATGAGCAGGCAGATTTCAGAAAAACCTGGAAAGACTTACATGAACTGATTCTGAATGAAGTGAGCAGAACCAGGAGAACATTATACACAGTAACAGCCACAATGTGCGGTGACTTTGATACACATCTCTTTTTAGCAATGCAAGGATTCAAGACAACTCCAAAGAACTCATGATGGAAAATGCCATCTACATCCAGAAAAAGAACTATGGAGTCTGAATGCAGATAGAAGCATACTATTTGCTCTCTCTCTCTTTTTTCCCTTTTTTTTTGGTTGTTTCTTCTTTCTCATGTTTCTCTCATTGGTTCTAATTCTTCTTTACAACATGGCTAATGTGAAAATAGGTTCAGTATGAATGTATATGTAGAGCCTGTATCAAATTACACATTGTCTTGGTGGGGAGGGGAGAGAGGGGGAGAACATCTGGAACTTAAAATCCTATGGAAGTGAATGTTGAAAACTAAAAATAAATAAATATTTTTTAAAAAAGAATGATTCAACACACATACCCTTCCAAATAATTTGGTGTAGAAATACATTAGACTAAATAGCAAAACAAGAAGGAATAGGAGGATAGGGAAAAGAGGGAAGGTGTTTGGTAAGAGGGAAGATAACAGAAGGGAAAAAATGGCAGTCACCAGGAAAATAATGTTTCTGATCCTGAAAGGGAGACTAAAAGGAAAAAAGAAAAACAAAGAACTAATATCTGGGAGTAGGGGTGGGGAAGGGGGTGCCCATCATTTTGGGAATGACTGAACAAATTGTGGTATGTGTAGCCATAATGGCTTTTGTTTTCTTTGAATGGCTCAGCTTGCCTCATTGAGCCTCTGGACACTGTGGCTTGCTCTTCCGGGGCAGGAGGCCCGGGGAGCATGCCGGGAGGCAGACGGCTTCCTGTGTGGGGAGTCATGGGGCTGGCTGAGGGGAGGTGTTAGCTCCAGAACCTGGTCTACCCTAGGGGGAGGAGCCAACTCAGGAACCAATCGGCCCTGGTCATTTGGGCGGAGCTTGATGATGTCAGAAACCCTATAAGAGGGGAGAGGACAGCTTGAAGATTCTTCCTCTTTTTCCTTTTCCGGTTGGAGCCAGAGGCAGTTACAACGACCGTTACAGAGGCAGTTACGACCGTTACATCGTCAGTTTCAGTTGCAGCTTCAGTTTCAGAAACAGACACAGCTGAGGCAGGAGCTGCCAGCAGCAGAGCTGATCTACGGGAGGAAGCTGAACAAAGACTTCAGTCCAGTGGGTAATCTTATTACCATCAAGGGGGAAACATGATTTTGCTTTACGCAATCATGTTTCTCTGTAGCCTCCTGGTTACTCTTTCAAGGCGTACCTATTGGGCCTGGAAGATTATGACCAACATATCAAAATGGGGCTTCTGGTTCATGGGTTGGTTACTGTGGAGCCTAAATAAATGTTTTGATTCTTCTGCCTTCTACTTTGAGAGTTTCTTCTATCCGGCGATTCCGAACCTTTCAGACATGTTTATGATCTTCTTTGAGATTATAAACTCGGCCCTCCTGATACATTTGGCGTCACGAACAGGATCGCTAGGTATAAGATCTCTATTTAGAAGCAGAACAATTCCAGAGGAAGAGATAAATATCCCAGGATGGGAGGATCCATTTTATTCCTCCCTAGCAAAAGAATTGGCTAAAAAAGCTGGACCCTGTGAAAACTGGGAACCAAGGCTACGGAGAGGAGATCCTAGGGATTTAGAAAAGTGTTTACGAGAAGTTGGGATTCAGTCAGGGGCATCACTATCTAGGCAAAGCTGGATAGTGTTATCAGCCTACCGGCTAGTATACGAAAGATTGAGATTAAGTGAAAGACATGGGGGCACTCCTACCCCACAGGAAGAAGGGAAATCTCAGATAGCAGAAGACCAAACTGACTCAAATGAGAACTTTTCTATTAATGTGGCTAAGAGCAACAGGAGACCAAAAAAGCCCAGAGTGCATTTCAACCCAGCCCAGAAAGAGCCGGCTGAGGCACAAAACACTACTGGGGTTCAGGATGTGCCTCACACAGAGAATAGGAGATGGTTAAATGATCAGACAAGGGCTCGACCCATACAAAGGAGGAAGACAGAAACCCGAGGTGAAGATTCAGTTACAAGGGAAATTCAGGAAGATTTCTCACCGCAAGAGGTCACAGATATTTTGAGTAGATTCAGCCAAAGAATAGGAGAACCATTGATATCTTGGATGGTAAGACTCAGTGATCAAGGGGCCGGTGGAATATCAGTAGATGGGACAGACTGCATGAGATTCATAGGTATCAGCCATGATCCTCTAGTTCAACAAGCTTTTAGGGAACATCATCAGCAAGGAGATGGTGATAGCAAGACTACTCTGTTGGCATTAGCCGCTGTGGGATGCAATAAGAGATATGATACTGATTCTATGTGGCCCACTGAGCACAGACCCTGGTATTCACTTAGAGATTGTATCATGAGACTAAAGGAGGAGGTAATGAAGACTGCCATTATGATAGGAACTGCAGACAAATATTACAATGATCCAATGGGACTGTCTCATAGGAATTTAATAATTAGGACAGCTCCCCCTGCTTATAAACAACTAATTTTGAATTTATTGCTTGGAGAAGTAGGGAGCCGTCTTACAACAGTGATAAATAAGATTTTACAGTTATATGACTTAGGTGACTGGGGAAGGGATAGATCTCCTCGAGAGAGAAGAGTGTATAACCAGCAAACTTGGCGCCAAAGGAGAGTAACAAGGAAAGAAATGTTTACTGCTTTATTGAGAGCAGGAGTAGGTTTTGAAATGATAGATGGAATTCCAACCAATGAATTATATAGAATGTACAGAGATAGAGGACTTGATAACACGAGAAATAGGGAAATAAGAACTGCTCCTGCAAGCCCACAAGCCACTCAGAGTGAAGGTGACCTTGTGTGATCAACGGATGAAAACTTGTACATCTGGGGAAAGGCTGGGAGGACAATCTTAGTCTATATCTAGGGTGGGATCCTCTTGGCTTCCTCATTATGTTCCTTTTGAAAAGAAACATTTCCCACCTGAGTTTGGCTCTGATGTTGGATCTTTGCATAACTGAAATCTCAACCAAACTTGAGATGATTTTATTTGAAGAATTATAGTCCATACTTGTCTATTCTTTTTGTCCTTTGTTTTGGCTAACCTTGTTGCTAGTTTTGTTTCCTTCAGGCTTAAGCACCCTGCACTTTCCGGTGACTGCCTAAGCATGTAGCATTCTTGGAATTCCTGCCAGCTCGTTAAAGAAATGACCTCTGGAATGGGACTTTTTGGGGGCAGGGCCATCTCTACATCCAATTTCAGCATGAAGAAGCTATGGAAAATGAGACCTTCACCCCTCACCCCAAGATTTTGAGCCCCAATCGTTCAAGGGGGGTGGAAATGATGATAGTGTTCTGTTTACTTATTTTGTGTTATCCTTGCTGTGTTGTTTTATTGTTATGATATTATTGATCCTATGTAATGGATACAAGGATTTAGGGGTGGACATTTGAATTATTAATAATTATTTTGGGGATGATTGATTGAAGAGATTATCTTGCTGGGACCTAGGGGTGGATCGCATTTGAATCGTTAAACCAATGTTTAGGAATGTCACCAAATGATATGTTTTGCTTTATAATGAATGATATGTTTTAGTTTCCTTTGTAATTGAATCACAATGTATGTTCTAGGATACATGGCTGATTAGATTATGTATCCTATAACAAGGGGTGGAATGTAGCCATAATGGCTTTTGTTTTCTTTGAATGGCTCAGCTTGCCTCATTGAGCCTCTGGACACTGTGGCTTGCTCTTCCGGGGCAGGAGGCCCGGGGAGCATGCCGGGAGGCAGACGGCTTCCTGTGTGGGGAGTCATGGGGCTGGCTGAGGGGAGGTGTTAGCTCCAGAACCTGGTCTACCCTAGGGGGAGGAGCCAACTCAGGAACCAATCGGCCCTGGTCATTTGGGCGGAGCTTGATGATGTCAGAAACCCTATAAGAGGGGAGAGGACAGCTTGAAGATTCTTCCTCTTTTTCCTTTTCCGGTTGGAGCCAGAGGCAGTTACAACGACCGTTACAGAGGCAGTTACGACCGTTACATCGTCAGTTTCAGTTGCAGCTTCAGTTTCAGAAACAGACACAGCTGAGGCAGGAGCTGCCAGCAGCAGAGCTGATCTACGGGAGGAAGCTGAACAAAGACTTCAGTCCAGTGGGTAATCTTATTACCATCAAGGGGGAAACATGATTTTGCTTTACGCAATCATGTTTCTCTGTAGCCTCCTGGTTACTCTTTCAAGGCGTACCTATTGGGCCTGGAAGATTATGACCAACATATCAAAATGGGGCTTCTGGTTCATGGGTTGGTTACTGTGGAGCCTAAATAAATGTTTTGATTCTTCTGCCTTCTACTTTGAGAGTTTCTTCTATCCGGCGATTCCGAACCTTTCAGACATGTTTATGATCTTCTTTGAGATTATAAACTCGGCCCTCCTGATACAGTATGTGATTGTAATGTACTATTTTTGTGCCATAAGAAATGATAAAAGTGGTGATAAAAGATAATCCTGGGTGGTATAGACTGACCCAGAGTGAAATAAACAGAACCAAGGGAGCTGTTTCCACAAGGACAACAACATGGTACAGAAAACATACCATATTTCCCCATGTATAAGATGCACACTTTTTCAAAAAAAATTGGGGTCTAAAAACTGGGTGCGTCTTATACAGTGGCTGTAGATTTTTTTACTTGCATTTCCCCCTTTTTTGCGCTTGTTGTCTTTGCACTCATCGTTTTCCGTTTGTTACCAGTATATTAGGTTACGTTTTGCCACATTCTGCCCAGAAATGGCTCAGAAAAGATTTTCGTACAGTGCTGAATTCAAGTTAAAAGTGATCCAGTTTGCAAAAGTGAATGGAAATCGTGCTGCTGAATGTAAGTTTGGGCCTCCTCCAACTGAGAAAACAATCTGAGACTGGCTACAGGAAGAAGAAACCCTACTGAAAATGCCATGGCAGAAGAAGGCCATGAGAGGCAAGTCAGCAGAATGGCCTGATTTAGAGAGGGAATTGAAGATATGGATTGAAGAGCAAAGGGCAATTGGAATTCCTGTGTCCCCAAAGATGGTTCAGCAGGAGGCAAAAAGAATTGCTGATGAAAATGAAGTTACTGATTTCAAAGGAGGACACAATTGGTGCTTCAGGTTCATGAAACAGAATGGACTAAGTATACGTACACTCATCACACTTGCCCAAAAGATGCCTGAAAGCTATGAGCAGATGAATAAAACTTGAGTTCAGTAACTTTATGTAATACATTTTTTTTTCAAATTTTGTGCCCCAAAATTAAGGTATGTTTTGTACATGGGAGCGTCTTATACCCTGGGAAATACGGTACTTCGAAAGACATAAGAATTCTGATTTGACCAGCCATGTCTCCAGAGGACTGTGGTGGAGCATGTCACCTGTCTCCTGACAGAGGTGATGGACACCAGATGAACAAAGAGATATACATTTTAGGTACATGGCTCCTCTGTGGATTCCTTTTTGCTTGATTATATTTAGTTGTTACAAAGTCCTCCCCTCCCCATCTTGTTTTTTTTCCTAGTTAGGTGTTACAGGCTCCCGAAGCCTCGCAACTATACTCGGGGTTCCCCCCAAGCCCCAGGCCTTTGCCTAGCAAAGGGCCTGATCTCTCGGACAATGAATGGGGCGGGAGCCGAAAGATGGTGAATGACTCCGTTTATTATTTCAGCAAGCAGCACTTTTATATCTTTAGTGATGTAGGTACATTCTTTGGTTACGTGGGTGAAAGACAGGTAAAAATCAAGACACCTGGGTACTAGAACCGCCCCAACTCCGCCTACTCTCCTCCCCTTCTCTTCCCTCCCTAACCTGAAGCTCCCTGCGGACAAGCAGTCAAAGTAAAGAACCAGAAACTCCACGTGCTCTGGCAAGCCAGGAAGAGAACCGGAAGTTCCATGTGCTCAGGCAGGTCCGGGTAAAGACCTGGAATTGCTAGGGAGGCAACAAAGGCGAGACCCCTCCTCCTGGCTCCACCCATAACTCAAAGCCCTGAGTTTATCTCAGCAGGCCCCTGGGCCTGGAGGTCCGAGGAGGGCAGGGCTCAGCTCTAACTCAGCCCCTAACAGTTAGGGGTTGGGGAAGATAGGGGAGGTTAAAAATATTGATGAAAAAAGGAGGATCATTGAAACATTATTTTAATTGCAAAAAAGAGAATATAAGGAACCTTAGAAGGAAGTAAAGTCATGTGGGACAGTTTTGAAAGTAGTAGTGGTAGTAGTAGTAGTGGTGGTGGTGGTGGTAGTAGTGGTAGTAATAGTAGTTGCTAGCATTTATATAGTGCTTTAAATAGTGCAAAATGTGCACTATTATATTTTGCACTAATATAGTGCAAAATGCTTTATGACTATTATTTTAGCCTCACAACCACCCTGGGATGTGGGTGCATTTTACAGATGAGGAAGTTGAAGTAGACAGCAGTTAAATGACTTGCCTAGGGTCACATGGCTAGTGAGTATCTGTGTTAAAACTGTATACTGTTCTGGTCCCCTGCACCCCACGTCCATTCTAGTAAGTTTATAAGTAGTCAATATAACGTGACAATAGCAGAAAGTAAGATTGCAAAGGGCAACCCAGAAGTCACATACAAACCGTCCCAAAGATCAAAGGAAAATAATTTACATATCCTATCATCTATTTACCAAAAGTCATGCCCCGGTCATATGTGCTGAATCAAGGGAAGCTATGGAGGCTTTGCTGTCAGGACCTTCTGTTCTTGTGATATGTAACCCTCAGAGAAGTTCAAGACATCCACAGTAAGACCAGCAAACCCCAAATGGTGCTGGTAACTTTGTTATCATGTGGATATGTTAACTTTAACGTTTTACTGACAACTCTGAGGTGAATTGAATATGTTAATGAACTAATGCCAAGGTGGCACCGATTAGAATTAGTCTGTTCTCCCCAAAACCCTGCAAAGTGAGACCTCAAACTCTTGCCACCCAGACACTCACCCATCTCCATCAGATCCATGCTGCCGACTCCAATGCCTCCAGCTCTAATCAATGGTTACATCATGATTATCTGTGCCTCTCTCCCTGCCCTCCCCTTCTCATGCTGCCTGCCTTCCTTCACCACCCTAGCTCTGTCCCCAGGCTATTTGCCTCCCGTAACCCTTTCTCCAGTTGTCTCTGTGCTTTCTGTTTAAAGCCTCACTTCCCACTGCCATCATGCTCATTCTTGGCAAGAACCCAAAGAACAGAGCGTTCCTGCCCCATTTCATAATTTCATAAATTAATGATCAATTCGGCTAGATTTCAACTTAGGTTTTCTAGACTCCTAGGCCAGCACTCTATCCACTGCCCCACCTTTCTTTGAAAACCCAGATGTTGGTGCCTCTCTCTCTAACTATGTAATTCCTTGGTCAGACAGATAGAAGCCTGTCTGTTGGTTTCTGTTTGTGTTTGCTCTGTTTATATAATGTATGTTTGTAATTTCTGTTTGTATTCTCTCTGAAGTTCAGGGTGCTGGCTTTTCTGGCTTTTCCCTCTGAACTAAGTGAACGGTATATGTATGTGTAATTGTAGGATTGTAAACCCCTTAAAGTTGCTTTCCTTACAAAAGCAGATCAAAGAGCTGGTGTTGGCAGCCCTTCCGTGTGCTGTTGTTATTGGCCTTACACAGCCATAGTAGTGGCAAGCCACATTGTTGTTACAGTGACTCCTTGGCTTAGGTTGTCCAGAGAAAGACAGGGTTGTAAAGGGAGAAAGAAGCCTGGTGGTCTCCTCTCCTCTGAGGCCATGTGGTCCTGTGAAAAGACTTGGCTCTTGGTTTCTGCATTTGTTTCTTTCCATTCTAGGTGAATGAACTGGACTCCTTTGGTCTCATGAGTTTCTAGAACAAAGGAAGGTGCCTTGACTTCCTAATTTTTCCAGCATCAGTTCCCTCAAAGAGCAAAGAATGACCTTCAAGAGTAAATTTCTGGACCTAAGCTAGAGGAACCTAAGACAAGGATTCATCCAGTAGAGAGGGGCTGGGTGTGAATAGATTGGACCAATGTTATGTAGAGTATGGGGGTCCCTGAGATACTTGGGGAAAATGTACATTGGTTCTTAGTATAGCTTTGAACTAAATATCCATTTGCAAAAGCTAATTCATGTTAAATAGTTAAATGGAACTTGGGGGCTAGTCACTGGCAGCTCGCAATAAGGGAACTAGGTAGGGAGGCAGAGCTCAAGCCAGCAGTAAAAAAAAGACACCTCCCAATCCCCTTGGGGACCCTGGAACCCTGAGGGGAAGATGTAGCCTGCCTGACCCTGGGAGAGGGATTCTCTACACAAAGTAGACCAGAAAAAGATTATACACGAAGTTGTGAATCTATATGGCATACAGCTTGTTTTCCTTTCAAAGTGTTTAATAAATTAAACATGCTTCTTTTCCAACTCAGCCTCCAATCTCTTATCTGTTTATACATATATCTTCCCTCTTTCCTGACCCTTATTTCTGTTCATCACCCTTTTATGTACTTGTCTCTTCTGCCTAATTTCAATATATGTGGTTTACTCTTAGAAGCTGTTAAAATTTACTTCTTCATGTGAACCATTTATCTGACTGGGCTAATTTTATTTTGGTAAAGTATTCCACATACTTGTCCCTGAGCTGACTTCAGTGTACTCTGCGTATTCCTGTATGCTTTGGAAGTTTGCACTCTTGTTTTCAAAGAAAAACTTGGGAGAATGTGAATACAGCCTGCCGAAAAGCCAAAGCTAAACTATGCCAAGTTCATGAGACTCTTGGAGCGTGTATAAAAAAAGCACACGGCCATGACTTTCCACGAACAGTGGCGGCACTGAGTGAGAATATGGGGAAAGGAAAAAAAAAACAGGCCTGCATGTGTACATGAATTTTTTTCTCTTTTTTAACTTCTTTGATTTTTTATTTTTAGAAATTGTTTTAATCAAAATGAGACTTATTTGATATTAATGTAGATGTCCTGTATGATGTGGTTTCCTTTCTGTGAAATTTGAACTATATTTCATATCTAATTATCTAGGTCACACTTTTTTATTTTAGTGTTTTTCTTGTTTTTCTTCTTAGGCTATGGCTGGATGTATGTAATTTTTAAAAAAGTTACAAGAATTTATATTTTTACCATTGTCCCAATAGAGATGTGAGAGTCTAATTTTTTTTATCTTTAAACTATAAAAGTTATCACCAGGAAAAAAATTTAATCTTATTTTTGGCTCCAAATTCTCTCCCTTCCACTTTTCCCTCATCTTTACTATGACAAAGCAAGAAAAATACCTGTTACAAAGATAAATAATCACGCAGAACAAATTTCCACATTAGCTATGACCAAGAAAAAAATATGCCCATGGTAGCATAGCTGTATTCTGGGTTAGATATAAACCATTTTTGTCTTTGTTTTTTAAATCAGAACACTGATGTATTTGTGCAGATGAGCTAAGGGAGAAACTATAAATGCTATGATGTGGAATGTTTGAGTCATAATTTTGAAACTAGAAATTTCTGAGTCCTTAGATGAATGGTTTTGGTCCACACATACATGCTGTGTAAATGTTAAGATAAATTACACGGGCAGTCCTAAGATTCGTAAGTATTATTTATTCCTCTTCTTATGGTTAGGAATTTAGAATCTTAGTTTTATAATATTTCATAATAATCATCCCTCACAGTGTCATCTGATCCTCTCCTCTGTGTCCAGCTGTTTTAAGGTTTATTTTAAAATACACTGTGTAGTTCCAGGAACTAATCTGACAAAGGAATTAGGGATTGACAGTCCATTTACTTGGGTTAACTTTCTTCCCATTCCTGTTTACTTTTGCACTTTGTTTCTCTATCTTGGTGATCGATTATCTTCCCAAACATGTGACTGCTGGACATGATATTATCCTCTTTTTCTCTTTTGCTGAAAAAATGGCAAGAGTTTCATTTGAATTGATTTTAGGGAATTGAGAATAAATAAAAAAGCAGTTATTAAGTGCTTACTGTTTCAAGCACTGAGGAAGCAAATAGAAAAGTAAGACTTTTTTTTTTTTTTGCTCTCAGGGAACTCACAATCTTTTTTCTTTTATTTAATTTATTTACTTTAGTTTTCAACATTCATTTGCACAAGATTTTAAGTTCTAAATTTTCTCCCTCTCTCTCCCCTCCCCTCTACCCAAGATGACATGTAATCTGATATAGACTCTACATATACACTCGTATTAAACATTTTCACATTAGTCGTGTTGTAAAGAAGAATTAGAACCAATGGGAGAAATCACGAGAAAGAAGAAACAACAATGAAAAAGAGCAAATAGCCTGCTTCATTCTGCATTCAGATTCCATAGTTCTTTCTTTGGAAGTGGATAGCTTTTTCCATCATGAGTCCTTTGGAGTTGTCTTAGATCCTTGCAATGCTAAGAAGAGCTAAGTCTATCACAGCTGGTCACTGCACAATGTTGCTGTTACTGTGTACAACGTTCTCCTGGTTCTGCTCACTTCACTCAGCATCAGTTCATGTAAGTCTTTCCTGGTTTTTCTGAAGTCTGTCTGCTCATCATTTCTTTCTTTCTTTTTTTTTTTTTGAAGTCTCATTGAAGAGGTTTAAGCAAGATGATGATGGGTAGTGAACCATAGGTTTCTAGGGGGGCTTGAGACCCCAAAATACCTACACGCCCGGTCCTGCCAAAAGAATTCGACTCAAGCCTTCTCAGCCAAGGGAAAAGACAAAGTTTATTAGGGATTCACCACAATGGGCTGTCTTAAGAAATCCCCCCTCCCCCCTTTGTGACGCCTGTTTCCACAAGCGGGCCAGATTCAACCTACTGAATTAGATTGAATCTGAGGACCTTCATGGAGGCAAGATGGAGATTATATACACAAAGATTGTAGGAGGGATTGAGGGGTGGTCTGGGGTGACTAGAGGAGGGGTTCAGGGAGGGTCTTGAGGGGAAGTCCAAGGAGGGCAAGGTGAGGTAATGGGATTAAGGGTGGGAACTAGCTGAAGGCATGGATACCGATACATCAAGGGTGGGGAAGTAGCTGGACAACAAAGGGTGAGGCTAGGTAGAGATTTGGGCCTAATGATAATGTGAGGCTTGTGGCCTTAGGGGAAGGCCAGATCCAGTTGGAAGATTCAAGGACAGTTCAAGGGGGCTTCCAGAGACTGTATTCCAGATTCAAGGGGGTTTCCAGAGACTGTGCCCTCATCAACCCTGGCAAGTGTCCTTCCCACCTTCCTTGTCCCCAGCACAGACCATGCCAGAAGTGATGGCTCTGCGGTAAACATTTTTGCATTTTTCCTCAGATATGATATTGATCTTCAGACACTGAAGGGTGCTGGGAAATATAGCGAAATGACTGGACACAGCACCCCAGCTGGACATCAGGCAGCTTGTGCCGGGATTGGCACAGTCTTTTGCCAGCTGAATGGGTTGAACTTGGTGGGTCAGCCTCACTGACCTCTCCAGGCAGAGCAGCATATTGGTGGTCCTGGGGTTGTAGTTGGGGTAGGGAACCCAGCGCTTCACCCTTACCTTGCTGATAGGACTCCCAGTGCCTGATATTGTGTTTTCCCCAGACCAAAGTTCCAGTGGGTACAGTGAGCTGCTGTGAGGACCCAGCAATTGGACAGTAGGACACCCCCACAGCAGAAATTCTCATTGATTAACAGCTCCAGGGCTGGGAGTGGGGAATACTGTCTGACCACCAATAATCTTATTCTCACTCCTGTCTGTGTTGGTATAATATCAATTAATATGGGACTTTCTTACTGTTTTAAAATGATCAAGTGTCTTTGATTGAGTCTTACTAGGTGCTAAACCCCTACCTACTAGGTGCTAAGGCTGTGTGGGAGTGAAGCCCTCAGGGTCCTAAAGGGAGTTGCTAAGACCAGAGCTAATAGTAGGAGCCTAAGTTCTGGTCACTCAGATGATGTTTGATGATGGCTAAAGAGTGCATAAAAAGGGAAGACAGAGCTATTTGCTTAGGGCTCTCACTCTTGGTGGAATGCTGATGTGGAGACTCTGGGCAACTGTAGTTAAGAGCCCTCCAACTTATAAACCCGGATGTTTGGCCTTTGTTAGACTCTGGTAACTATGCATTGAGATTTGAATCTCAATGAATTTGTCTCAATTTGAATTTGTCTGTTGATGTTGGTAGTTTGTATTTGCTCTGAAGTTCAGAGTGCTGGCTTTTTCCCCTGAACTAAGTGAATGATATTTGTATGCTGGATTAAAGTAAGATTGTTAACCCCTTAATGTTGCTTTCCTTAGTAAAGCAGATCAAATAACCTGTGCCGGCAGCTTTCTGTGTGCTGGTTGTTGATGGGTCTTACACCCCTTCAGCAGCTGCTAGCAGATTGTTGCACAAATGGCATAGTCATGGCAGGATCTGCAAATTAAAAGGAAAGTATGGCATTTTAGTGTGCTGGGGTGGTTGAATGTTTCTCAGTTTTTGGATTGCTCTTTGTACTTGGGATGGCTATGGTTCTCTGCAGCCCCAGGAGCAACAAAGCCCTGAAGGAAAACAGGCCAGTGGTTTCCCAGGAGCCCAGAGCAGGGCCCCTTGAAGATAATCCCTCCTTCTGAGGGCTTAAATTGATAAGCCTGGCTCTGGAGGTCTGTGCTAAAAGGGTGAATGTTTTGAGATTATATTGTATGAGGAATTTTGAAACAGGAACAGAGAACTGCCTTACTATAGAATTCAGAGAAAAAATGGAGAATGGCCTTCATACAGATTTGGCGGGAGCAGCTGGTGAGGGGAGAGAAAAAGCTGACAGTGGCTGCCGACATATTGACCTAGACAGAGCAGAAGATTGTCTACATGAGAACTTTGGAAAGGTGAGGGCAGTGAGCTACCTTCCAGCCAACTTTGGTGATAAGTGGAATGGCTGAAAGTCTCTCATTTAAGGAAAAGGATACTTAATATTTTACTCTCCATAAAGCCTGAGCTATATCATAAAGTTTAAAGTTAACCCCCCCCTCCGTGCTTAGACTTGCACATATACCACATATACCCACATCCTGCATCATGCCTGTAACTGCTGTCTTTTAGTTTGGGGTTAAGGTGTTAGATTAAGAATCTTTCCTTGTTTCAGGAACGTGAGGCCAATTATCCCCACCAATGGGGATAGAGTTCCACACTTTGGGATTTTTCTTAGAACTGTTTTGTAAGGGGGTTTTAGGGGTTTTTCTTAGAATTGTTTTGTAAGGGGGTTTTTAGGGGCATTTCTTAGAATTGTCTTCGAGGGGTATATAAACTTCCTGTCTGCTCTCTATAAGTGGCCTCCCTACCCCATTCTGCCCTGGAGTAGGTGATGCCCAGTTCTCGTGCAAGACTTGCAAATAAAGCCTCTGTCTTTACCTTGAGAGACCTTTGATTGTTATTTCATTTTGGTGGAATTATTGTCCCACACAGTGATGTGAGTGCAAAGATGGAGAACTGCCTACATCAAGACCTGGATTCCAGCAGAAGCCAGGAGAGACCAGCCAGAGCTATATGACCAGGAACCCAGGGGCTTGGAATTCAGCCCTGGGGCAACATGGAAATTTTGCAGCAAGGAGATAAGTGTGCCTTTTTTCTGCCTCCCCCTGGCCTGTTTGGGACCCAGGAGGGAGGTGTGGATTTGTTTATAGTGGGGTGGGGGAAGTATCTTGGACCCCCAGGGACCCCACCCTGTTGGCTTTATTACCCAGCTGCCCCTCAGGACTTGTAAGAGGGGGCTGGAACAGTATGGGGAGAGCAGACTGACAACAGAACTTTATTTGGACTTTTTCATTGAGTTGGGACTTTGGGTGCCAAGAGGAAGTGTGGGGAGAAGGACATATCCCCAAGAGAACTTTATTTGGACTTTTTTGTTCGTTTGTTTGCTTTGGGACTTTGCTAACTAAAAGCATGCCCATGCCTGAGGGTACTGGGAGGAAGCCTGCAATGGGCAGTGTGTGTAAAAGGACCCGTGCTCAAGAAGTACTTTACTTAGACATTTTGTATTCACTAAAGAAGATTGTTACTTGCTGGGACCTAGGGGTGGATCATGGTGTATTGTAAACAAGTATTTTGGGGGATGATTGATTGAAGAGATTAACTTACTGGGACCTAAGGGTGGATCATGTTTGTATTGTAAACAAATATTTGGGAATGACACTGAATGATATGTTTTGTTGTGTTGTGAATGATATGTTTTAGTTTCCTGCTGGATTGGATCACAATGTATAATGCTTCTATTTGTTCTAGGATCCATGGCCATTTAATTTAGATTGTTTGGCCATGGAACCTGGAAGGGGTAGAGTGTAATATCAATTAAGGTGGGACTTTCTTACTGTTTTAAAATGATTAATTTTCTTTGATTGAGTCTTACTAGGTGCTAAACCCCAGGCCCAAACCCCTACCTACTAGGTGCTAAGCCTGCGTGGGCATGAAGCCCTCAGAGTCCTAAGGGGAGTTGCTAAGACCAGAGCCAATAGCAGGAGCCTAAGTTCTGGTCACTCAGATGACATTTGATGACAGCTAAAAAGTGTATAACAAGAGAGAGCAGAGATATTTGCTTAGGGCTCTCACTCTTGGTGGAATGCTGATGTGGAGACTCTAGGCAGCTGTAGTTAATAGCCCTCCAGCTTGTAAACCCGGATGTTTGGACTTTGTTAGACTCTGGTAACTATGCATTGAGATTTGAATCAGACAAGGTCTGTCTATTGATGTTGGTAGTTTGTATTTGCTCTGAAGTTCAGGGTGCTGGCTTTTTCCCCTGAACTAAGTGAATAATATTTGTATGCTGGATTAAAGTAAGATTGTTAACCCCTTAATGTTGCTTTCCTTAGTAAAACAGATCAAAGACTTGTGCTGGCAGCTTTCTGCATGCTGGTTGTTGGTGGCAGATTGTTGCAACAGTTGGCAGTGACCCACAGAAGAGGCAGTGTTAAGAACAGGAAGAACATTTCTGAAGAGTTTCTTATTTGGGGTAGGAGAAGTCTGACAACAAGCAAATAAAAAAATGGCTCACAGAAATATTTATGCTCAGAAATCCAGATACAGAGATTGGTGGGGTGAGACAGACAGACAGAGTAGCAGAGGTAGATGGTGCCCCTCACTGGAGGGAGGGCTGTAGAGGCTGGGGGAAGAACAAGCAGGTAAGAGGCTAGGGGCCAGGTGTCCCTGGGGAAGGTTTATCTCGCAGAGAAGGACTGGTCCTTGAGAAGGTCTCTTCCTCTAGTCTCTCTGCTCATCATTTCTTATAGCACAATAGTATTCTGTTACATTCATATACCACAACTTGTTCAGCCATTCCCCAATTGTTGGTCATCCCCTCATGTCTAATTCTTAGCCACCACAAAAGAGCTGCTATAAATATCTTTTCCCCATTTTTGTGATCTCTTTGAGATACAGACCTAGAAGTGGTATTGCTGAGTCAAAGGGTATGCACAGTTTTGGAGCCCTTTGGACATAGGGGAACTCATATTCTAATGGAGACAAAAACATAAGTTTCGGCTACAAGTCAGTTGGAAGGGTCCCATGGACCAATTCTGAACGGCAGAGTTAAAACATTGGAAAGTCAACTGCAAGAATTTCAGCCTTTAAGACAACAATTTCAGAGGGTTCTGAATCATTAACAATTAGAGAAACACAAATTAAAACAACTTTGAGGTTTCGCTTCATACCCATCAGATTGGCAATGATGACAAAAGGCAAAAATGACTAATTTTGGAAGGGCTGTGGAAAGACAAGCACATCAATGCACTATTGGTAGAATTAGTCCAGCTGGTCCAAAAAATGACCAGACATTATCCTGAAAGCAAACTATACATACTATACTTTTTTTTTAAGTATTCCAAATATTTTAATAAGAGTTCTCTGGAAGGCATTTAAAACACCAGTTTGTGCAGATAAACTACATTGGAGAGAGAGAATACAGAACGCAGGTAGCCACAGAGCTGAGAAATTTTCTTGATTTGGGGCAGGATCTGAGAGTCCACTGTTTTCTGATCAGCCTTGCGCTGCTCTGTAATCTCGTATTTCTCTTTTTCTGTGTCAAAAATCTCTCCTTCTTGGTGTCTAGGTTTATGGAGCCTCTTCTTCTTGAAGTAAGCATCAGTAAGATGATTTGGAATTTTTACACCTGAAAGGTTAACCCTGGTAGAGGTGGCAATGACAAATTTCTGATGGGTCCTTCTCAGAGGAACATGGTTGATGGTCAGAGGTCCAGTCACCAGTAGCAAGCCACTAGCCAGCTGCTTCAGGAAAGCCACTCGCTTGCCCCTGTGGCAGCCAGTGAGCATGATCAGAACAGTGCCTGGCTTGATGCTAGCTTGAAGTCTCCTCACATGCTGGCTGAAGGGCTTTTTGCCATGACTTAGCAGCTTTCTAGGCACATCCTCAGTAGGGTAATACCAAGGCATTTTTCAAATCTTTACCACACGGGTTCCTCCATTCTTATCACCACCAACTGGCTTTGAGATAGTAGCAGGCACCTTCTCTTTCTTTTTCCTTTCAATCCAGGTTTTTGGTGCAGCACATTTCCGCTTGTACATGGCTCTCCAGGAATACATTGCAGACCTGGAGTATCTACCAATCCCTCGGGCCAGGACTGGGTTCCGACTGCAATGCTTTCGAGGCTTTTTCACCACCTTTTCAGCCACATCTTCCTTTTTGTTCTCTTTTTTTTCCTTTTTGACCTTCTTTTCCTTTGGTTCCTTTGGAGGCTTTTTGTCCGCCATCTTGAGCGAGGGGAAAGAGCCATACTATACTTTTGATCCGCTGATCCCACTTCCAGGCCTACATGTCAAAGAGGTGAACAATAAAAGGAGAGTATCATATATATAAAAATATTTATAGCAGTACCATTGGTGAGGGCAAAGTACTTACTGGAAGCAAAGTTGGTGGGAAGTACCAGGGAGTGACTTAACCAGACATGACACATGAATGTGATTATTGTATTATTGTGCCTTAAGAAACGATTGCGGGGAGAAAAAAAGACAAAACAAAACAACCTGTATACTCTTTTAGCCACAATCTGTCAGAGACCATCTTATCTAAGCATCTCTGCTTGGAGAGAAAGAGAACTCAACAGTGGAGTTCCCTACTCCTTGTTGAAATTCTCTCTACCCTTAGCCTTCAGTTTCTGTGGTTCACAAGGAAAAAAAAAAGCTGCTACAATGTCTGGGATTGGGGGTAGTGGAGAGGGCAGAAAAGGAGCAGCCACTTTGACTGCCATATTCTTCACTACTCCGTCTAAGACATGGCCAAGAACATATGGTGAGCCTATTTCTTTGCCTCATATTTTTCTTTCTCTTGGATGAATGAATATTGAGTCAGAGTGGACCAGGCTGTAGCCCTGTGAGCTTCAAAATGTTGGAGAAGCCTCCAGAGAGAGTCCCTGGCAGAGACTATTGTGATGGCTAAAGCTGAGTCTGCTGAAAAACCAACACAGCCCCTAGTGACCAGAATTGAATCTACTGGGCAGAGGAAGCTCAGTTCAGGGATGAGGAACCTTCAGCCTCAAGGCCACGTGATGAAGGTTCCCCACCCTTGTCTATACCAAGAAGTGAACTTGGTGGGTGAATGCCAAGGAGCAACCATGTTAAGCATGAGTCCACTCTTCTCAGAGACCAAGGTGGTAGAGGGGAATGTCTGTCCCAGGTTGTAGAATGTTTTTGTGCTTTGGTAGTTGCTGTATCTTTTCAGTTAACATACCTTGGTAAAAGTTAAAAGAAAAAGAAAAAAAGACATATAGCAAGAGGGGTTTTGTGTGTATGGCTCATAGGGAGATGACAATAGATATCTCTCCCCCCACCCTTCTCCAAGGGAGATTTTAATTCCTGCCAGGAAGGGAAGCAGGAGATTGGGAACAGAGATTAGCCACTTTACTTTCCTCAGGGAGAGAGGGAATACCATGCTAGAATTATATGTATCAACTCTCTAAAATATTATTATTAGTCTAGGGGACACCATTTTTAGGTTCAAGCTAAACTCCTCAGAGAAAATATACATATGAGAATATATGCCAGATAATACAAATTGAAGGAGTCCTCCCGTTGTTGGGGAGACAGCTCAGTTCAACCAAGAGAGATCCCCAGATCTCACTTGATGGAAAAAATTCCCTGAAATCTCTAGTGTAGGAAGCTGTGGATAGAGATATGATAGAGACTGTTTGCTTCTCTACATGGTCACCTCTTCCTAGAGTCTTTCTCTCTTCAGCAACTTGAAGAGAGTTTGGCTTCTCTTTCAAAGCTGGAAGCCAGAAAAAGCCCAAAGAGACTGAAAAGACCAGATCTCTCTTCTCTGCCACTATTGCCAACTCTGCCTGCCCCTCATGCAAGTTTGGGGCATTGAATAGTCTGTCTCCATCGATAAAGAGAAAGTTTCACACAGCTGATCCTTTGAGCCAGAGTTGCAGACAAAATTCCATCATAAAGGAAAACAAAAGTACATAGTTTAAATTTAGGGTTTACCAGAAATATGGTTGTGTTAATGTTGAGACATCTGGGTTTCAACAGACAGTACTATGGAAATGTTAATTTATTGGAAAGCCCATCTCTAGAGATGATTTGTATTCCTGGAAAACAAATCAGATACAGGGTTAAATGGGGTCATCTCCCTAGAGTTAGACATTCATAAAGACAGAGAGATACTTTCTTTAGTTAACCAAAAAGGTCGTTCCTTCTTTTTAGTATCCCCAATTATAATTACAGTTTAAGGTGGATTCAAAATACTTCTAATTGAATTAAACAGACACTTCCATTCTTAGTCTGATCACCAAAAACAGAAAAACAGAAAACCAAGATGTTGCTTTTATAAGTTGACTATTCAAATGAAAGCTGACTAAATTTTTCATTTAAGTGAGATGAAGGACTTCAGGCTGTAATATTGTCATATTACAATTACTACAGTTAAAATATTAACCTTAGTGTGCTTTCACATGGTGAATATGAATATAAAGCCTGGGGTACCACCCTCCCACACTCAGCACTCTAGAAGTGGTATCTCATGTTCCAATGAGTCCATATTCACTTGCAATTGTAGCTCATGAATATCCTAATGTGTTTATTTTCTAGTTAGAAAGAGGATACAGTTAGTTCAAAGCAAAGGCATTTAACTTCATCAGGGACTGGAACATGTACAAAGAACCTCTAATAGCCATCTCCCCACGTGGAGAAGCTAAGGAAGCTTCTTCCAGCAGAGTCCTTATGACTTGGAATGGAAATTCCTTGGAGAGATGGTGGGGCACTTATAGATATTCCATAAAAGGTCATCCTCTGTTACTTCATTGTTAGGTGAATGACTTTTAATTGACTGTGTAGCCAGAACTGGGGGCTGCTTACTTAACAAAGTCTCCACCATTCTTCTCAAACTTAATAGATCTTGACTCAGATCACAGGATTTTGTGAGAAACAATGTTGTAGAAGGAGAGAAAGACTCCTTCCCTCCAAGCTCATAGGGTTCATTGAATACAGATCTTGGTTCTCTGCTTTCTTCTGTGTTTTGTTTTAGGTGAAGGGAATTGGAATCCAGGTTTTGCAGCCAGTTCAGTATCAATGCCCAGAAGAGCTAGAACTGACAGATAAGTGTGGCTTTCAGGACTCAGCCCCTGTGGTAATTGAGACAGACTCATCTAGTGGTAGTACCAGATTTGGATGTTAATTTGGTGGAGTCAATGCTATGCAGAAACAGAGCTAAGTTTGAGTTTACTCTTCTCAGAGACTAAGATAGAATAGGAGAGAGTATGCCCTGTCCTTTTGCTCTTGCTATGTCTTTGAGGCAAGTATACCTTTGTAAGAACTAGTTGATATTGAATGATTAAAGGCAACTGGAGCACTAGTCACTAGTGGCCATATGTAACAACAATGTTGCTAGCAGCTGCTGTAGGGGTGTGAGACCCAACAAGACCAGCAACAAGAGCAGACAGCACAGGTTCTTTGATCTGCTTTTCTAAGAAAAGCAACTTTAAGGGGTTAACAATCTCACTTCAATCAAACATACATATATCATTCACTTAGTTCAGGAGGAAAAGCCAGCACCCTGAACTTCAGAGCAAACACAAATAGAAATTACAAACAGAAAATATTAACAGATCAAATAATACAATTAAACAGACAGGCTTTGTCTGATCAAGATATCACATACATAGTTACCAAAAAGAGAAGCACCAACATCTGGGTTTTCTTCAAAGCCAGGGGCAGAGGCATGGGGGCTCCAGCAGCTACCCAGAGTCTCCACACCAACACTCTTCCAGGGAGTGAGAACCCCAAACAAAATACTAACCTCTGAGTTTATATACCCTTCTTAGGGCCCCGAGGACTTCACATCTAATCAGCAAAAAGGTGTGGGCATGGGGCTTTGTACCTAGTTAGGAAAAGGGTGTGGACCTGGGGCTTTGCACCTAGTAAGATTTATTCAAAGGCACTTGATCGCTTTAGCATTCTAAAAGAGAAAAAAGTCTTAATTAATATTACACTATAGTGAGAAAAACACAGTTGTTGGAAGCTTGAGCCAATGGCAATGAAGAAGAGATACCCAATCCCTCAGGGATACCCTACAACTCTGAAGGGGAGATAGAAATAGAAGAATTTCTATAGAACATTTCCATCACCACCTCCACCCCCTTAAACTCAGGGTGCACACTGCCGCAAATATGAACATCAATGGAGAGAGTGGGCATGCATGGGGACACTAGGAAGGACCCAGACACATGGAGGAACAACTCACAATTCTGATGAGCCAGGGCCCCTGATTTTTTTTTTTTTTGGTGAAGTCATTAAGCTGCTCTTACTTGGCCTGCTCCTTTCTAGTTACAACATATTTTCTGGGCATGTTGCTTCACTGAGCTCTGATTTTATCACTACATAATCTCTGTTGGCAAATGCTCTGTTGGATATGTAGTTTCCTGCTGTGTGTTACTCCCTGCTACTTTCTTCTAAGATCATATCCGTAGGGTCACCCATGTCATCTTGGCTTATATCTCCTGGGGGTATAGTGGCTAGAACCCCTTCCTTTAAAAGAATTTTTAAAAATTGACTTTTATTTCAAACAGAGATCAGTCTTCTCTGCCTCTTACTTCCCTCCTCATATTCCAGTGAGAAAGCAAGAAAAACAAAAGCGGAACTGATCCAACCATTCTGGAGAGCAATTTGGAACTACGCCCAAAGGCCTATAAAAATGTGCATATCCTTTTGACCCAGAAATACCACTTCTAGGTCTGTATCCCAAAGATGTTGTAAAAAAGGGAAATGGACCCACATGTACAAAAATATTTGTACCAGCTCTTTTTATGGTGGCAAAAGAATTAGAAATTGAGAGGATGCCCATCAGTTAGGGAATGGCTGAACAAGTTGTGGTATATGAATGTAACAGAATATCATTGTTCCATAAGAAAAGGGCAGGCAGATTTCAGAAAAACCTGGAAAGACTTACACGAATTGATGCTGAATGAAGTGAGCAGAACCAGGAGAATATTGTATACAGTAACAGCAACATTACGCAAAGACTGACTTTGTTAGACTTAACTCTTCTGAGCAATGCAATGATCTAAGACAATTCCAAAAGACTCATGATGGAAAATGCCATCTACATCCAGAGAAAGAACTATGGAGTCTGAATGCAAATAGAAGCATATTGTTTTCACTTTTCTTTGTTTTTTGTTTCTCATGGTTTTTCCCTTTTGTTCTGATTCTTCTTTCAGATTTTTCTTTCATGGCATGACTAATGTGGAAATATGTTTAATGTGATTGTACATGTATAGCCTATATCAGATTGCATGCTGTCTTGGGTAGGGGGAAGGAAAGGGAGGAGGAGAAATTTAAAACTCAAAATCTTATAAAAGTGAATGTTGAAAACTAAGAATAAATTAATTATGTTTTTTTAAAAGCTAGGTATTTTATCAATCTACATACTCAATACCTAGCAGAGTACATTGACAATGAGAATCTGTAAGCATATGTAATTTCTCTTGTGGGAACTCCCTCTGCTATTGTACCACTTTTGCCAGCAGATTGCCCAAATCTAGTGTGGGTATGGATGTTATCATTACATATCTAATGTACTTAAATTAAACATAGACAATAAACTGAAGTTGATTTAAAACAATTACAAACACATAAAATCAAGCTATGATGTTCCTAGGAATTTTCATTTTAGGGTTACTTTCAGGAAGTGACTGGTGGATTCTTTCTATTTACACTTTGCTCTCTGGTTCTAAAAGATCTGGGCAGTTTTAAGAATTCTTGAAATGGGATGTCTAAGCTATGTTTTTGTTCATGGCATTCAAATAGTCCAATAATTTTAAAATTTTATTCTCTTTGATGTGTTTTTCCAGATCAATTGTTTTTGCACATTTTCTTCTGTTTTTCATCCTTTTTAACTCTATTTTAATATTTCTCGTTCCTTCATAGAGTCATTGGCTTCTATTAGATCCATTCAAATTTTCAAGGAGTTTGTTAATTGAGCTGTTAATTCCCTTTGGAATTCCTTCTACCATAGCTCTCATTTCTTTTCCTTTTTTCCCCCTCAAACATTGTCATTTCATTTATTAAAAAAAATTTTAAACTCTTTAATAAAACTCAGCCTTCATCTCTTCTAGGAATTTTAGCTAAATTTGTGCCAAGCTGTGTTTTTTCTCTGATGCATTGCTTGTAGATGTTTTGAAGTCATTCTCTTTTGTGATTGTGACTTGAGTGCCCCTGCCAACATAATAGCTGGTTATGGTGGCATTCTATTTGCTCATTTTTTCCAGCCTACTTCCTGACCTTTGGTCTTGATGTTAGAGCTGGGTTTTGTGGCACTTCTGGAGGGAAAATCTGGGCTGGTCTTGTTGCTGCTTTCTTGGGGTGTCAAGTGTTGTGTTATTCAGGGTCTCAGAGTCAGCCTGGTGATCTTCAATCTCTCAGTGCTCCTAGAGTGATCAGATCCAGGGCAAAATCTGATAGCTGCTACCCTGATCTTTACAAATTCCTGACCTGGGTTTGGATTTGAGCAAGAGTAGATTGCTGCTGGACTCTGCCCCATCAGCCAAGTGGAAAGGTCTATTGGCTTAGAGCAGCAGGATTGTAGGCTCTCCCTTTGTCTATGATTCCCACCCTGATTATTCCTCTGCGAGATTGGTTAGACATTTGAAGTAAGACCGTGCTTTGGGCCTGAGGTGTAAGTCACACTTCTGCTGCAGCTGCTGCTGTTGTTGCTGTTTCTGGTTTCTGAACTTGCTCTGCACACTACCCAGAGTCTCCCCTACCCAGGAACTCCACTGACACGGGCTAGTCCTTTTCTCACTCCAACCTGAATCTGACATCTGGGACTGGGTAGTGGGTGACAAAGTTGCCAGTTGGCACCTCTTCCCTTCGAAGTGCCCTGGTGTAGGTCTAGGGGTATGGGCTGAGACTTCTTCTTGCTCTGATGCACAGTGTCTCCCCTAGGTTCAGGGTGCTACCAGCCTGGCCCATCTCCTGTCTATCTTCCTATGCTGAGCCAAGCTGGACAAAGGAATCGTGATTTTTTTTTCCAGATTTCCCCCTCAGAATTTGGTCTGGTGTATTTTCTAGGTCTGTTTGGAGGAGTTTATAGAGAGGAGCTCACTGCATTGCTTCTTATCATTTTACCATCCAGGCGCCCTAGAACTCCTTCCTGATAACTCTTGAATCATGGCCAACACACCCAGCTTATTAAGAAAAAAGGTCATGCAGAGTGCCCTTAGGTTAATAATAGTAGGAATTTCCATCTTGCATCCTATGCTTGTTTGGAGATCAAAGTCTTCTGTTACAGATAACTTAGGGTTCTCAGATATTCAGAAGATCCTCTCTGGCTTATCTGAGCCAGAGGAAAAACTAAGCTAAGGAGGCAAGGTCAGCATTCTCCATAAGCATACTTATCCTACCTTCCTGTTTTTATTGTGCTGATCTGTCAACTGCAAATAAAGCACTGATGCTTCATTTTGCCCAGAGGAAAAAATGTCAATCTCAACATACATTTTTGGCCATGGCCAATATAGAAATTAATTTTGCTGGACTATGCATACTTAGGAAGACAATTTTCTTTTTCTTTTCTTTTTTTTTTTTTGTTATTCATTGGGAAGGTAATGGGAGAGACAGGTTATAAATGAATCAAAAATAAATAAATAAATTTATTTTAAAGAGAAACAAAAAGAAAAAAAAACCTGTCTCTATACAAGAAGAATTAAAAGAAACTTGGAAAGATTTATATGACCCGGCAGCTAGGTTGTACAGTAGAAAGAGCACCCACACTGGAATCAGAAAGACCTGAATTAAATCCAGCCTCAGATATTAGCTGTGTAATCCTGTGCTAGTCACTTAACCCTATCTGCCTCAGTTTTCCACCCTGTAAAATGGAGATAATAATAGTACCTATCTCCTGGGGTTATTACAAGAATCAAATATCAAATATATTTCTCAAATATTTAGAGAATTGAGTCGAATCTATAAGAATACAAGTCATTTCCCAATTGATAAATGGTTAAAGGTAATGAACAGTCAGTTTTCAGACTAAGAAATCAAAGCTATCTCTAGTCATATGAAAAAATGTTTTAAATCACTATTGATTAGAGAAATGCAAATTCAAATAGCTCTGAGGTGCCACATCACACCTGTCATTAATATGACAGATAAGGAAAATGATAAATGATAAATGTTGGAGGGAATGTGGGAAAACTGGGATATTAATGCATTGTTGGTGGAGTTGTGAACTGATCCAACCATTCTGGAGAGCAATCTGGAGTTATGCCCAAAGGGCTATAAAACTGTGCATACCCTTTGGTCCAGCAATACCAGTACTAGGTCTATGTCCCAAAGAGATCCAGAAAAAAGGGAATAAGAACTTATTTATAAAAAAAAATTTATAGCAGCTCTTTTGGAGGTGGCTAAAAACTAGAAGTTGAAGGGATGCCCATTGATTGGGGACTAGTTGTAGTATATGATGTTAATGGAATATTATTGTTCTGTAAAAAATGACAAACAGGAAGATTTCAGAAAAACCTGTAAAAACTTACATGAACTGATGCAGAGTGAAGGGAGCAGAACCAGGAGAACATCTCACACAGTAACAGCAATATTGTATGATGAACAACTATGAATGGCTTCGCTATTCTCAGCAATACAATGATTCAAGACAATTCCAAAGGATTCATGATGAAAAATTCCTTTTTTTTATGAGATCAATAGGATAGGCAACATCATTTTTTTATTTTAGTGAATAAGATATTGATTTTCTAAGAGGTTAAGAAACAAAACTAAAACTTCAATCCAAATCTTAAGTCTGGTGTTTGTTCATTTCTACTAAACTACAGATTCATCCTTATTTCAGTACTTTATTTTCATTTTTTTCCAAGTATTTTTATTAGATTTTTTTCTTTAGTTTACAATACTCAGTTTCCCAAGTTTTTGAGTTGCAAATTTTCTTCCCCTCCCTCTCCTCCCTCCTCCCCCCAAGACAGTATGGGATCCGATATATGTTCTACCTTTGCATTAAACTTATTTACACAATAGTCTAGTTGTAAAGAAGAATTATGACCAATGGAATGAATCAGGAGAAAGAAGAAACAAAACCGAAAAAGAAGAGGAAAAAAAAGAGAGCAAATAGTTTGCTTCAATCTGTATTCAGACTCTGTGGTTCTTTTTCTGGATGAAGATAGCTCATTCCATCATGAATCCTTTGTTTGTTTGTTTTGTTTTTGGAGGAGGGAAGGCAGGGCAATTGGGGTTAAGTGACTTGCCCAAGGTCACACAGCTAGAAAGTATGTCAAGTGTCTGAGGCTGGATTTGAACTCAGGTCCTCCTGACTCCAGGGCTGGTGCTGTACTCAGTGTGCCACCTAGCTGACCCGATCATGAGTCCTTTGGAACTGTCTTTGAACCTTGTATTGCTGAGAAGAGCCAAGTCTATCCTAGGAGTTTTCTTTTTGGGATCTTTTTGAGGAGGCGATCGGTGTATTCCTTCAATTTCTATTTTACCCTCTGGCTCTAGAATATCAGGGCAGTTCTCCTTGATAATTTCTTGAAAGATGATATCTAGGCTCTTTTTTTGATCATGGCTTTCAGGTAGTCCAATAATTTTTAAATTATCTCTCCTGGATCTATTCTCCAGGTCAGTGGCTTTTCCAATGAGATGTTTCACATTGTCTTCCATTTTTTCATTCCTTTGGTTCTGTTTTATAATATCTCAATTTCTCATAAAGTTGTTAGCTTCCACTTGCTCCAATATAGTTTTTAAAGTAGTATTTTCTTCAGTTGTCTTTTGGGACTCCTTGTCCATTTGGCTAATTCTGCTTTTCAAGGCATTCTTCTCCTCATTGGCTTTTTGGAGCTCTTTTGCCATTTGAATTAGTCTATTTTTTAAGGTTTTATTTTCTTCAGTGTTTTTTGGGTCTCCTTTGGCAAGTCATTGACTTGTTTTTCATGATTTTCTTGCATCACTCTCATTTCTAAGAGCCAAGTCTATCAAAGTTAGTCATCACAGAAGCAATATGACTGTGGCTGTGTATAATGTTCTCCTGGTTCTGCTCCCCTCATTCCGCATCAGATCATGTAGGTCTTTCCAGGTTATTATGAAGTCCCTATCTTCCCCATTTCTTATAGCACGAAAGTATTCCATTACAGTCATATACCAACTTGTTTAGCCATTCCCCAATTGATAGGCATCCCCTTGATTTCCAATTCTTTGCTACCACAAAAAGAGCCGCTATAAATATTTTCGTACATATGGGTCGTTTTCCCACTTGTGTGATCTCTTTGGGATACAGCCCTAGAAGTGGTATTGCTGGGTCAAAGGGTATGCACATTTTTATAGCCCTTTGGGCATGGTTCCAAATGGCTCTCCAGAATGGCTAGATCCATTCACAACTCCACCAACAATGTAACAGTGTTCCAATTTTCCCACATCCTCTCCAGCATTTATCATTTATCTATTTTGTCGTGTTAGCCAACATGATAAAAAATTCTGTCCACATCCAGAGAAAAAACTGATGGCATGTGAATACAGAACAAAGCATATTTTCTTCCTTCCTTCTTTTCTTTCTTTCTTTTGTTCATTCATTCTTTCTCTTTTGTTCTTTCTTTGAGTTTCTTTTCACAAAATGACTAATATGGAAATGTTTTACATGATTGCACATGTAAGCAATATCAAATTGCACATGTAAGCAATATCAAATTGCTTACCATTTCATGGAGGGGAAGGGGAAGGAGGGATAGAATTTGGAATTCAAAACTTTAAAAAGCAACAATGAATGTTAAAAATTGTTTTTACATGTAATTTACATGTAATTAATAAAATAATATTTTTTAAAAAGCTAAAGGAGGAAGGGAGTAGGGGGTCAGGGAAAAGGACAATATCCTTGGCAATTTGAATATTTTAAATCTAATACACTAGTAGCTAAGTTATTCAAGGATTGAGTGTAATATTTGATGTGACTCATTTTGCAAACCTTGATGCTTTTTTTTAAATCAATGTCAGATGTCATTCTTACTGTTAACAATTGATTGTAAACTCCTTAGAGTTGATGAGAAGGTCAGTTCCTTGGGGCAGGTACCATTTCATTTCTGTCTTTGTATCTCCATTGCCACATTTGTTGTTGCTGTTCAGTTATTTTCAATCATATCTGACACTTCGTGACCCCATTTGGGGGTTTCTTGGCAGGGACACTGGAGCGATTTGCCATTTCCTTCTCCAGCTCATTTTACAGATGGGGAAACTGAGGCAAACATGGTTAAGTGACTTGCCCAGGGTCATACAACTACTGTCTGAGGCTGGATTTGAATTCATGAAGATGAGTCTTCCTGATTCCAAACCCAATGCTCCATCCATTGTGCCACCTTGCTGTCTAGCACATACGTAGATACTTTACAAATGCCTTTTATGTTTTTCTTTCCTGTGTTTGAAAAGCTATTTTTGAGCAGGGTGTAATGGTGTGGTGGATAGAGGACTAGGCCTGGAGTCAGGAAGAGCTGAGTTCAAATGGGAATAGTAACAGCCCCTGTCTCCCAGGGTTGTTGTGAATTTCAGATGAGAGAATACTTGTAAAGTACTTAGCACTGTGCCTGCCACCTAGCAGGTGTATAATAAATGCCTGTTCCCTTCTTCCCCTTTTCCTTCCCCTCTGCCTGACTCACTCAGAGCCCGGGAGGATATATCTGCCCCTCAGAGTCTGAGGCTCTTATATCTTTTCTCTATTGCCATCAAACGGAATCCCTATCAGCTGCGTTCCTTCCACTGTCAAGCGACGATGCCTTGCACCCCAGTTCCATTTAACCTCTCACCATCAATTAGGCTTTCCAAAGGGAAAATAATGTTTATTTCAGTCATAATAAGAAAAAAAATCCTAGAAAACGGTTCCTCCCAACGTCTCAGGGACACTCTTAGCTCCATTCCTACATAGCATTGGTTCCACCAAGTTCATGTCCAGATATAGAATGAATGACTGCTGGATTAGTCCGTGTCTCTGCTACAGCCGGGCTGCTAGAAGTCATTTCCTCAAAGTCATTTTTTTTGCTCTTCTGTCCTTGTTGCACTGACTGCCAGATCCAGATACTCTGAATGCCAGGATGCCTAGGTACCCTCCTAAACTCTCAAAACTCATATCTCACAAGGCTCCAATGTTCTTCACCTAAAATGAAGAAAAACAAATGCTAAGGCAGGCAAAGACCCCAGGTTTGTATTCCCAGGGCTATATGGCAGCCTCAGTAGGGAGAGAGCCTATGGCCTCTCTCTTTACAGTAATTATACCTCATCAAATGCTACCAGCAAAGGAGTCAGGTTGGGTTGTTGGGTTGTTTTTGGTTTTTTTTTGCATTCTTACATACATTCTTTTTTTTAAATAATATTTTATTTTTCCCTAGTTACACATAAAGACAATTTTAAACATTCATTTAAATTTTGAGTACCAAATTTTCTTCCTTCCTCCTTCACTTCACCTTCCCTGAGATGTCAGCTATTTGATATAGGTTATACATATGCAATTATGCAAAACATATTTCCATATTAGTCATGTTGTAAAAAAAAAGACACAGACCCAAAGGAAAAAAAACACACAAAAAATGCAGAAAGTGAAAAATAGTATGCTTCAATCTGCATTCAAGCTCTATCAGTTCTTTCTCTGAAAGTGGATAGCATTTTTTATCATGGGTCCTTGGAATTGTCTTAGAGCATTGCATTGCTGAGAATAGCTAAGTTATTCACCGCTGATCATTCTACAATATTGCTGTTACTGTGTACAATGTTCCCTGGGTTCTGCTCACTTTACTTTGCATCAGTTCATGTAGGTCTTTCCAGGTTTTTCTGAAATCAACCAGGAGTCTGGACTTTTTGAAGATACCTCTATTCTGGCTAGCTAGTAACAAAGGTCTGAGCTGACTAGAAGCAGTGACAGAATATGTATGTGTCCTCTACAGTTTATCCCAGGCTCCTCCATTCCTCATCATAGTGACCCTGCTGGAAACTGGCTCCCCGGTGTCTCCACATGGGGAGACACCATCAGAAGTATTCCAAACATGGGCCAGATGCAATCTAATGATGATCATTAATGCTCTAAGAGTTTAAGCTTTGGCACCTTCTGGTTGAAAAGCACGTGTAACAAGGATCTTCCATCAAGGAGTGATTATGCCCCTATGTAGGATCTCAATGAGAAGATGCCAAGCTAAGTGCACAGAACACAGAAAGTGTATGTTAGAAATAATGCAGAATACAAGAACTGGGAGCTTCTGGAATATAAGGCAAATGTAAAATGGGGGTGGTTATGCAGTGCTTAGGAAAAACATTATCAACTCCAATGTTAATATTGAATAATAACAGCAGATTGCTTTTGATTTTGCTATCCTGCAGAACCTGAATGCCCCATAGACAGAAATGTGAACTCTGATGAGTTTTGTGATTTGATTCCTCCAGACGTGAATCAAGTTTGTTTATGTTGTCGTTCAGTCATTTTTTCCAGTTGTGTCTGACTCTTCAATACCCCATTTTGGGTTTTCTTGGCAGAGATACTGGAGTAGTTTGCCATTTCCTTCTCCAGCTCACTTTACAGGTGAGGAAACTGGGGCAAACAGGATGAAGTGACTTGTTCAGGGTCACACAGCTAGTAAGTGTCTGAGGCCAGATTTGAACTCTGAAAGAAGAGTCTTCCTGACTCCAGGCCAGATACTCTATCCATTGTGTCACCTAGGTGCCCAGACTATAATTTCTAGCCTCAGATTAAAAGTCTTTTGTTTCTTTACTATTCAGACTCAAAGCCACAAGAAGAATGAGGAAATAAAGGTTCTCCCCTGCTTAACCAATCCTTAAGGCTGAGGATAGGAGTTAGGTGAGGAAGGATAAGAGTGTGCAGTGGTTAGAGCTCTGAGCTTGTTTAGTCATTTTTCACTCATGTCTGATTCTTCATGACCCCATCTGGGCTTTTCTTGGCAGAGATACTGCAGTGGTTTGCCATTTCCTTCTCCAGCTCATTTTACAGATGAGGAAACTGAGGCAAAAAGGGTTAAGGGACTAGCTCAGGATCATGTAGCTAGTAAGTGTCCAAGGCTGGATTTGAACACATGAAGATGAGTCTTCTTGACTCCAGCTTTTTTTCTACCCACTGTGCCTTGGATCTTTTTAGAACTTCCACCATGGGGCCTCATGGGAGGGAATAGTTGGAGGTTACCATATAGTTGGGTCATCTTGATCTTCTCTCTTCTCTACGTTGCTGAATCTTATAATGTAATTATTTGACTTTTGCGATTTTTTCACTTGTCCTGTTGATGGTATTGATGGATTGGATGGCATTGTATTCATTATACGGTATGCCACATTTGAACAAGGCTCGACATTTAGGAAGAGAAGAAAAGAGCTAGACTCTTTGGAGAAACTTAGGAAAGGTTTAATAGGTGCAAAAGATGGCTTGCTGAGCGCCATACTACAGATATTTACTAATTAGTAGTAAATATTGATGTAGAGATCTAATGATTGATCTACTGCATGGTGTATTGGGATGGGGGAAGGGTTGAGTAGGGGACGGTAGCAAGAAGGCTTAGGGGGAGATCTCAGACCTTGGGACACAAAGTTTCCAGGGGCAAGGATCACCAGTTACCAGTTAATAGGGGGAGGGGAGGGAGACAGAGACCCAAAGCCCCTCTATGGGTGGTCCTGAGGAAAGGAGCAGGGCCAGTTAAAGAAAAGCCCATTTCTAGTACAGAAAAACCTGGCTAAGATCACCTCATCTAATGTAGAAGGCCTCATGTGGGTCCCCATGTCCAACAGCACAATGCAGGGGGCAGAGTACAGTTGGCTCTTGTCATATGCAGTTATTCTAGGAGAGATGGCAACTGTCCCCTGAAAAGTGCAGCCCACACCCACAGGGTTCCATACTGTAACCTCCACACCACAAATCCTAGGAGGAAGAGCACACATGTATATATGTACATTATATACATATATTATATATTATATTCACCATATTAATGTAAATATAAAATACAAATATGTATAATGTGGAGATGTGTGTGTGTATCTCAGGAATACATGGCAGCTCCAGTGGGGAGAGGCAAAGACCTCTTATTTTGTATTTTACACACACACATACATGCGTATATACATATGTATATGTATATACACATACACACACATATATAATGTTCACAGGGCCACATGGCAGTGAGGAAAGCCAAAGGCCTCTCATTATATATACATATACATATACATATACACACATATACACATATAGACATATATGTGTGTATATGTATATACACATACACGCACACATATATATATTATATATATATATATATATTCACAGGACCACAATGAGGAGAGCCAAAGGCCTCTTGTTTTAAATTATACGTGTGTATGTATATACACATACACACATACACATATATACATATATACATATGCATATATGTTATACCGAGAGCAAGCTAGACACATCACAGAGTATAAGTTTAATGGAGAATTTATTAGCTGGTGACCGTTCGGGGTTCAACCCAAATCAGAAAGGCCATGAGTAGAACTGAAAGAGCCATATTTATACAGAAAAAACAGGGTGCAGTGGTTAATCGTCTCTTGAAATTTACGGGCCAGGTCACAAAGTGGTCCAGGGGAACAGGAAAAAAGGTCCTGACAGATCAAAGATTCTGACAGGTTATCCTTAAGTGGTATAATCTTATCTACTGACATTCCTTGGAGGAGTCACGGAGCCCCAGGGACATTTGCTGAATGCCAAAAGGTCTGAGTTCATTCTTTCTGCAGGGTTTTATCAGGGGCAGGGGTCTTCTGTCAGCAATAACTGGTTTCTTCAAGTCTCACAACATACTTATGTATGCAAATTGTTTTCCAGAATTGACTGGACTAATTAATCACAGATAGTGGTGCAGTGTTATTCCTGGGTGCTTGTGGCTCATCCTGCCCAAGCATCCCCAATCAACCCATCAGCAAGCATTTATTAAGCACTTACTATATCCCAGGCACTGTGCTAAGGGCTTGGTAGACAAAGACAGGCCAGGGCAGTCCTTGTCCTCAAGAAGCTTACATTCTAGTGAGGAAGACATGTAAATAAATATGTACATAAAAGATACAAGATATAGAGTAGAAGGAAGGAAACCTCAGAGGAGAAACTCTAATAGCTGGGGGAGCAGGAGCAGTTTGCTGTAGAAAACGGCTGTTAAGCTCAGACTTCAATGAAGCCAGGGCCTCTAAGGAGTGGAGGTGGGGAAGGAGAAAGTTCCAGGCAAGCAGGACAATCAGGGCCAAAGCATGGACCCGGGAGTGGTCGTGATGAGGGCACAGTCTCTGGGAACCCCTTGAACCCTTGAACTCTCCTTGAACTCCACTTGATCTAGCCTTGGCCTGAGGCTATAACCATTAGGCCCAAATGCCTACCTTGCCTAGCCCTCTATTGTTCAGCTGTTTCCCACCCTTAATCCTGACCAAAATATCTATACCCTAGCTCTGTTACTCTAGCCCTCTATTGTCTGTCATTTCCATGTAGCCTTCAGCTATTTCCCACCCTGGAGTCTGACCTCATCCCAGTCCCTTCAAGCTACTCCTTAGACTCCTCCTCAAGTCCCTCCCTAAACCCCTCCTCTGGTCACCCCAGACCACCCCTCAATCCCTCCCACAATCTTTGTGTATATAATCTCCACCTTGCCTCCATGAAGGTGCTCAGATCCAATCTAGCTCAGATTGATCTGGCCTGCTTGTTACAAGTGTCACAAAGGGTGGGATCTCTTGGGGCAGACCAATATGGCTAACCCTTAATAAACTTTGCCTTTTCCCTTGGCTGAGAAGGCTTGAGTCAAATTTTTTCGGCAGAACCTGGTGTGTCGGTACTTTGGGGTGTCAAGCACCCCTCAACCCCAAACCTCTTCAGCTGGTTCCCTGACTAGGAAACACTGCTAATCTCAAGTTCTTTTCCAACCAAGGACTGGAAGGTAAGCCTTCCCCTCTCCCAATCCCCCCTGCCTCACTCTCCAAGCATTTTGGAGGTGCTTTTTGGGCCTGACCTCAGCAGATCCCAGTAGGTCAGACAGCTAGGAGGCTGTCTTGTTGTTCAGCCTGACACTGTCAGGTGGTTCTCGGTCCAGTGGCTATATTGGAGGCCATGGACCTAAGCATGGCTTCTGAAGCATGGAGAACATGGACAGATGGCCCATCTGGAAGCATATACCAGATCCTTTCAATTCTTTCGGCACTGGGGATTTGGGAAGATTTCAGGTACTTTTTGTATATTTTTTTTATCTTCTTTTATTTTGTTTGTCTCCCAACAATTACTCCTAACTTCTCCTTTACTAAGGAGGAAGGGACCTCCAGCCCAAATGCCCGAAATGGGTCAAACCTTTTCAATTCCTACAAATTCACCTTTAGGTTGTCTTTTGCAAAATTGGGAATAATCTAGCTTCTCTACAGAACTTAAAAGGAAAAGGCTGGTGCGCCTTTGCAATACTGTTTGGCCTCAGTATCACTTAGAAGGCCACGAAGTATGGCCTATTTTGGGGACTTTAAAACATAATACTCTTTTGCAGTTAGAATTATAGTCGCAGAGAAGGAAAATGGATAGAAGTTGCCTACATGATGGCCTTCATGGAGCTCTCTTGGAACCCTGTCCTCAGAAAGGATTGTAAGATGCTTGTAGCTAAAGCTGCCCTACAAAAGGGCAATGGAGGTGAACAGGACATTTTGGAGGACCCCCTTCTTATGGCCCCCAGGGCTTCGGCCCCTCCCCCCTTGGCAACCTCTGCTCACATCCCAGCCAAGGATCCTGTTGGGGTGTCCCCCTCTGTGGCCCCTTCCCCTGAAAAGGCCCCTACTCAGGTTCCAGTCTTGGGACCTGAGGAGGCACCCACTTGGGTCTCTGGGGTATCTTCCCCTCTGACCCTACCCCTCCTCAGGTATCAACTGATTTTCTCCCTTGTCAGCCTGATCCCCTGGCTTTGCAGTCTAATCTAGTTCAGCCAGCACTGCCCAGCCCCTCCCTCACAAGAAGTGGGACTTCCTACATCCCTCCCCAAGCCTCAGTCTACACAGCTCCTTCAAGGCTTTTTTCCTTGAGGGAAGTGCCTGCCTCCCCTACTGGGACAAGGAGAGTGCATGTTCCATTCTCCATTTCAGATCTCATTCAAGTTAAAGAGAGACTAGGGAGATACTCGGAAGACCCCACCAAGCTTACTGAGGGTTTTAGGGATCTGTCCTTACAATTTGAGCTTTCTTGGGGTGATCTGCATATCCTTTTCTCTACCTGTTGTACCACTGAAGAGGAGAATCTAGGAACAAGCCCCAAAATTTGGGGATAGTTTGGCTAGCGATAACCCAACAACACATCCACCAGGTACAATTGCTGTTCCCACTAGTGACCCAGGATGGGACTATCAAAAAAGTGAAGATAGGGGAAAGAGAGACCATATGATAAATTGCCTGTTAAAAGGTCTAAGAACAGCATTCCAAAAGCAGATAAATCTTCTAAGAATTAGGGAGATAAGTCAGGGAGAAAAGGAAAACCCTGCCCTTTTCCAAGACCGGCTAGTAGAAGCTATTAAGAAGTATACAAATTTGGATCTTGATTCTGTTGAAGGGGCAGCAATCCTTAGCATGTATTTCATTAATCAGTCTGCCTCAGATATTAGGAGGAAACTTCAGAAATTGGCAATGGGACCCCAAACACCTCAGGCCCAATTACTGGAGACAGCATTCGGAGTGTGCAATAATAGAGACTTAGTCAAGGCAGAGGAAAGAGCTAGAGACAGAGAACATGCCCAACTGTTGGCTGCTGCCATGGCCAGGAAATTGCCTGAGGGTGCTTCTGGCAACTCTGGCAGAGGGGAAACCTGCTTTCGTTGTAACAAGGAATGCCACTGGTCCAAGGAGTGCCCCTCCAGGGCACCCCCCAGAGAAAGCCCCCAGGAGCATTGCCTCCAGGACCATGACCAACATATGACCAGGAGGGACATTGGAGGAAGGATTGTCCCCGAGCATGGAAAAGTGGTAGATCCACCTCCCAGTACCCTGTTCTCCAGTCTTCACAGGACTCAGAATGACGGGGAAGCCTAGGGCTTGGCAATGCTCCCACTTTCTCCATCTCTCTTGCCGAGCCTTGGGCAGATATCGAGGTGGAAGGTAAGGTTACCTGACTTATAATCGATACGGGGACAACGTTCTCTGTTCTAACCAATTACTGTGGTCCTACCCACCCCTCGACCTATCAAGTCATGGGCATTGAGGGAAAAACTAAGGGATGTTGTGAGACATACCCTCTCCCCTGCTTATTTGAGGGTCTGTTGTTTGAACACTCCTTCCTTATTATCTCCTCTTGCCCTGCCCTCTTGTTGGGAAGGGACCTGATGGTGAAATTGGGGAGCCAATTCTCTCTAGTTAAATCTCCCATCTCCCTTTTCCCCCTATTCACCAGACCTGCCCACGTTCCTCCAGAAGTGTGGGAGACAGTCAAGCCAATTGTTTGGGATCAGGGAATTCCTGGGAAAGCTACTCATGTCTCATGTCACCCCAGCCCTTATTTGCCTTAGAGAGTCTAATGTGTTTCCCAATCGCCGTCAATATCCAATTAAGCCTGAGGCTTGGGAAGGACTGCAAGCATTAATTGAAAAATTCCTTAAGCATAAGATCCTCGTCCATTGTCAATCTCCATGCAACACTCCAATTCTTCCAGTAAGGAAGCCTAATGAAGAACACCAAATGGTTCAAGATCTTAGGGCTGTTAATGAAGCTGTTATTCCTATACATTCTATAAACCCCAATCCATATACTATACTCACTCAGATCCCTGGGGGTACCAAATTGTTCTCTACTCTGGACCTCAAAGATGCCTTTTTCTGTATACCTCTGCACACAGATTCACAATTTATTTTTGCCTTTGAATGGATACTTCCTGGGGAGTCAAGCCCACGTTAGCTAACATGGACAGTCTTGCCCCAAGGTTTTTGGGACGGCCCTCACTTATTTGGTCAGGCTCTGGGAAAGGATTTAAGGGACCTGAAATTAATTGATAGTAGCTTAATTCAGTATGTGGATGATATTCTTATTTGTAGCCCCACCCGGGAGGCTTCTTTGGCTGCGGCCGCAGAAACCTTGAACTTCTTGGGCACTCGAGGCTATAGGGGCTCCTTGAACAAAGTCCAGATAGCATGCCAATCTGTAAAGTATCTGGGCCATGAATTAACACCCACCTCTCGATCCTTAACCTCTGAGAGGAAAAGGGCAATCTTGTCTATCCCTATTCCAGCCACTAAGAAGCTGCTCCAAACTTTTCTAGGCATGGCTGGATTCTGTAGACTCTGGATCCCTAATTTTGGTCTCATTGCTAAGTCTCTTTATGATTCCACTCAAGGCCCTGACTCACTCCCTCTAGAGTGGGGCCCTGACCAGGCTAAAGCTTTTGAGACTCTGAAAGCTAAATTGACCACAACTCCAGCATTAGCTCTGTCCAATCTAGAAAAACCTTTCACTCTCTATGTTGATGAAAGGAGAGGACAGGCCTTGGGAGTACTAACCCAGTCCTTAGGACCTGCCCCCAGGCCTGCTGCTTATTTTTCAAAACAATTAGACTCCGTGGCTGCTGGATGGCCTGCATGTCTCAGGCCGTAGCTGCTATAGCCATTCTAATTGAGGAAGCCTCTAAACTTACATTTGGCCAGCCCCTGGAAGTTCTGACTCCACACAGAGTTCAGAGCATCCTGGAAACAAAGAGCCACCAGTGGCTGGCTAGTGGCAGGCTCACCAAATATCAAGCTTTGCTCTTAGATACCCCTGACCTAATCCTTAGGGTGTGTCACACACTTAATCCAGCTACCCTCCTCCCAGACAACACACACTCAGATGCTCTGGTACATGACTGTGAGGAGACCCTGGACTGTGTTCATGCTAGTAGACCTGACCTGAAAGATTTGCCTCTCCTGAACCCTGAAGCAAATTGGTACACAGATGGGTCTAGCTTTATTGAAAAAGGGGTTAGAAAGGCTGGGTATGCAGTGGTCAGCCTCCACCAAGCCATAGAGGCAAAACCCTTGCCCCCTGGGACTTCTGCTCAGAAGGCAGAATTAATAGCACTCACCAGAGCTCTAGAGCTAGGGGAAAATAAGAGTAAATGTTTTTACTGACTCAAAATATGCTTTCCATGTTCTACATGCCCATGGAACAATTTGGAAAGAAAGGGGATACCTGACAACAAACAATTCCCCTATCAAACATGCCCAGGAGATTTCACATCTCCTACAAGCTGTTCAGAAGTTGTCAGAGATAGCTGTTATCTTTTGCAAAGGCCACCAGAAAGGGGAAACAGAACAGGCAGTGGGAAATCACCTGGCAGACACTGCAGCTAAGAATGCTGCCCATCAGTTAACTATGCTGGCTCCTCTACTCCCACAGCTCCCTGGCTCCTTCACACCTTCCTACAGCACCCAAGAACAGGCCCTTGCTAAAGAAAGGGGATACTCTCTATCCCCCTCTGGGTGGCTTCAGACACCTGCAGGCCAGCTCCTTATCCCAGAGGAAAGGCAGTGGAAGCTTATTTTTGGCCTATACCAGGCTACGCACCTGGGAAAAAATGCCCTCCAGTCTCTGATAAAGCCCATTTTTATTGGCAGCAAGCTAGGAAAAACCATCCGACAAATCTGTCGGGCTTGCCCAACTTGTGCCCAGGTAAATCCTGAAGGGGCAGTCAAACCTCCCCCTCTTCTAAAACCTGTTCAGAGGAAGAGTACCTACCCTGGTGAAGACTGGCAGATAGACTTTACACATATGCCCCCATGTAGGGGTTTCAAATTTCTTTTGGTTTTTGTTGATACCTTTACTAACTGGATAGAGACTTTTCCTTGTAGAACTGAAAAGGCTCAGGAGGTATCAAAATTCCTATTAAAGGAAGGTATACCTCGTTTTGGCTTGCCTGGTTCCTTACAGAGTGACAATGGCCCAGCTTTTATTTCACAGATAACCCAGGCTGTGGCAAAGACACTTAAAATCACTTACCACCTCCACTCAGCCTGGAATCCAAAATCCTCTGGTAAAGTAGAGAAAATGAATCATACCCTTAAATGGGTCCTTACTAAACTGTGCATAGAAACTCAAGAAGATTGAGTTAAGAATCTTCCAATTGGGCTTCTCAGAGTGCGTATCACACCTCGGGAAAATATCAAGCTTAGTCCTTTCAAACTTCTCTATGGGAGGTCCTTTCTAACCTCTGACATCCTTGTAGACCCAGAACAGCATTTAATCACCCAATTTGCAACTCAGTGAGGGGCTGTCAGGAGTGCTCTAACCGAATATGCCAATAAGTGTCTTCCAAAACTTGTGGGCAATGAAAAAGAGTGTCCTGCTACAGTACAACCGGGAGATTGGGTCTATTTAAAATCATGGAAAACCCAAAAGGGAGAACAGTTAGATGTCCCCTGGAAGAGACCTTACTGAGTCATACTCACCACTCCAACAGCAGTAAAACTCGAAGGCCTCCCCAGCTAGACTCATAATTCTAGGATTAAACCAGTGTCACCTCTTGCTTTTCCTCCAGAAACTCCGGAATATACTTGTGAGCCCCTGGAGGACCTCAAGCTACTGTTTAGAAAGACTCCAGCACCCTCCAGGGAACAGGTAGATAAAAGGAGGCTCAACTTCCAGAAGACTGCTCGGCCTATGTACCCCTCGAATGGGACCCATCAAGGCAGGGACAGCTCTACGCCCCTTGCCAGAAGGAAGAAATTTCAGAAGCTGAGACCTTCGCCCCTTACCCCAAAGGAATTTGGGTCCCATTTGTTTGAGGGGGGAATGATGAGGGCACAGTCTCTGGGAACCCCTTGAATCCTTGAACTCTCCTTGAATCTTCCCACTTGATCTGGCCTTGGCCTGAGGCTATAACCATTAGGCCCAAATGCCTACCTTGCCTAGCCCTCTATTGTCCAGCTGTTTCCCACCCTTAATCCTGATCAAAATATCTATACCCTAGCTCTGTTACTCTAGCCCTCTATTGTCTGTCATTTCCATGTAGCCTTCAGCTATTTCCCACCCTGGAGTCTGACCTCATCCCAGTCCCTTCAAGCTACTCCTTAGACTCCTCCTCAAGTCCCTCCCTAAACCCCTCCTCTGGTCACCCCAGACCACCCCTCAATCCCTCCCACAATCTTTGTGTATATAATCTCCATCTTGCCTCCATGAAGGTGCTCAGATCCAATCTAGATCAGATTGATCTGGCCTGCTTGTTACAAGTGTCACAAAGGGTGGAATCTCTTGGGGCAGACCAATATGGCTAACCCTTAATAAACTTTGTCTTTTCCCTTGGCTGAGAAGGCTTGAGTCGAATTTTTTCAGCAGGACCCAGTGTGTCGGTACTTTGGGGTGTCGAGCACCCCTCAACCCCAAACCTCTTCAGTTGGAGTGTCCACCCCTCAACCCCAAACCTCTTCAGTCAGAGTGTCGTGTGAAGAGCAGCGACTAAGCCAGTCCGATTGGATCTCGGAGTGCATGGAGATGCCTATCTGTGCATCAGGATTGAGGAAGTGAGCAGTGCTAAGAGTTGTGGTCGCTACCAGGAGAAGGCTTCTCAATTTGCTGACTGCTGAGCTTACTTCTGGTTTCCTCTTTCTAAAGAAAGCTGCTGGAGGAGGAGCCCCTGAACTCACACACATAAAATAGTCACTAACACTCTAAGCAGTATATGCTAGTGCCAAGTGAAGAGTCTGCACAGCTGCTCGGGAACTCTGGCAGGGAAGGATGACCAGTTTCTCTGAGTGGTGGGTGGTTGGGGGGGAGAAAAAGTAAGAGAGAGAGAGAGACAGAGAGAGAGAGAGAGAGAGAGAGAGAGAGCGCCAGTAGGCTGGAAAAAAAGAACCTATGCACTTAGGGAACCCTGGCACCCTGAGGGGGAGATGTAGCTTGCTTCTCTATGAGAGAGAGAAAGCCAAAGCATACTAACAACAATGACGATGACGATGATGATGATGATAGCCAACATTTATATAGGCTTACTATGTGCCAGGCTCTGTGCTAAGTGCTTTACAATTTTTATCTCATTTGATTCTCACAACATTTCTGGAAATAGATGATATTATCCCCATTTTACAGATGAGCAAACCGAGGCAAATGGGGGGGCAGGTTAGTGATTTGCTTAGGGTCAGCTAGCTAATAAGTGCCTGAGTCCAGATTTGAACTCAGGTCTTCCTAAACTCAGACCTGGCACTCTATCTACTTCAGTAAACATGCCTTGATTCCTGTGCCTCTTGGGCTTCTGTGGCTTGCTTTCCCAAAATTAAAGACTCCCCTCCATTCACCAAGAACAGGAAAGAACAAATTAAAAAGGTCAAAGACTGAATCATATCTCTTACGGGGGCCATACAGCCTCAGAGAGGACGGACGTCACCCAAGGTGCATTCTTATCACGTGAGCTCTCCCTGGATGACATAAGTAAAGGAGTCACTGAGGTCTGCCAGAGGTAAACGAAGCACAGAGACAGCCAGAGCTGACTCTGGGCTTTTGGGAGATGCTCACAGTTCCAGTGACAGAACCATTCAGAAAAATGCTCCTCTCAATTATGTGGTTAGCCAATTGGGACCAGTTACAAAGTCTATGTATGCTTTACAATTTCTCCAATGCACTCTCATTACCCAGTTCTCCTGGAAGCCATGTTCTCAGCCTCCTCCATGTGAAAAGATTGCATCAGCCAAGTAAGCTAATGAAGTCTGTACATATATCAGACCCTCCCATAGGGATTTCCATCCTTAAGCAGTCTTAGGGTTGCACTGATATGACAGAGAGACTATATGCTTGTCCTGGTAAGCCAGACTCTAGATCTTAAGTGACTGACCAGCAATCCTTATAGATGGGTATTTTCTTAAGTGACTGACCAGCAATCCTTATAGATGGGTATTTTCAGCCTTGGTAGCTAATCTTGTGAACTCAAGAGGTCAGGAGTCATCAAATAGTCTAAACACTTGTTATCCAGTGGGAAATGATTGCTACAGCTATACCCTTCTTGGGGTAAAAGGTAATCACTGCCAGGAAGATGAGCTGTGCATGCCTGTGGGGAGCCAGCTATATCCTGTTTAGGCCTCTTAGACCTCTGCAAGGCAGGGCCAATTGAGAATGGGTCTATGCACGGCAAGGCCAGTTTTAGGATAAGAAGACTTGGCAAAGAAAACCCACCTTTGTAGCTGATTATCTATATTGGAGATGACAGAAATGTTTCAGTCTGGTTATCTTTATAGGAGAGAACATAAATGTTTCAATTTGGCTAGCCTCGAGGAAAAATAGTGTCTCACTCCCAGGAACAAGGAGATAAAAAACTTAACCAATCCTTTATTGTACTCTTCTTTGAAATCAGGATGACTCAGCAATTAACCTGTATAAAATACTGTCAGTAACTCCATTAAAATCAGTCTATAGCCTGATTATACTACTTGCCCAGCCCCATGTCTTTGTCTTTTTGTGTCAATTACTTCATCATACATTCATGCCAATGCTGGCACACATGCCTGACTGAGCGGAAGATATATACCTTGAGTGAGTTGCTGCTCAGAAGTACAAACTAAAGCAAAAATGAAATCTGTTCAGTAGTCCCACAAGCCTGCTGGGATTCTTTCGTTCCCAGGAGAGGATGATAGGAATTATGAATTATGGGGTTCATGTCTTAAGTATTTGTAAATGGTCATTTATGAGTCATGTTTAAAAAGAAATTTTGTTATGTGGAAAGCAATAAATAGCTGTCCTATACCTGATATCTATTACTATACACATTGAGTAACTTCTTAGAAGGGACCTTTTAGAGGAAACCCTAGATGTGAGCCAGATCTAAGTTGTGATTAAGAGATTTTCCCTTCTGAGTTGGAGGCATAATGATCCGGAAAGTGAAAAATAAAAGACCTGACTCTCCTCTTTGGGGCCAACCTTACCCAGAATTGAACCCTGTCCTCTTGTGGTAGAGGATACCTTCTCTGGATTGTGGGTTAAATATAAATTCGAGACTCTCTTTTTCAATACTAGACGCTGCTAACAAAAACCCTAAGCCCCTAGCTATGTGTTTTACTTTTTGAGAAATAAATAATATAGTGGCACCTTCTATAGTTGAAAGATGGGTTAAGTTTGGGTTATGATGGAATGAGAGGGAGGAAAGAGAGGAAAAGAGGGGAGAGAAGGAAAGATAAATGGAGATAGAGGAAAGGAAAAGAAGAAGAGTGTGAAAACGGAGATGGGAAGAGGGGAAGGGAAGGAAGGAGAGGGAAAATGGTCTTCCGTGAATGACTTCATCTTGGCAGGACCACTTCTGGTGAGCTATGCAGGTTCAGGGGCTTTACTTTATCAGCTCACAGGTGGTCAGATTCCAAAGAAGCAATTCATAATACTCAAATTCACAAGAGATTCATTTATGAACCAAGATACCCATTTATTAATTTACAATGGAAGACAGAGCTGGTAATGGCCACTGGTTCTGGTCATCCAAACAGGGTATTCTCTCCTGGTGCGTAGATGTACACAGTAGAGAAAATTACAGAAAAATGAGGTTGATTGTTGAGCATAGAAATTAAACAACTTTATTGTTCTTCAGGGACATTTCCATTAAGCCTGATGAATTATGTTTCTCTATTCTAGGGATATTTATATTTAGGGTCATAATTAGGGTACTGCAGCTGGAGTTTGGCCCCAGGGGAGTTTTAACTTACAGGGTGAAAAAATTAACAACTGAACTTAGCAACTTGTTAGCAAAATGCTTAATTAAAACAGGAAGACAATAAATGTTTACAATCTTACTAACCTGTGAGCCACTTTAGTAACTAATCTTCCTCCTATTCAGTTGAATTTCATAGAATCACAAAATTTAGGAGTTAGAAGGGACCTCAGAGGTCATATGCCATGACCCATACATGAAGGAATCCCCACTATAACAGACCCAACAAATATTTGTCAGGCCTCTGTTGAAGCCTTCCAAGGAGTGAGTATTCTACCCCCTCTCAAGGCAAACTATTCTCCTCTGGGGTAGCTTCTAAGTTAGTTTTGTCTTTCCTGACATCAGGTCTAAATTGGCCTCTTCCCAAATTTCTAGCAATCATTTCTAGTTCTGTCCTCTGGGGCCAAAGAGAGGAAGTCTAAATTCACCACCATTTCACAACCCTTCCAATACTTGAACATACCTATTATGTTCTCTCTGAGTCTTCTTTTCTGTGGGCCAAACAAGTCCCCTTCCTCCATCCTGTCTTCAGCCAGATGTGGTGAAGTCAAGGCCATTCTGTTTGCCCTCTTGTGGACAATCTCTAGATTATCAATGTCCTTCAGTTCAGTTCAGTCCAGAACTGAACACAATACTCCCGATAAGATCTGGTAAGGTCAGAGGAGAGTGAAATTATTACCTTCCTGTTCCTGGAAACTCTGTCCCTTCCTTATGTAATCCAAGATTGCATTAACATTTTGGCCTGCCATATGCAATATGCTGACTCATAGTGCTCTTTAAATCATTAAAATCCCCAAATCCTTTTCAGATCAACTGCTATCAATGCTTTCCCCCTTTTATATTGGTGGAATTAATCTTAAGTCTATTCTTCTCCCACTCCTTTCACCTACTAGCTGTTACCAAAACCTGACTTTCCCCTGATGATGCAGCCTTCCTGGGAACCCTTTCTAGTACTGGTTGTACCTTGCTTACTGGTCAAGGCAGGGGAATTGAGATACTTCTTGTTCCCCATTGCAACTACCTTCACTCTTTCAGCTAATAACATTGTCTCATATTTTACAGAAAGAAAATTAGGCCATTCACCATGAGCTCCGTCTTTTTCTTTCTTCCTCATCTTCTGTCACTCAGGCATCTTCTGCCACTCTCTCCTCCTTCACCCCATCTCTCAGGATGAAGTGGCCTCACTCCTTACCAAAGTTAACCTCTCTACTTGTTCAATCTTGTCTTAGATTTACTGTCTAAGACAATCTTGTCTTAGATTTACTCTGACTCTGTTCTTTACTCCCACCTTTTTTTGGGGGGAGGCAGGGCATTTGGGGTTAAGTGACTTACCCAAGGTCACACAGCACATTTGTTTTAAATGAGGACATTTGTTCTTCATCAGTCTTGTGGAACCTCTCCTCTTTTCCATCATCTTTCAGATGTCACTGACAATGGCTCTTGAATGTCTGCCAGTTCTTTCAGTACCCAATATCTGTGTTAAGGGACTTAAGTTCAAGGGCAATTACTATTGATCTTCACTATCTCCTTATTAATCTTCTTTATCAACTCCCTATTTGTCATTTTGTTCTCTCATCTGCCTGGGTCATTCCCCTTTGCAGAGAAAACAAAAACAAAATGATTTGAACCCCTCTGGCCTCTGTCTATTGTCAATTATCATCATTTCCTTCAACCCAAGCAAAGGCCCTAAGCCTTCTTTGGTTCTTTTCTTTTCCAATTTAACTTTAAAACTTGTTATTGGGGGGGCGGAGCCAAGATGGCAGCTGGTAAGCAGAGACTAGAGTGAGCTCAGTACCCGAGTCCCTGCAAAAACCTATAAAAAATGGCTCTGAACCAATTCTAGAACGGCAGAACCCACAGAACAGCAGAGGGAAGCAGGGCTCCAGCCCAGGACAGCCTGGATGGTCTCTGGGTGAGGTCTATCCCACACGGAGCTCAGAGCTGGGAGCTGGGAACAGAGTGGAGCAGAGCCCAGCCTGAGCGGCGTGGACCATCCAGACCAGAAGCTGGGTGGAGGGGGCCCTAGCGCCCTGATTCAGTGAGCTGCGGCAGTTAGGAGAGACTTCTCAACCCACAAACACCAAAGACTGAGGAGAAGGTTAGTGGGAAAAGCTGCGGGAGTGGAAGGAGTTCGTGGTTCAGCTTCCAGCCCCGGGGGCAGCGGAGGTGGGGCAGCTACAGCTGTTGTTACTTCCGGCTCCAGGCCCACCTGGTGGGAGGAATTAAGTGGCGGATCAGAGCAGGAGTGAAACAGCCTGCTGAAGATCTAAGCCCAGTCTGGACTGGGGGTTCTTGCGGAAGGAGGAGTGTGGCTCTGACAGAGCTGTCACCTCCCCCCCAAATGTAGAACATAGAACTCGTTAGTCTACAAGCAGTCATACCCCACTGAAAAACTCAAGGGTCAAGTTAGTTGGTTGGGAATATGGCCAGGCAGCGAAAATGCGCCCAGATTCAGTCTCAGACTTTGGATTCTTTCTTTGCTGACAAAGAAGACCAAAACATACAGCCTAAAGAAGACAACAAAGTCATAGAGCCTACAACCAAAGCCTCCAAGAAAAACATGAACTGGCCCCAGGCCATAGAAGAACTCAAAAAGGATTTGGAAAAGCAAGTTAGAGAAGTAGAGGAAAAATTGGGAAGAGAAATGAGAAGGATGCGAGAAAACCATGAAAAACAAGTCAATGACTTGCTAAAGGAGACCCAAAAAAATATTGAAAAATACACTGAAGAAAACAACACCTTAAAAAACAGACTAACTCAAATGGCAAAAGAGCTCCAAAAAGCCAATGAGGAGAAGAATGCCTTGAAAGGCAGAATTAGCCAAATGGAAAAGGAGGTCCAAAAGATCACTGAAGAAAATACTACTTTAAAAATTAAATCGGAGCAAGTGGAAGCTAGTGACTTTATGAGAAATCAGGATATTATAAAACAGAACCAAAGGAATGACAAAATGGAAGACAATGTAAAATATCTTCTTGGAAAAACCACTGACCTGGAAAATAGATCCAGGAGAGATAATTTAAAAATTATTGGACTACCTGAAAGCCATGATCCAAAAAAGAGACTAGATACCATCTTTTAAGAAATTATCAAGGAGAACTGCCCTGATATTCTAGAGCCACAGGGCAAAATAGAAATTGAAAGAATCCATCAATCACCTCCTCAAATAGATCCCAAAAAGAAATCTCCTAGGAATATTGTTGCCAAATTCCAGAGCTCCCAGATCAAGGAGAAAATACTGCAAGCAGCCAGAAAGAAACAATTTGAGTATTGTGGAAACCCAATCAGAATAACCCAAGATCTGGCAGCTTCTACATTAAGAGATAGAAGGGCTTGGAATGCGATATTCCGGAGGTCAATGGAGCTAGGATTAAAACCTAGAATCACCTACCCAGCAAAACTGAGTATCATGTTCCAAGGCAAAATATGGATTTTCAATAAAATAGAGGACTTTCAAGCTTTCTCAGTGAAAAGACCAGAACTGAATAGAAAATTTGACTTTCAAACACAAGAATCAAGAGAAGCATGAAAAGGTAATCAAGAAACAGAAATTGCAAGGGACTTACTAAAGTTGAACTGTTTTGTTTACATTCCTACATGGAAAGATGATGTGTATGATTCATGAGACCTCAGTTTTAGGGCAGTTGAAGGGAATATGCATATATATATACATATATATATATATGTATATATATAAGTGAATGTGTATGTATGTATATATCTATGTGTATATGTATGTATGTGTATATATATGTGTGTGTGTGTTTTTTATATATATGTGTGTTTATATGTATGTGTATATATATGTATATATGTATATATATACATATGTAAAAGAGAGAGAGCAGACACAGGGTGAGTTGAAGATGAAGGGAAGATATCTAAAAGAAATAAAATGAAATTAAGGGATGAGAGAGCAACATAGTGAGAGAGGGAGATAGGGAGAGATAGAATGGGGTGGATTATCTTGCATAAAGGTGGCAAGAGGAAGCAGTTCTGTGGGAGGAGGGGAGAGGGCAGGTGAGGGGGGAATGAGTGAAACTTGCTCTCATCAGATTTGGCCTGAGGGGGAATACCATACATACTTAGTTGGGTATCTTACCCCACAGGAAAGAAGAGGGAGGAAGATAAAAAAAATAAAAGGGGGGGGATGATGGAGGGGAGGGCAGATGGGGGTGGAGGTAATCAAAACAAACACTTTGGAAAGGGGACAGGGTTAAGGGAGAAAATTCAATAAAGCGGGATGGGTTGGGAAGGAGCAAAATGTGGTTAGCCTTTCACAACATGAGTATTGTGGAAGGGTTATACATAATGATACATGCGTGGCCTAGGTTGAAGTGCTCGACTTCTTAGGGAGGGTGGGTGGGAAGGGAAGAGGGGAGAGAATTTGGAACTCAAAGTTTTAAAATCAGATGTTCAAAAACAAAAAAAGTTTTTGCATGCAACTAAAAAATAAGATACACAGGCAATGGGGCGTAGAAATTTATCTTGCCCTACAAGAAAGGAAGGGAAAAGGGGATGAGAGGGGAGGGGGGTGATAGAGGGGAGGGCTGACTGGGGATCAGGGCAACCAGAATATATGCCATCTTGGAGTGGGGGGGAGGGTAGAAATGGGGAGAAAATTTGTAATTCAAACTGTTGTGAAAATCAATGCTGAAAACCAAATATGTTAAAAAAATAAATTTAAATTTAAAAAAAATGTTTAAAAAGTCAACAGAAAAAAAAAATAAAAAAAATTTAAAAAATTAAAAAAATTAAAAAAAAACTTGTTATTGTTGTTGTTTTTAGCTTCCCTTAACAAGCTCAGTTCATTCTGAACTTTAACATTCCACAGACATATTCATCTTCTGTTACCTGGCCTTGGTTTCATTTTCTGCACATTTCTTTTTTTAAAAAAAATTTAAACTTATTTATTTTTGTTTTGTTTTCAACATTCACTTTTATAAGATTTTGGGTTCCAAATTTTTTCCTCTCTCCTTTCCCACTCCCCAAGATGGCATGCAATCTGACACAGGTGATATGCGTGTACATTTCTTTTTGAAATTTAAGTTGGTTGTGTATCCGTGTATCCGTGGTCAATTCTTTCAGCAAATCCCATTTTTTTCTCCCCAAATGGAATTATTTCCCATTGTGTTTTAAGGATTCCATTTTTGAATATCTCCCATCCCCTTGAGCTGACTTGCTTTGAGGTATTTTTAGTCCATGAGACTACCTAGCTTTCCTCTAAACCTCCTGAAATCTTTCTCAGAACCTAGTCTGCATGTCTGACTATACTCAGTCCCTTCTCCTATATCATGTCTTGAATGGAATGGTCCTTTCCCCCAAATTTTCCCGTCATTTCCATTTCTTCTTTCCACTTCCATTTCCAACTCCATTCCCATTCTCCCAATTAATGAGAAATTAGATTCAGAATTTCCTCTTGTCATTTCTTCCATCTAAGCTCCAAATTCAGCCTGTCCCCCCTTTCCTCTTCAATTCCAGGACCTAGCTCATTGTCTATCTATAACGTGAGTCCAAGACATTCTGCCAGAGAAATTTGGTAGTTAAAAGAAAAAAAAGGGGGAAAGCATGCATGTCAGTTTGAATATGGCAAAGTGTCATCTACTTAAGAGTTCTGCTCCTTGATGAACTTGGCATCCATGACAATGACCGTCACCCACATTCATCCTAATCCTTCATCTTCAGCCATAAAAGCATGAAAGGAGTGTGGACCAGGTGTGCCAACACACTTTAGGGGGGCATTCCCATTGGTCCTTCCCTCAAGGGAAAATCATAAATTATTAAACAGGCATCATAATAAATTAATAAATGTATATTCTGACTTTTGAGTTTGGGAATGAACCAATGGGAATGCTCCCCCAAAATGTGTTTTTATTCTTGATATATAAATATTTTAGTTGTTATTAAGTAGTTTCAGACTCTTTGTGACCCCATTTGGAGTTTTGTTGGCAGAGATAATGGAGTGGCTTGCCATTTCCTTCTCCAGCTCATTTTACAAAAGAGAAAACAGAGGCAAACAGGGTTAAGTGACTTGCCCAGGGTCACACAGCTAGTGTCTGAGGCCAGATTTGAACTCAGGTCTTCTTGACTCCAGGCCCAGGGCTCTATCCACTGTACTACCTAGCTGCCCCAAGGCAGAGGACCTGGGTTTGAATCTCAGCTCTACTTCATATTACTGGTATGACTATTAGCAAATCACTTTCTTTCTCTGGTTCCTCATCTATAAAATATGAGAGAATTAGATGTCTTTGAAGATCCCTTCCAGGCATAAATCTATGTTCCTCTGATCCTCTGATTTAGACCCCAGCAGTCTTTTCCTCTCTGAGATTTTCCACTTTTATCATCTACAAAATGGGCCTAATAATCCTTGTTCCATCAATCTTTACCAGGACATTGTGAGGAAGGTACTTTGTAAACCTTAAAGTTCTCTATACAAATAAAAGCGAACGGTGTATGTTTTATTTCTCTTTTCTAGAGCCAGATTGGATATCTCTCAGCGTTCCATGCAATAGCCCTGAGAAATGGGGAGCTATCTCTTCTCTGCTGCTTAAACCCCAAGTACAGGGAGGGAGAACCTGCAACCCTGAGGCCACATGCGGCCCTCTAGGTCCTCAACTACAGCCGTTTGACTGAATCCAAACTTCTTAGAACAAATCGCCTTAATAAAAGGATTTATTCCGTAAAATTTGGGTGTGACCTTTTGACTGAGTCCAAGTTTTACCGAACAAATCCTTTTATTAAGGGGATTTGTTCTGTGAAGTTTGGAGTCAGTCCAAGGGCCGCACTTGAGGACCTAGAGGGTCTCATGTGGCCTTGAGGCCACAGGTTACTCACTTTTGTGCCTAGCAGCTATGGCCCCTACCACCACCGCCACCATTGTTAGGAAACAGTGACTAGTGCTCCTGTTCCATTTAACCACCCAACAAGAAGTAGCTTTTACAAAAAAGATATTTACTTCAAAATATGACATTTTCTCCAATAGGTTTCTCAGAACCCCTGGGTCAGAACAGCAGTTTCCCCATTTAACTACTCCCCTCCCCTCCTCTCTGACTGGTCACTGCTGCTCTTGGTCTCTCAAGATACTCACTGTGGATTTCTGAAACCACAAGGCTTTCTCCTGGTCTTATGTTCTTACTGTCTCTGGATACAAAATCTTAGTGGTTACTATTATTTCTGGACAAAGAGAGGCTTCTGTCTTCTTTGACAGCCCTGAGGCCATTTTGTTTTGTTTTGTTTTTAAGCAGGCTTGTCAGGTATTGCTTGTGAGCTTCTGTCTGACTTGGGGTATAATTCTAGGGTGGGTGAATTTACTTAATGGGGTTTCTCATTTCTCTTGATCATTATTGGTCTGGTGTTATTTTTAGAGTTTTGGTGGAGTTCGTGTGTAGGAGCTAGACTGCTCTGTTTAAGTAGCCATTGTGACCAAAAGTCCTATGAATTGTTTAGTGGTGTCTTTTTTGTTTGTTTTGCATAATATCAAAGTGATTTTTGGAATGGTTGGATTAATTCATAGCTCCACAAATTATGTATCAGTGAACCTAGGAATGAACGGATGGATGGATAAAATTTAAAAAGAAAACCTAATTTGATAAGCAGATTATGTTCTAAGCAATGTGCCATGCACTGGAGATAAAAATGGAAAAGTGAGACAGTCCCTGTTGATAAAGAGCTTACATTCTAATTTGGGGAGACAGCACACATAGGATTTTTCAGCTGCAGGGCTGATGGTAAAGCCCAGTGGACATCCATCTAAATAGAATTAGTGACTCCTCAATTATTGAAGCAATGTAAGAAATCATATCCACTTCATAGGTAGAGGGATGAAAGGGACCTGGGCCCAGAACAGTTGGAAAGGAGGAAGTAGGGCTGAGTTTAGTAAGAGCAGAGCAAGGGCTCTGGGCTTTCTCCCAAGGATGGTTGGGAATGGAGAGTTGGCATCTAGCCAGGAAAGGGAAAGGGGAAGAAGTGTTGCCAGGAAGGTTGGTGGGCTGAGTAGGCTGGGGCAGTAGGGAGGGCTTCTCAGGATCTGTTCCACCATGCCTAGTGAGATATGGGTGGGAGGTGGAATGAGTCAAAGAGTCAAAGAGAAGAATCCTCTGGGGCATCCACTCCATTCGATCATCTGGTGCCCAGTGGGTCTGAATTGGCAGCTTGGAATAGGGCAGGGCAAGGAGACTTATTTTCCAACAGGATCCTCCAACATTGCTTAGTTCTGTCTTTACCATCTTTGTCACTTTGATGGAAATGAAATGAAATCTCACTTGTTTTTAATTTTCATTTCTTTTCCTATTAGTTATTTGGAGCATGTTTTCATATAATTTGGTGATAGCACAATGCATCTTCTACCTCCCACTGCCAGCCCAATCTCCCAAGTAGGATAGAGAGAACTTCCAGTGCAAAGAAGAATAACCATCTCTTTCACTTAAAGCCTCCCATCTCCTTTTGCACTTGTCCTTTGATGGTAGAGGAGTGGTACTCTCCATTCGATGATGAACACTCTCACACCTGGTCATATCCTTCACATTCTAGTGAATCTGAACTCCTGTAGATCATCATCCAAAGCCTTATTGCTCACCTCTTATCACCAGATCCCTCATTCCTATCCCCCTCAACTCTTTCAACCCAACATTTCATCTTAACTCCACCCAGCCCTTCCACTGTGCCCTCTGGAATGCCTGTTCCATAGGCAACAAACTTCCCTTCATATTAAATCTATTCCTCTAGGGAACTTCAACATATATACTGATTCTGTCTTAAACACCCTAACCACTCAGTTCCTCAACATATCTACCATCCATGAGCCACTTTTCCACCCTCAACTCAGCCACACAAAGAGATGGTCATACTCTGCATCTTGTCATCACCCACAACACTCCATGTTCAAGCATTCTGAAATCCCCCTATCCGATCAAATCTATGGACTTTTTATCTCTCCCTGTCTTTAACCCTACTCTTCACCCACACCATGACCATCAATCTCTTGACCCCTCAATTCTCAACGAGACCATCTCCCCAGCACTAGCCACTCACTCCTCTTCTCACCATCTTTACTCCTTGATGAACCAATTCAACTCTTACGTCACTGATTATGTACAGCTAAGCCTCAGTTGTGTATCACTTCCACTATTTGTTGCCTTCACATGTACTATTGAACTAAGTTGGAGAAAATCACACAGCTGTTCTGACTGGGTCCACTACAAATGGATGTCACATAAGTGCAACTGGCCCCTTATTGCTGCTAGGCAATCTTTCTATACCTTCTTATTGACTCATTATCCAACTCTCCACAGCAGCTATTCCAAACCTTTTCATCTCTCCTCAACCTTGCCATAAGTTCTCCTCCTTCCTCTTTTTCAGCTGAGAACCTTGTCTTATATGTTTTTCTTTTTAAAAAAATTATTCATTTTTAATGTTCATTTTTAAAATTTTGAGTTCCAAATTCTCTCCCTCTCTCCAGCCCCTCACCCACTCATGGAAAAGGCAAGCAATATGGTACCATTATACATGTGAAAGTAATGTAAAACATATTTCTACACTAATCATGTGGGGTGAAAAAGCACAAATAATAAGGAAAGTGAAAAATTAAATGCTTCAATCTGCATTTAGAGTTCATCAGTTCTCTCTCTAGAAGTGGATAGCATTTTTCACCATGAGTTCTTTGGAATCATCTTGGATCATTGTATTTATCAAAGTAGCTAAGTCTTTCACAGTCGATCATCTTCACAATAGTGCTGTTACTGTGTACAATGTTCTCCTGGTTCTGCTCATTTCATTTTGCATCAATTCATGTAAGTCTTCTCATGTTTTTCTGAAGCTATCCCTCTCATCATTTTTTATAGCATGATAGCATTCCACCACAATCATGAACAATTTGTTCACATCCCCCAACTGATGGATGTCCCTTCAAATTCCAATTCTTTGACACCACAAAAAGAGCTACTACAAATATTGTACATGTAGGTCCTTTTCCTTTTCCTTGATCTCTTTGGGATACAGACCTAGTAGTGATACTGCTGGATCAAAGGGTATGCTGAGTTTTATAGCCCTTTGGGCATTGTTCCAAATTGTTCTCCTGAATGTATGAATCAGTTTACAGCTCTACCGACAGTGCATTGTTGTCCCTGTTTTTCCACATTTCCTCCAGCATTTGTTGTTTTCCTTTTCTATCATGTTAGCCAATCTGATAAGCATAAGTGGCTGTTTTAATGTACATTTCTCTAGTTTATAGTGATTTAAGCATTTTTTTTCAAATGACTATTGATAGCTTTGATTTAGTCTTCTGAAAACTTTCTGTTCATATCATTTGACCACTTATTTATTGGGGAATATTTGCCTCACATTTTACAGAAAAAAACTGAGGCCATTCACCATGAGCTCCCTCTTCTCCCCTCTTCCTCATCTATCACTCATGTGCCTTCTGCCACTATCTCCTCCTTCATCCTTGACTCAGATGATGAAGTGGTCTTACACCTTCCCAAGGCTATCCTTCTACTTGTTCAAGCACTCCTATTCATCCTGTCTCCTCCAACAGATTGCTCCCTCTATCATTTGTTGTTTCCTATTTATCCTGTATATAGCTTATTTTGTATTTTTGCATGTTGTTTCCCCTATTAGATTGTAAGCTTTTTGAGGGCAGGGACTGTCCTTTGCCTTTTTTATCCCTAATGGTTAGCACAGTGCTTGACACATATTCTGTTCTTAATTAATGTTTGTTGACTGATTGTTGCCTTTCTTCTTTTGAAAATTCTTTTTTCTCATTATTTGACTTATCTATTAGGGAATGGCTCTTGGTCTTCTATATTTATGTTATTGTATTTGTGGAGTAGTGGGTAGAGAATTTACCCCAAAACCAGGAAGACATGCCAAACTGCTTTCTAGTTTGCTCAGAAATTCTCATTAAATCAGGAATCCTTCTTCCAATATTTTGGAGTTCTGAGTGTGCCAAACACTTTGCTACTATGTTCAAATAATTTTATGTTTTGTTTATCCAGTTTGTTCCTTTGACCTTTTATTTCCTTCTTTTTTCCCCTTCTCTGAAACTCTCCATATCTGACATCTTCTGTTTTAGACTAGAAATTTCCTTTTTTTTTTCAGTTGATTGGTGTCTCTCTGCCTATGATGTCAGGGGTAGAAAACCAGTCAGATCTCCCTTAGCAGGACACTTTCCCTCCCTACCTCAATCAGTCAACAAGCATTTACTAAGTGCCTATGAACCAAGCACTGTGGTAAATGCTGCCACAGAGAAAGACAAAAATAGTCCCTTCCTTCAAGGAGCTTACATTCTAATTGGAGAGACAACATGTATATAACATGTACATAGACATATACAAGATAGAGGCAGAGTAGATAGAAAATAGTTTCTCAAGAGAAAGTGCTAACAGTTAAAGTGACCAGGAAAGGCCTCCAGCAAGTCATAAGAATCTTGGGCTGAGTCTTCAAGTAAGCCAAGGAAACTTCAAGACAAAGATAAGGGAGCAGAGCATTCCAGTCATGGGGGATAGTCAGTAGCAAGATCCAGAGACAGGAAATAGAATAACCTGTATGGGGAAGGTCAAGTAGTTTAGTGAAGCTGGATCATAGAGTGTGAAGATGGGAATAAGACATAAGGAGTCTAGAAAGGTAGGAAGAGGCCATTGTTTACCTGCCAAACAGAGAAGTCTGCATTTGATCTTGCAGGTAATAGAGAGCCATCGAAGCCCATTAAGTAGGGGAACACAGGGTCAGACCTATGTTATAGAAAAATCAGCTTAGCGGCTGTGTGGAGGAGGGATTGAAGTGTAAAGAGACTTGGGGCTGAGAGGTCAGTTAGAAGGTTATTGCAACAGCCTAGGATAGAATTGATGAGGGCCTGAAATGGAATGGTGGTTATGTGCATGGAGAGAAGGAGATGTATACAAGAGATGTTGTGGAGGTAGAAATGACAAGATTTGACAGTAGATTGGATATTTGGGGTGAGTCACAGTAATAAGTTGAGTTTGATGCTGATGGTATGACCCTGGGGGACCAAGATGATGGTGATGCCCTTGATGGTAAAATGGGAGTTGAGAAAAGAGAAGAGCATAGGAAGGGAAGGTAATGACTTCTCTTTTAAACATGCTACATTTGAGATGCCCATGGGACAATTCAATCTTAGATATCCAAAAATCAGCTGGTGATGCAGGACTGTACTTCAGGAGAGAGATGGAGGCTGGATATATCAATATGGAAATCATCTGCATAAAGATGATGAGAAAATCCGTAGGAGCTGTTGAGATCACTAAGAGAGATAGTATAGAAGGAAAAGAGGGCCCAGGACAGAATTTTAGAGACACTCATCATTAGTAGGCATAACATGGATGAGGAGCCAGAGAGAGAAGGGGGAGGGGAAAGAGAGGGGCAAGAGAGAGAGAGGGAAAGAGAGAGAGAGAGAGAGAGAGAGAGAGAGAGAGAGAGAGAGCTGTCAAACAGATAGGAAGAGAGCCAGGAGGGAGTAGTGTCATAAAAACCTAAAGAAGGAAGGGGATCTAGGAGGAGAAGGTAATTAATGGGGCCAAATGCTGCAGAGAGGTCAAGAAGAATGAGGAGTGAGAGTAGGCCATTCAATTTGACAATTAAGAGCTCTTTATTAACTTGACAAAGGGAAGTTTCATTTGAATAATGAGATCAGAAGCAAGATGGCAGAAGGTTCAGAAAAGGAGAGAAAGAGAGGAAGTTGAGGCACCAATCGTAAAAGATTTTTTTTCCCAAAAAGTTTAACCATGAAGGGGAGGAGATCTATCGGATAGCTAGATAGCTAGTATGTATAGTTGGTTTTTTTTCTTAAGAATTAGGGAGACATGGACATGTTTGCAGGCATCCCTGAAGAAACCAATAGGTAGGAAGAGACTGAAGATGAGAGAGAGAGAGAGAGAGAGAGAGAGAGAGAGAGAGAGAGAGAGACAGAGACAGAGACAGAGAGAGAGAGAGAGAGAGAGATAGTGGGCATGAAATTGGAGGCAATATGCTGGAGAGGATAGAATAAAAATCCAGGGGAATGATGAAGATAGCTCTTGCCAGCTCTCTTTTAGAGCCTATTGTTAAATTTTCAATGTGAGCATTTACACCTTAGAAAATGGCAAATCAGGGCTTGATTTATTATTTTGTTGATTGACTTGACTTAAGAACGTGGTGGAAATGTTTATACTGCAGATTAAACTTAAAGCTATGTCCTGTGTACATTTTTAAAAGAGAGCTGGTTGTTAAACATTTACTCTCACACTCCTGGATTAAGGGTGCATGTGTAGAGGTTTACCACGGCAAGGAGAAAGGCCACCTCTTCATCAGAGACTGTAGTGAAGGAGGAGATAATGGGTGAAGATGTATGGTGTGATGTGAAAGGAGGAGGAGTGATCAAGAGAGCTCTTGTTGAATAGGCTCAGTTTTTTCAGTGAAGTATGAGGTGAGGTCCTCAGCTGGGGGGAGGGGAGGAGAGATTTGAAGGTCTGGAGGAGCCACAGCAAAGCGAGAGATCCTGAATGGATTAGAGAGGAATGGAATGTTGCCCTGGTGCAGTGAAGGCACAATTGAGGTGTGATAACATAAATTTGCAGTAGACTCAATCAGCACTTTGGTTTCCTCCATCTCCATGCAGTAGCATGTGAATAGAAGAAGGCACACAGTGAGTGGGGTTTAGCCAGGCATGACCAAGCAAGAATATGGCCAGAGGGGCGCTAAAGGATTGGAGAGTAGAGTGTTGAATTAGTTCACCAAGCAGTCCAGAGAAGGAAAGGGAGAGCTTAGCCAATTCAGGGGTCACAATGAGGTCAAAAGACTGGGTGAGATGTCCTAAGGCAAAAGAAAAGATAGAACGATAGAAGAGAATAATCAGAAAAAGGAATCAGACAAGAGATACCCGAGTTGCTCTGTTCTTGGAGCTTTCATGAGCTCCCTCCCTCTACTCTGTCCCAAATGGACGAGCTTCCCTGAAGCACAGATGAGTAATTTCATCAAGAATTTGGTATAACCATCCACCAAGACCTGGGAGTAACCTCCTGGCCTCATTGACGTCCTGACCATCTTGATTCTCTCCTCCTACTGGCCTAAAGAGCATTATATCCAAGACCCCTAATATCCATGGATTGTACCTTTTCCTTCCCCTTCCCAGATCTGCTGTGAAGGTGCCAGTACCAGTCTCAGGGATTTGGGGGCATAGGAGGAAGGTATGATTGAGACAACTGCCCTAGTTTGGAGGTGTTTGTCCCAGCCCTTGAGTTCACCTCTGACAGGTTGCCCCAGTACTTTTTTCTTTTCCCTTCTACTAGGTGCCCTTGGCTGTCTCCTGTTTAGCCACATGGGTTTCCCTCAAACATGACAAATAAGAAAAACTTTCAACTTTGAATAATTTATTTCATTTTTCTATGAAGCCCCTGTATTTCCTGACAGTAACAGAAGGTAAACAGGTGAACATATTACGCAATGGATTCTGAAATAAAACCATAAAAACCTATTAAATGCTGGCATTTATATTGAGCTTTAAGATTAACAAAACACTTTCCTTCACAACAGCTGTAGGAGGGAAGTATTGCAAGGTGAAGGGCCACAGAAGAGGAGTCACCCATGTTTTTATGATGCCATAAAAGGAAAGTCTGACCCCATAATCCCCTGTAGGAATTCACATGCTGTTCATATTTAGCTCCTACATACACTTCCCAGTTAAGTCACATCAGTCCCTCACATCATACATTTCTTTCATCACTCTGCCTCCTCTTGTACCTTGTAAGAGATTGTCTTAGTAGATATCGCAAAAGCATTTTGGTATTGTTCCATCCAGCTATCCAGTGAAGGTATATGAAACTTTCCCTTAAGGGGTGGGTTTTTTTTTTTTAGTCATTTGAGTCATGTCTGACTCTGTGACCCTATTCCTATTTGGGATTTTCTTGGCAAAGATGCTGGAGTATTTTGTCATTTCCTTCTCCAGCTCATTTGGCAGGTGAAGAAACTGAGGCAAATAGGATTAAGTGACTTGCCCAGGGTCACACAGCAAGTAAGTATCTGAGGTGGTATTTGAACTCAGATCTTCCTGACTCTAGGCCCAGTGCTCTATCCACTGCACCACCTAGCTGCCCAATCTTTTAAGGGGATTATGGTCCAAAACAGGATTAGAGCAATGTCAATCTTGTGTAACAGCATATTTGAGAGAGCAGGAAGAGAAGAAGCATTTATTAAGCTATATGTAAGTATACATATGTCTCTATATAATAGAGACATATGTGTCTATGTAACATATGCACATATATAAAACATGTGTTTGGTAAATTACTATATTGTATATAATATATTATTATATATAAAGCATTTATTAAGTACCTACTATGCACCAGGCCCTGTGCTAAGCATTTTACAAATATTATCTCGTTTAATCCTCACACAATCTTGAGAAGTAGGTGCTATTACTATTTATATTTTATGGTTGAGGAAACTGAGGCAGAGAGAAGTTAAGTGACTTGTCCAGGGTCACACAGTCAATAGGTATCAGAGGGTATCTGAGATTTCAAACTCAGGTCTCCTTAACTCCAGGCCCAGTGCTCTATCTATTGGACTTCATCAAAGTTGAAGGACGGGAGGGACAAAAGGCAGAGACATTGAAATGTAAAGGGAAAGCCCTATCAGAAAACACTCCACACCTTAGAAAAGGGTGTGAGGCTTAAATACAAATGAAAAGACAGGAACTGATACTGAATTTGCTATTCAGGCACAGATTGACTTCATATCTTTGTTGCCACACACTCCTCAGCATAGGACCCAAATGAGATTCTGGGAAGCATAAATGATTATCAGAAACAGAAATCTAGTTTCTCACTGAAGGAATCTACTTTGAACCAGAAAAAAATGGGTGAACAGGAGAGGCTAAGCCTCTCTCATCTCCTGGGAGTGACAAACCTCAGAGGCAAGGTGAGAGACTCAAAGAAGAGAGGGTTCTGTTAATTCTGAGCTAAGAGCCTTTTGCTCTTACTAAAAGAGCACAGGAGGATTCCAGCTGAAAAGAACACTGTAATGCCAGTCAAGCCATAAGCTGGGTGGCACTGTGGATAGAGCACTGGGTCTGGAGTTGGAGACATCTGAGTTCAAAACCTCAGATACCCTCATGTTGCAGTTTCATGGTGTGTTATAGGGGTTATCTCAAAAGAATTCACAGACTCAGACCATCTCCAATCCAAGCAAAGGTATTTATTGAGAAATACACTCTTCAGCAGGCTGAGTTCAAGAGGAACTGGCAACTTCAGTAAGACAAGGCAGGCAATTTTATAGTGTAATGATGCTGATTACACAATAGAAATTATGAATATTAAAAAGTCAAGAGGGGTTTGTCAAGGGATTAGGTAATAGGAGAGAGGTCTCAGCCTTGGGGGAACCACTCATGTGATTACCCATAATGCATACAGAAAAACCCATTTGGGGAGGCATGTATGTATGATAATGATATTGTAATAAGCCTCTCTACATCATAAGTTCACCTAAAGGGCAGCTTTTGCTATTACTGCACAGGTGACTACTTAGGGAAAGTCTCTTCTGTTGTTTTGGGGTCCCCATCCTGTCTGGGCAACCCTGTGGTGCTGATTTCTGATTGGTTGGCTATTGTGGTCCTGTCTGAGATTAGATAGCTATGGTTGTGGTTGAGTGCATGGACATACCTGCTTTTTCTGTGGGAAATATGAGAATTAGGTCTGGGTGCAGTAGCTAGCTAAGGGCAGTGGGCCTGCTGTTCAAAGAGGTCTGTGATTGAGTCTGTGGGCAATGGTGCGGTTAAGCCTGATGGTGTGATTAAATCAGGGCATGCCTGCTGTTCAGTGAGGCCCATAAGGAAGTTAGAATATTGGAGCTGGGGCAGCTTTAAGATTCTATCGCTCAGATGCTTATTAACTGTGTGATCTTGGACAAGTCACTTAACATGTCTTCCTCAGTTTCTTCAATGATAAAATAGAAATAATAATAACATCTGCTTCTCAAGGTGGTATGAAGATTAAATGAGATAATATTTGTAAAGTGCTTAGCACAGAGCCTGGTGCATAGTAGGTACTTAATAAATGCTTTATATATAATAATATATATTAGATACAATAAAGGGTTTCTTAATCTTTTTATATAATAGACTCTTTAGGCAGTTTGGCAAAACCTTTGAGCCTTCTCAGAATAATGTTTTTAAATGCATAAAATGATGTACATGGAATTACAAAGGAAGCCACTTCTATTGAAATACAATTATCAAAACATTAAAAAAAACCAACTAGTTCATAAGCTCCTCCTGAGTTAAAATCTCCGACATTAGGTAGATACCAAAGGACTACACAGGGTGCTTTGTTTCTGGTCATACACCTCTCTAAAACTGTCCCTTAGGCCATTTTTCCTGAGCAGGTAATATATTGGTTCTTCATGAGTAAAATATTATTGTCTACTCATACCCATTATGTGCCTCTCTATTGCCATTTGGATGATCCGGCTTTAATGACAGAACAGATCCATTAAAGTATCAAATATCCAAGAATTAAATTCCTTCTTATTGGCAGGATCAGATGCAAGAAATAACAAGGCTCTGAACTAAGTTGAGAGACACGAGGGTAAGTGAATTGCCTAAGGTCTCACATAGGTAGAAAGTAGCAGAGATGAAACCGTTGTCTGTAGGAATTAGCATTAAGAAGTGATAATTCCAACAGTGTAAAGAAAGATAACTGGGAGACTTAGGAACTTTGATCAATGTAGTAACTAACCAGGCTTCCCAAGTACCAATGATGAAGCATTCATACTCCCTTTCTTCCGATTGAAAAGGGATGGACTCAGGATGAAAATGAGATATACATTTTTGGACGTGGTCAATGTGGGAATTCGTTTTGCTTGACAATTCATATTTGTTATAAAGGTTTGGTTTGGTTTTTCTTTTTTTTCTAACAAAAATAGAAGGGAAGGGGACTCTATCAACAGGCTTCCCTTCCCTCCAAAGGAGAAGAGGACAGAAAGAATCAGACTCAATCTTGAAAGTTTTACGTTGAATTTGCAACACTGGAGATCCTCCAATTTCATGTACAATCCTTTCTTTCTGTTCTATATTTTTATAGAAATAGGAATGCTCATTTTATTTGTAGTTCAATAAATTGAGAATCAAATTAAAAAAAAAAACCTCATGATTCCCAGAGACAGCATGAAGAAAGAATCAGAATTTTAAAATTGACTGAATTCAAGAGAAAGAAAGGAGATGAAGAAGGATAATATACTGTAGCATACTAGAATCACTAAGAGGGACAGAATATTCTAACCTAGTTATGCTTTGCAATAAATATGCTTTATGTTTGAACGCTGTGAGAGACTTCAGTTTGTCTTCAGGGGGCTTATTGTACTTACCTTTAGAGGAGACCTAAAATCACACCAGATTCTTGCTTTCCAAGAGAGATTTCTAGATCAGGACATGAGTCAAGGAGAGTATTGTATATTTGAAATTCCCCAGGCTATGAACTTGGATTCACTGGGGTCCACTTCTATTAGTTACTCAATTAATTGATCACAAGTGCCTGTTATGGTCTAGGAACTGTGATAGACGATGAGAATACGATTACCTTCTAGAAGTGAGACAATTCTCTCAATTACTTCCCTTAGGGAGCTTATTTTTCCCTGAAATTTTTAATTCCTAATACATCCTTCTACTTAGCAAGACATCCCTTGAAACAAAGAATAAAAAAGAGAGAGAAAGTAGCTTAGCAAAAGCTAACCAACACGTCAACAATCTAACAGTATTTACAATGTTTCACACCCATAGTCCCCCTACCTCTACAAGCAACATTTGCCATAGAAGTTTACATTCTAATAGGGGGATGTAAGACATGAACATAATGAATAAGAAGCAGTGTGGGCACTGCGGAAAGGAAAAGAGCCATGAGGGAGCCTTTTGTGAGACTTATTAGTTCTGTGATCTTGGGAAACTTTTCTCATCTGCAAGATATCTCTAAGACCTCTAAGATTCCTTCCGGCTCTATCTGTGGCCTTATAACATAGGGAAGTGGTAGAAGGGGAAAGGAGAAGTGATATGGCTAGTCACAGGGATTGTGCATGTAGCTATAGAGAAGTAGGCTATCATACTCTTTCCATAGCATTGATGGTATTAAGTTGAAAAGAATGTTCCCAAAGCAAGGGGTAGTAATTGGGGCATTGGCATGGTAGTGGGGTTGGGGTTGGGGTTAGGATGAGAAGGTAGAGTCAGGGTAGGCTCAGTGTCCTGGTGTATGGCTGGATGGGATATGAAATATGGTCTGCCATCAACTAGACATATAGTGGGTTTGGTAAATTTTTCCACTCACCCACCCCTCAATCAAGGCAAGACAACCTTAGGACAGAACCCCAAAATTAAGCGAAATAACTCCTCTAAGGTGGGGGAGGAGTGGGGAAAGAGGGAAATGAGAGTTGAGGAACACGGTCCCACTGCTTGGGACTGGAAAAATACTTGGACTTGGGACTTGGAAAAACAAGATGCAGCCCCTCTTCAGGAAAAAACAATTTAGAGACGTCTAACTCAGAGGGAAGATAAGATGCTGATAGAGAAGACAACCAGCAGAGAAAACAGGAGATCACAGAGCTTTGGGATGTGAGAGAAGAAGGAGAGAGGTACAGAAAGGAAGGTTTGCACTGATTTTCTTTTGTTTCTTTGTCTCCAACAGCATCTGCTCCTCCCCTGCTCTGGCCCTAGGGCCTGAGAGTTTGCCTAACCATGGTGGTGAGCCTAGGCAAGCCCATCCATTGCATAAGCATCTATAGCTGTTTCTTTCTTCCCTCCTACTTAGGATCCTGGTGAATCCTCTTCCAAAGGTCCAGCTGGTTTTTTCAGCCAGTCCCAAGACCAGAAAGCAAAGCAGCAAGGACCTGGACCGTGAAACTGAACTCAAACTCCAAGTTTCTTCTTACTATTTTTATCTGACCCTGGCAAGGGTTCTTAAAAAGGAACAAAGGTCATTTAAGGGAAAGAATAACATGGGATGGGCTTCTTTTGCAATGGCTCAGTTTCCAACCTCTAGGGTCAGATTAGGGAGGGGGTCCTAGTAGACAGATTATTCTACCTCTCATCGCTCTTTGAAACTTCTTCTCATGTTGGTGGAGGAAGGTTCACTGTAGAGGGCCAGGACTGAGGGCTAGAGATTCTGTCACTTATACATACTTCCCTCTTCCTCTGGGACCAGGCCAGGGACTCTTTCTTGCTAGGCCAAGACCTAACTTCTGCCCTAAAGTCTCAGAGTTACTGGTTGGGGCAGAAGAAAGGGCTTAGGTCTCCAATCTGCCCACCCCACCTGAGGCAGTGTGTTGTAGTATTAAGACTATTAGCTTTGCATGCTATTTTTCACTTCCTTCCTTCCTTCCTTCCTTCCTTCCTTCCTTCCTTCCTTCCTTCTTTTCCTCCTCCTTCCTTCCTTCCTTTCTCTTTTGTTCCACTCTTCTTGCACAAAATGACTAATATGGAAATGTTTTACATGATTGCACCTTATAAACTATATCAGATTGGTTACCATCTCAAGAAAAAGAGACGGAAGGAAAGAAGGGATAGAATTTGGAACTCAAAACTTTAAAAATCCCAATGAATGTTAAAAATTGTTTTTACATGTAATTAGGGGGAAATAATATTTAAAAATCAATCAAAAGAATTTTACCTTTAGAGTCAAAGAACCTGGGTTTTAATCTGTGCATTGTAATTTAAGTACTGTTGACCTGAGAGTTTGGTTAAAGGAGGCAAACAACTAGGTGATAGAAAAATTTATATTACTTATTCATTTATTCCCTTAAGGCACAGCAGACATACATGTATGAAGCCAGACAAAGTCTGACTGCTCAACAAAAAAATGAGAAAGCTTAAATACATCTTAGAACAGTCGCAATTTAGCGTACTAGGGCTACTCGATTTTATGATCTCCATGTATGTTTAACCATGATACAAGACAAGGATTTTCCTTAATGGAATAGGTTGTAAATACAATAAGATAAGAGTGTTGACAAGGGTCAGTTGAAACTACAACCCAGCATTTCTGTGTTTAAATTACCATTAACATTCCATAACATAATATATGCCCATAAAATATTAAGCAAGATAGTTTCTCGGGATTAAGGTCTCATCCTTTAATGGTTAATAGGGGAAAGAACGTTCTTAGGTCAGTCTGATCTGGCCTTGTTGACAGAGGAAGGGGTATTCTCTGAGCAAACTTCAGAGAACAAAGAAACTTAGGTTCAGCTCTTCTTCTAGTTGATCATTAATTCAGGCTCTGGCCCTTACTGAAATTACAAAAATGATATAAAATGGTATTAAATGATCCTCAGTACCATATAGGAAAAGGGTTGAAAGACAGAATTTATCTACTTTAGTTTTGTCTGGGGCTGATGGGGTGCTTGGGTGCTTGTGCTTGGACCCTACTTCCAAGATCACATTTCTCCCTAGCTTCAAAACACTATCCCTGACAGTTTTCTCCCCGGCCCAAGGGTACTATGCCTAGCAATAACTCATGAGTGGGCCCCAGTAAGACAAACTACCTTTCCCCACAATTACTCATGAGTGGGCCCAAATAAAACAAACTATCTTTCCTCATCACCAGAACAAGCTGGCCTCTGAAGAAATTCTCGTGTGAAAACAGGACTATCTTGTAACCACAGAATTATCTTGTATTGATTCCCAAAGTTATATTCAATCCAGACATCAAGCTATAGACATCAGCTCTCAAATCTATCTTGCTACTGATGTAACAGAACAAAAATACTCTCCTGAGAAACACTTTCCCTTGGTTTCCAGTAGCGAATAACGCTTGTGACCAAGGTAGTAAGTTATCGCCTAATTAGCATATCTGCCAGATAGTCCACTACTTTTCCTATATAAGCTTTAGCATCATTCCTGTTAAATTGCAGGTTCCTTAAGAACTCTTGCCTACTGAAAAGCATAACAATAAACCTTTGCCACCTTGACTTAAACAATGCATGAGTCTGTGAATTCATTCCAGATGACCCTATCTAGTACTCTGGTCCTCAAGTGATCCCTGAACCTTTTAAACCTCTTCAGGACCAGCCCTGGTGGATAGGTAGCAATTCAGTCTAGCAAACAGAAGCTAAACTTACAGTTTTACTCACCTTCTGTTATGGGCTTGGATATCAGTGGAACTGGGGAGGGGTGGATAAGGGTTAAGTATATCTCCAAGCAGATTGACAACTGCAAGCCTTTTGTGTAAGAAGACTATAAAAAGCTGTTTTTATCGCTTTGCCAGGGAACTCACGAAACATCTGGGAATCCCCTTGTTGATTGTATTAAACTTCTTGACAGCGGGTTTTTCCTTCTGAAAATGCTTTGTAACTGCCTTGTGAACTGCTATCTTAAAGTAGAAGTAATATAACTTCAGCAAAAAAGATTGCTTGTTTGAACCTTCAGGCTTTGAGTGAGCCATTGAGTTAGATAGGAAAAAACAGAAAAAGCTACCAGACCCTTCCCCAAGTGGACAGAAAGGGAAAAGAAACAAGGCAAGAGAATTCTCCCTCTCCCCTAGATAGCAAAAAGGGTGACCTGCAAGGGCTAAGCCAAGCAGTACCTTGACATGTTTTGAATGAGGCACCTTAAGACCTGTGCTGCCTAGCAGTGAAGCACCCTCACGTTGACCTTCAAGAAGGTGCTCAACCAGCATAAAGGGTGGGTATGGAGGATAAGATCATTGTTTTAGAACTTGAGAGAACTCAGAGGCCACCTAGTCCCAACCCTTTCATCTTACAGATGAAGAAAATGAAGCCCAGAAGACAGTTAAGTATCAGAGGCAGGCTTCAAACTCAGGTCCCCCAACCCCAAAATCAATACTTTTTCCATTATACCCTAAAAGCAAACAGCAATCATATTGCTTAATGTTTATAACCCTCCCTTGTTGTTGTTGTCATGTCTCACTCTTCATGACCCCATTCTGGGGTTTTCTTTGGCAAAGATATGGGAGTGTTTTGCCATTTTCTTCTGCAGTTCATTTGACAGATGAGGAAACTGAGGCAATCAGGGTTCAGTGACTTGCCCAGGGTCACACAGCTAGCAAATGTCTGAGGCCAGATTTGAGCTCAGTTCTTCCTGATTCCAAGCCCAGTGCTCTATCCATTTTTTGACCTAGCTGCCCTTTGGAATATGTACTTACAATTTAGCAATGATGAAGAAGAAATGCTTATAGACAAGGGATTCTTGACTTAGGGTACATACACCTCCTCCCCAAGGCATCCCAAGGCATCCATGGATAGATTTAAGGGGGAGGGGGTCTGTGAACTTGGAAAGGAAAAAATTACATTATTATTTATAAATATAGGCAACAAACTGTTGTTCTGAGAAGGGCTCTATAGCACAAAAAGGTTAAGAACCCCTGCTACAGACACTACAGAAGCCTAGGGGGAAACTTTGTTCATCAATATGTATGTGTATTTGTGAATTGACAGTATTAAGCTCTTGTTTTTTTTTCAGAAAACTGGATATTAATTCATTTCCTGCTTATGGCAAAGCACCTTAGGAGGTCCTGGAAGGCAAATCTACTTATTGAACCAAGTGGGGCTTGGCCTGGGACCTATTGCTGGCCAATTAAAGAAGGCCAGGGTGATTTGGGTTTAAGGCATGGTCCTTAAGGGGAAAAATGGTTTCAGAGATCAAAATTTAGATTCCTTTGGGCAGGGCACCTGAAGGTAAGGGACATGGTTTGGACCCTGATCAGGATGTTTTGGCCAGAAATCCTGAGGGTCTTCCTCTTGGATTGATTTTTTTTTCTGGGCAAAGAAGCTATTCTCTGCCTCATTTGTTACCTAGCCTTAATCACTGAATGGGCTTTGCCTCAGTGAAACTGAGACCTGGGAAAGACCTTAGCCTAAATGGCCAAGATCTCTGCATCCAGGGCCATCTCCAGTCGTCCTGATCTATATCCTCCACTAGACACAGGTGGCTCCGGAGGAGAAAGTGAGGCTGATGACTTTGCACAGCCCTCCCTCACTTAAATCCAGTTCAACTGTATATCATGGGATCACCTCCCTGATGTCATAGCCCTCTTGGAAAATGAAGGACAAACAAAAACTTACAGAATTCATAGGGCAGAGTGACAGAATCTTTACTCCTGGGTACTCTATTTACAATACGGCATTCTTGAGCTGAGCTCCCCTCATAGGCCTCTCCAGCATTGTTCTCAGGGTGTCAAAGGGTTTCTGTCACCAACTGAATTGAGGGTGTCTTGCGCTCAAGGTGGCTTAGTGGATAGAGTGCCCAACCTGGAATCAGGAGTTCAAATCTGGTTTCAGACACTTACTAGCTGTGTGACCCTGGGCAAGTCACTTCACCCTGTTCCCCTCAGTTTCCTTATCTGTCAAATGAGCTGAAGAAGGAAGTAGCAAACCACTCCAGTATCTTTGCCAAGAAAACCCCAAATAGGGTCACAAAGAGTTGAGCACAACTGAACAACAACAAAGAATCCTGCCTGCATGCTAATTGCTCCTGGTGGAAAAAAAAATGGTTGATCACATCTCTTCCTACTTGGGGGTGGGGATGGGGTCCAATCACTTGATTAGACTAGGCAGCTATTAGAAAAAAGGACAGAAGTATTTTGACTTTCCTACCTGTATGATCTTAGGCAAATCACTTAACTTCTCTGGGCCTCAGTTTCCTCACCTGTAAAATGACACAGAAGTTTCTTTCCAGAGTCCAAGATCCTGTGATCTCTGGGAAGGAAATGTTGATGTCTTTCTTCCAGGTCACTTCCATTTCACAGAAGTTGAGGCCTGAAGACTATATTTTGTAGAGCAGATGTTTGGTCATTTACCAATCAGTCAAGTCAATGAGCTTATCAATCAAGTGCTTATTGCGACAGTTTTGGGCTAAACTCCAGGCATACAGAAGAAAGAAAAAGCAGTTGCTGGTGTCAAAGGGCTCACATTCAGAATGGAACCAGTTAGACTAGACAGCCTCTGAAGTTCTTTTCAACTAGGAGATTCTACAATTCTACGCCCTTTCATAAGAGGCCTTCTGGTGTCTCATTTTCTTCCTATGTAAGATGAGAAAAGGCAGGGTGAGATAGTCCCTAAAGTCCTTTCCTGGCTCTAACTTCTTTAATGCTATGATCCTTCCACCCTGCACACACCCAGAAGACCTTTAAGACCTTCCAAGTATAACAAAAATTCCAGGATTTTATAACTCTCTAACTTGAGAATCCAGGTGGAGTGCAGGGGGTTAATGTGAAATGAAAAGGGAGAATCGTCTGTGTGGCCCCAGGGCCCAGTCCAGAATTAGCCCAGTCTGATAAACTTGGAGTTTTTCTGGCTGCAGCTGTAAAATTTTGACAGCGAACCCCTATTCTGAGAAGAGAGCTTTCTCTACCGGTAGACTTCCTAGAGCGAAATCTCAGCAACTTTGAACGAATGTTTTATTGATGTTGTTTATTCCCCCCCCCCCAACATCATTAGCACTCCCCAATTACTCCTCCTTCCCCCCCACAGAACCCTTTCTTACAACAAATCAGTACAGCCGAGTAAAATGAATTGTCACGTTGCCATGTTGGAAAATGGATGCCCCGTTTCTCACCTGTAGTCCACCACCTCTTAGCTCAGTGGTATGCTTCGACAACAGCTCTGCAAAATTATTCCCAATGCTTTATTCTTAGTACAGGGTTTAGGACTGGAAGGGAAAGACCTGCCACGGACCGCAAGAAGCTCGGGGTGGTTGGAGGCAGGGACTGTTCAGAAGCAAAGTCACACACCTTGAGCCTAGAGGAGCGGGTAGACTTCTCACTAACCACTTCTCTTCCCTCTCATACGTGTTTTTTCTTTTCTTTGTGTCGCCCGCACTTGGCTCAGTGCTTGGCATATAATAAGCATTTAATAAATGCTTGCTGAATGACAGGATCTGGCCAGTGAAGAGAGTCCCCTCGTCCCTCTCCAACTCCGGATTAAGAAGGGAGCAAAAGGACAGGTCCAGTCCCAGTCACCTGTAAAACCGACGTAAACTCCAACAATATCTGAAGGGATCCCTAAGATAGACCATCACCTCGCTCCCGCCAAGCTACACTACGCTCAGTAGTATTGAAGAGAGATGATGAGTTTCCGGGATCTAGAAGTCTTGGGGGCTGAGCAGGGAGGCGGGGTGACTGGGAGACACTCCCTCGCTCCGCCCCCGCTCCAGTCCTGGGGTGCCGTCATAGGCTAGGAACCCCCACCTCCCCCTTTCCTCGCCACTTCTCCCCTCCCCTTCCCTCTTCATCTCCCCCCCCCCCCCCCCACCACCACCCCCCGCCCAGATTCCAGTTGCTTTAAAAGTTTAGTCGCTGGGCTGGGCAAGGGGTGCTGACTGTAGCAGAGTCATGGCTGTCTCATTTGGGGTGCGGCGGTTGGGGCGGTTGCCAGCGGGGGTGATGGGGGTATTGAGGATTCGTTCAGCTTTAGTGCCTGTCCGGGGCTGGCGGAGAACGGAGTTCCAGGGAATCCGCCTGCTCAGGTACGGGGAGCTGGGGGTGGGGGTGGAGTGGGGGTGCAATGTTAGGGTGACCTGGGGTGTAGGAGGCAGACACTCCAGGCGCACTTGGGGTCGCGGGGAGCTGCGAAGCTCCAAACCGTGGCGGAGAGCTCTGCAATCCCGTCGGGATGCTCTGCCCTCTGGTCCCAGCGTGTTCTGGAGCTGACATCTCCCCCGACCTCTCTGTGCCCAAAGTCCGGAGTTTCTTACTTCCCTTCTCCCCTCCTCCTCCTTTTTTTCTTCTCTCCCATCCTGGCCAGGGCTGCCGAGCTCTCTCTGGCCTGCCTCTTTCTGAATGGAATCAGAGCAACTATCCCTCTGGGGCCCCAAGAGGTTAGGACCCTCTATAGCCTGCTAAGGGTGGACGTGGGAGAGGGAGAGAAGTCATCCCTTCCCCTGGGCTCTCCCCAATCAACAGCCTTGGGTTCTTGTGTCTTCAGTGGGTAAAACACATGCACTTTTTAGGGAAGGTCTCTTTCATTACAATTTCACACCCGCCTCAGTTAATGGGGATGGGGTTTAGAGTATTAAGTGGAGTGAATTAAGAATGACTTCCAAATTGTGACCTCACAAATGTTGAATCGGCAGAACTCGCCCTGATTTCTTGCTCTTCACTGATCTCTTCTTCATTCCCCCTTGGTCTGAGGTCAGGGTCCTTCCCGGTGCCGGCCAACTGCTGAGCACTGTGAATATTTTTCAGGAGTTAAACAGTGTTGATATTTACGTCGTGGATGTTCATTAATTATCTTAGGCCTCCAAGTAGGAGCCCAGGATAGGATCAGTGGGTATTGATTGAGACTCTGGGTCCCATCCGCCCTACAGGTACAGCTGGGGGTGGGGGGAGGGGAGACATACAGAGAGAGTGAAAGTGAGAGAGAGGGGAGGGGAGAGAGAGAGAGAGGGAGAAAGAGAGAGAGAGAGAGAGAGAGAGAGAGAGAGAGAGAGACAGAGACAGAGACAGAGACAGAGACAGAGACAGAGACAGAGACAGAGACAGAGAATTTATTAAGTACTTAAATATGTGCATTGTTCTAAGTGCTAGAAATACAAACACAAGCAAATAAGACAATCCCTCCTGTCAAGGAGCTTACTTACTCTCTAATGGGGGAAGACCACACAAAAAGGGGGGTGAGGAGCAGGTACCCAGGAAGGGGATAAGGCTTGCTTGCTGTCTTGCAAGTTGGAGAAGGACAGAAAACGAATCAGGCTGGCATGGCTGTGGACCTTCATGAAATGGTGGTCAAGCCTAAGGACTCACTATTTAGGAGAGCAGGCTTCAAGGAGACCTTGTGGACAATCGAAGATGGTGGAACAAGGCTCTCTATATCATTGACTGACCTCAGAGGTGAAGAGAAGATTAGGAGGATGCTAGGTCTGAAAGTGAATTGAATAGAGAAAATAAGAGATAAAATAAGACAAAATCAGTTTGGACAGCTGTGCTACATGGATACACAAAGGTCTGAAGTTGCCTAGAAGGCTCACATTCTGAGAAAGAAGAAAGCATTGTAGTCAGTTCCCTGCCACTGAAGGTATTCTCAGATGCTGGGTGACTGATTACTTGTTTCTGATTCATGCACAAGGACTTTTTGACTCAAGACCTCTGAAGTATGTTCCAAGCAATGGTGGATTTAGGCGTGAGTTCTAGGACTAGGGCAAGTGTCTTTTATTGCCTTTGTATGCCTTGGGCGGTCTGGTGAAGCGTATGGACACCTTCTCAAGATAATGTCTTTAAATATATAAATAAAATGCATAAGACTGCAATTATATTTAATTACATTGAAATGCATTTGTCAAAATATTCATACAAAATTAACAAATTTACAGTCTGTAAGTTTAAGCTACGTTTAGAATAGCCAGGGTAAAAATCTCAAGTCTGGGGTCTCATGTTATTTCCAGTGTGGCTTAGGGGAAAGAATACTGTATTTGAAATCAGGGAATCTCTTCAAATCTTGGCTTTATCATCTATTACCTGTAAGACCTTGGGCAAGTCATTGGGTTTCAGTTTCCTCATCTCTAAAATGAGGAGGTTGGACTTTATGACTTCTAAGGCTATGACCCAATGATTATGAGGGACATCTACATTTAAGACACATTTCTTGAGGGTTCATTGCACCAGGGATCAGGAAATAAGAGCAAAGATGGAACAATCTGCTCTCAAAGCTGAAGAACACATACACGGATAAATAAATACTATACACATATAAAATAATTTCAAAAGGAAGAGACCAGTAATAATGAGTAGTGGGAGAGAGAGGGGAATCAGCAGAGGCATCAGGTACAAGATAACACCTGATCAGTGCTTAACTCCTCATAATGCCAGTGCCTTAACTGTTAATTATTTCCTATCTATTCCATATATAGCCTGCTTCTATGTCTGTATGTTGTCTCCCCCATTAGAGTGTAAGTTCCTCAAAGTCAGGAACTGTCTTTTATCTCTTTTTGTATCCCCCACTGTTTAGCATGGTGCCTGGCACATAGCAGGTACTTAATAAATGTTGATTGATTGATAGAAACTGATTATTCTAGGGGGTCTGAAGAAGTACATTTTTTATCTATTACTAACCAGCTATATTTTTTTAATTAATGAAATTGCTCTTGCATAATTTACTTCATCTGCATTCCAGAAAATGCTTTCTGATAATGAGATTTTTGTAATGATCCTATATGTTATTTTGTGCTCTTTAAAAAAAAAATAGAATGGGTCTCTAAATCTTGACCTAGTGTAGGGCCTTTGGCTATGTTCAGCTCGTTGAGCTTCCAATTCCATTGCGTTCCAAAGTTTGTGACTCTTAGGTTAAATTAAAACCTCCATTTTGATATTTCATTTTCAGTACGTCGATAAACATGTATTAAGTTCCTACTATGTATATGCCATCCATTGCTAACACTAGCTAGAGAACTTCAGGGAGAACCTGACTGGTGAACAGAGTTGGGAATGGAAAACAGGGGGCTGCCTCGGGAGTCACAAGACCCTGCTTTTAGACCTTTTCCCCTGGCTTAGACATTAACCAGCTGTGTTGATCTTAGAAAAATCATTTTCCTCTCTGGGCCTCAGGGTCATTATCCATTAAATGAGCAGATTGTATTTGATGGTCACTAGAGTTTCTTCCAGGTCAAGAGCTCTAGAGGAGAGACCCACCCCAAAAGAGGCCCTCCTCTTCCCAAGCCAAAATGAAATACACATACACCCTCCCCTCTTCTTCTCACAACACTATCCTCTTTGCCTCTAATCCTAAACAAGGGATTTTTTACCTGGGGGTCCACGAATTTTTTCTTAATATTTTGATCCTCCAATACAATTGTTTCCCTTAATTATCCTAAGTATGTTTTCTTTATGATTTAGTTTTCTTTATGATTAATTTTCTTTATGATTTCTTGAAATATGATGTCTATGCTCCTTTTTTGGTCATGGCATTTTCCAGATTAGTTTTTTGTGCTATGAAATACTTTAAAAGCTCCCCTACTTTTTTAGTCTTTTGACTTTCTTTAAATATTTCTTGTGTTCTCATGGATTTGTTTGGCCCATCCTACTTTTCAGGGATTTTTTCTTTTGCTTAGGCAAAGTTTTATACATCCTGTGCCAAGCTGTTAATTCCCTTTCCAATTCTTTCTCTCAAGTTCTCATTTCTTTACCAGTTTTTTCCTCTAACCAGTATATTTCCTCTAAATAGACATTCACATACTACAACACATTTTCTTTCATTTGTTAAAACATTCTTCAACCCTTCATCTCTTGCAAGAGATGAAGAATTTTTGCAAAAATTCTAGTTGAACTTGTGCTCAAGCTGTGTTTTCTCTACTTTAACCCTTTAACAGTTTTTTTTTGAAATTTGTATCGTTTAAAAATATATATACTTTTTAAAAATGATGCATCTTAAATTTAATAATTTATTGTAAGTTTGTGGGGTTTTTCCTGCATTGAAATTTTGATGATGCAATATTGTGTCATGTAAACATACAGTATCTTAATGTAAACAAATTGTTACATGAACACATTCCTGCTGATGCATGCTGGACTTGCCAACAATGTGCCATACATGCTCATCTGCCAACACTTGCTTATTAAGATCTCTCAGCAAAGTTGACTACTGATTGGTTATAACTTACATTTTGTGTATGTATTTGGAAAATAATGTGATTACTACAACTTTAACTCTGTTACACAACAGATGAAACATGTACAACCAGTTTTCCAAAGTTCTCTTCTCTTCTTTTCTTATGCTTCTACTGCTTCCTTATTTTTATTCAAAGTCCCCAGCTGCACCTGAGGCTACTACCACCCCGCCCATTGTTCCAGCACCCCCCAGAAGGCAGTGTGGCCCCCTTTGGGAATCTATGGACAGCCTGCAACCCCTTCTTACCCTCAAATGTCACCATTAGGCCCTAGGCACCTCCTCAGTCAGCTCTGGATCTGTAACCCAGAACTAGGCAATGAGCTGCTGGTTGGTATATATTCCTGCTCCCTGCATAAAACTGGACCTCTTTTCTTTGCCTCTTCCTGTTCTGGAATTCTCTATGGGGTGTTGTTGACGAGACACCCTTCCCCAGTGTCTGAAAACCTCTTGTTCTGTCTCTCTATGTTGATCTTTGCTGGAAAAATGATTCACTGTGGTTTTTTTCTTGGATCTCCCAATCAGGACTGGTGCATTTCTGCTTGCTTTACTTTATGTCATATTAATTTATTTATGTGTTTCCATGCTTCTTTGCATTCATCATTTCTTATCATAATAATATTCCATTACATTCATATACCACAACGCATTTAGCCATTCCCCATTTGATGGGTTCTTAATTGGTTTCTAGTTCATTGTTACCACAAAAGTGTGTGTCTATACATATATATATATATACATACATATATATATATACATATATATGTGTGTTTTTATACATCCACATATATACACAAACATATATATGTGTGTGGTATGTGAGGCTTTCCTTCCTTTCCTTTCCTCCTTCCTTTCTTCTTTTCCTTCCTCCCCTTCCTCCCTTTCCCTTCTTTCTTCTTTCTTTTTTTAAATCAATGACTTCAGGATACCTGCCTAGCAGTGGAATCTCTGGGTCAAAGGGTATGGACATCTTAGCCAGTGTGTGTAATTTTGAATCTTTTCTGATCCTGAGTAAACATTGCTCAATGCTATTTTTTCTCTTTTTCTCCCTGTTTTGTTTTCATTTTAACCTAAATCTAACTTTGCACAAAGACTATACCTTTCCCAAGGGTAGGGAAAAAAATGAGACATTTAAAGTCTTAGCACTAGTGTGTGACCCTTAGAAACTGTACTTAAAAGGGTTGTCTGCTCTAGCACCATAAAATATTCCGTCCTAGTCTCTGGCAACAGGGAGAGTCCTAGGCACTGGATCTTACTTCTTGTATTCTGAGTTTCTCAAAAGAACTGCCCACAGCATCTCCAGAGCACACCAGGAAAGGAGGCTAGTATGATCAAGAGTTTCTCCAGAGACACCCCCACTCTCCTTCCTTGCTGGCAGAACCTCGTAGCCTGGCCTAGGAACTTATTTTCTCTCTACCTGTCTATGCTCTGCTCCCCATTAGCTAGTATCAGGGGTCTTCACTCTTTGACACATGCTCTTTGGAAAGATGATTGAGTACAAGAGTAGTGGCTCAATATCTGACCCTTAAGGCTATAACTGTTATTCCTATTTAATTCTCACTTACCTTAGCTGGCGGGAAGTGAGGTAGAATCTCTCTACTGCTGATAGAGGGAAGTTGGGAGAAGGAGGAAATGTAGTATTTTGTGTTCTAGAACGTTACTTGTAAATCTCTCTTGTAAATTCTGTCATATAGTGTTGTGATAATATATACCCCCATGTCCTGCCAAGGGGGAAATAAGACCCTTGACAGCATCTAAGCAATTTTCTGGGAGAATCTTAAATCTGGACAGAATTGCCACTCATTCCCTTCTCTGGAAACTTCCCAGGTAATAAAAGTGCCCAACCTACTCCCTCTTGCTCCTGACTCTTCCCATAGGAGTCCCTGGTTCTCTTTAGCAACCAAGCCAATCCCACCTGACCTTGTTATATGGGGCTAGAGTCTCCCTTAGAGATAAATACATGGATGAATTTATCTTTGTCTCTCTGTATCACTCTGGATCTTTTAGCACAACCTCATAAGTACATGAAAATACCAAAATGAGTTCTCCATCTAACAAAAGATTTTGTATCTGATGGTGGCACTAAGGGACATTTTGGGGGAAAGGAGTTAGGATACGACCCTCAAAAAGTTAGGATTGTGGCTCAAAGATCAAACATTAATAAACAGAGGCAACTCTATGTAATGGAAAATGAACCAGACTAAATAGGCTGGAGCCCTTGGTTCAAATCCTGCCTCAGAGATCCAATTAATCGATATGACTATACACACATTATTTCACCTCTCAGCCTCACAGAAGAGGCATCTGAGTGGTGTGGTAGATAAAGCAGTGCACCTGGAGTCAAAATAACCTGAGTTGAAACCCAGCCTCAGACACTTACTTAGCTATGTGACCTTGAGCAATTCACTTAACCTCTGTCTTCCTCAGTTTCCTCATAAAATGGAAAGAATGGTAGTACCTACTTTCCAAGGTTGTTGTGGGGATCAAATGAGATAATATTTGTAAAGTGCTTTGTAAAACTTCAAGTGCTATATAAGTGCCAGCTATTATTACAGATGAAAAAACATTTTGCAAATCTTTGAGTACCATATTAACATCAGTTATTATAATTAAGAAATATAATATAATAATGGCCCCTTAATAGCTCTCCATCTGGCCCTGTCAAGGAATAAGACATTCCTTATTAGTGGATTTTGTAGACAACCATCCTAAAACTTGCTTGTATTTTATTAACCATTGCGCCTCTGAAATTTCCGAAATGCATTATTGACTCTCTGCCTTTTTAAATAGAACACTATTTAAATATGGAGTACAATTTGATGTTTTCTGGACGACTCAGGCCCTCAGAGCTTAGTGAGATGTGTAGGTCTGTTGTACTACACCAAAAATTTCCAGACTCTTATGCCTTTTGAGTTCATAGTGTAACCCATGCTCTGGACTCAGTCCCTTGAAGGCAGCTCTCAGAGTTAGGCTGGGGAGATGGATTTTCTAGCACAGTCATTTATGAGCCCCCACTGGTGTACTCCTCATTGATTATCAATTTGACAAACAGTGTTAAATATCTTTTTTTAAAGAGGTATGTAATAAGATGGTATAGTAAGAAGAGTTGGTACAAAAACACCCCCCCAAAAGTCTAGGACACACTCTCTCACATGTCCAGCAGAGTCCAGCAGAATGTAGGCTCAAGCTTAGAGATCACATGTATCAAATTGTTGACTCAAAACTCTTGTTTGGATGGAAGTCTTTTTCTCCCTTCCTTGAGTCCTCATAAAGCTCCTCTAAGATGTATATAGCTTTCCCTTGGGCTCCAAGAGTATGTACCCTTGTAGAGTCTTGAAGCCACTTTTTATTTACCCTGAACAGGAGATGCTCCCTGAAGCTGCCTTTTTTATTGTAGTTTGTGTTTTCTCGGCAGGATGAGAGGATGCTCTCATAGGATGTACTATTTATTACTGATTAGTCTCTTCAATAACATAGTCCATGGAGGAAGTAGGGAGGGAAGGGGAGTACGATATTCCCTCTGGACTCATTCCCCCTATCCTTCTTGCTGCTCTCTTATTACAGAGACTAGGGTCCAGCTCCTCAAAGTGCTCTCCCAAAGCTTAACTCTTGAAGCAATTGCTTTAATGTTTCTGCTGCATTCTCTTTCTTTGATATAGGTAACCCAGAGGTGTGTCTAATTCTTTCAACCAACCCTAATGATTTTGTCATCCAACGTCATCCAATGGCTCTCAGAATCTCCCCTCCCAGCTTTCCCAACTCAATCAACTAGGTTATTCCCACATAGGTGATACCTTTGATTGATTAATTTAATATTGGCACTAGGACACCCACTTTACAGCTTTGATTCTGTAACTTAATCAAAGAGGCATTCTCATATAGTTAAACATATCAGGACATAGAGGATCTTGTTAGTCACATTCATTAGTGGTAGCCCCAGGAATACTTCTTTTATAATCAGACTATAAATTTAGAGATAAATAGTACCTTTAGGTAACTGAGGGCTGGAGAACAGAATTTCGGGCTGGAATTAAAATTTAAGTCTCCTGATTTCACAGGTCAATTCATTTTCCAAGTAGGTCAAATTAATTATTATTCTGTTTATTTTATTTATCTCAAATCTGAGACAAGATCTAATGTGTTGTGGTATCGTGGACAAAACACTGGGTTTACAGTCAGTAAATGAATGAAAAAACATCTATGAAAGACCTACCATTTGCCAGGCACTGTGCTAAGCCTTAGAAGTACAAATATTAAAAAAGAGACAGTATCTGCCTTTTAGGAGCTTGTCTTCTGATAGGAAAAGGCAACATATATAGGAAGAGTGTTGGTTAGGGAAAAGAGTTTTCATCTGAGAAGTCATCGCAATGGTGAATTGATAGTGGGGCAGGCAATTGACTGTCCTTTACAGAAGTAATGATATTATTGGCTGGCTAGATGAGTGGGATGTGAAAGTGAAGCATTGTTTAGTACTTTGGGCCAGCTAGTAACCGTAGTGGCTAAATGAGCTAGTTTGCACTCTCCTAGTCACCAGTCAGCTGGGCTGGGAAGCTTCTTCTCTTTTTAACTCCTCCTTTCTAATATAAGGGGGATAGAATTGGATGAGCTACTCTGTCACCTGTCACAGGCTGAGAGTACACATTGTCTCACCATTTAACATTCTTAGCAGTCTCTCTGGACACCCCACAGCTCCAATTGCCCCCAACATGCAACAACATCCTTGGGAAGTCTGGAAGGGAAAGGACAGGGGAGCAGCACACATCTGAAACACAGCCTGCTTGTCTCTGCCCTCTCCTCTCCCTTCCATGTGGCCCAAGATGGACAATTTTCTGGCTTTGTCATTCTAGAAACCTTAAAGGCCAAAATCAAAGAGATATCACCAAACCAGCCAGTGCTGGGCCAGAATCTATTACCTATTTCTGGAGTTTGACAGCTCTTTATCAATGCTCTCCAGATAGAGAATGCATGAAGTTTGAGTTTGGGAAATGGTTGCTGAGTTCAGGGAACATCAAGCCATCCCTATTTGGGTGTCATGTAAAGCACATAAAGGATAGGTGGTGTGAAATAAATCTGGAAAGGTAAGTGCCAGATTGTAATTAAAGAGTAGAGGGATTTCAGTGCTTGGTTAAGAGATTGTTTGGGGTTTTTTTTCATCCTAAATCCATTGAGGGACTTTTGAAGGTTTTTTGAACAGAGGATGGTCAGGCTTGCACTTCAAAAAAATTATTTTTGGCAATTGTAGAGAGGTTAGATAGGAGTTTGAAGAGGCTAGAAACAGGGAGAACAATTTGGAAATATGATAATCCAGTCAAGAGGTGATGAGGAACTAGAAGAGAAGATATGTAAGTGGAGAGAAGAGGAAGATTGTGAGAAATTTTATAGAGGTAGAATAAATAAGGCTTGACAAGTGATTAAAGGTGGGCCACAATAGAAGAGGGAAGGATGACTCTCAACCTGGATGGAAGGATAGTAGTGATTTTGAAATAAATAGGGAAGTTAGGAGAAAGGGGAGGTTTTAGGGGGAAACTGATAAATTACATTTTGGATATGTAAGGTGCCAGTGGGAGCTGCAGGTGGTAAGGACCAATGGAAAGTTGATGTGTGACTGGAGTTCAGGAGAGAAATTAGAACTGGATATGCAGATTTGGGAATTTCTGCTTATTAATCAGTTAAGCATTTATTAAGTACCTATTATATGCCAGGTTCCAAAGATACAAAGGCAAAAATAAGATAGTCCCTGCCCTCAAGAATTAGGATTCTTGAAACTTTTTTCTTGTCTTATGGCATTGGTTAGCACATTAGCATCTTATTCCTTTCATGCGTGGTAATTATGAGAATAATCCCCCTTCTTCCTCCTTTCTTCCCTAGTGTATTTCTATTCCCCTCTTAGCCCTTTCATACCAAAAGTTCATTTTAATCCTGCAGGATTAGATTCAGTTTTGCACGTTAAATTATTCTTTTTTGTAAGCTTTTATCTGTTGTTTTTTTTTTTTTTGGCAAAAAATCCAATATTTTTTCTCCTTTATTATACTTGCAGCATTGTCTTGTGTGATCCTGACTAGGATCCCTTGGGTCCTTGAACTCCTTTTGACTTTTTTTGCAGCATTTTTTCTTTGACTTGTAAGTTCTGGATTTTGGCTGTGATATTCCTAAATATTTTCATTTTGGGGTTTCTTTCAGGAGGTATTTGAAGTATTCTATAGTTTCACTTCGCCCCTAGATTCTAATAGATCTATGCTATTTTATTATTTCTTGAAATATGATGTCCTTGTTTTTTTGTTTGGTTCTGCATTTTGTGGTGGGATGGGAGAGGTCCTGGTGATTCTTAAATTATCTCTTTTCAAACCAGTTTCCTAGGTCAGGTTTTTTTTAATAGTATATACTTTACAAATTCTTTCAATTTTTTGACTTTTTGACTTCTAATATTTCTTAGTATCTCATTTAATACTTGAGTTAAGATTGCTCCATTATATACCCACTGCCTAGGTAAAGTTTTCTATATTCAATAGAATGTTGAATAAACTATTATTCTCCTTCCATTTTTTCCTCAAGAACTCTAATTTCACCCTTTATCTCTCACTTTATATCTTCTAGCCACTCTGGGAGTCCTTGTTGTCAAGCCAGTCTTTTCTCTGAGGTTGTTCATATAGTTATTGTAGGGTTTGTCTCTTCTTCTCGGTTTATATCTTGGGCTTCTCAACCCATCTTGTCTCTTGATTGTATTTAGAGCTTTTTTCTGTTTACTTCAATATCAATTTCAGTTTCTGAATTAGGACTTTGTGTCTGTACTAGGCTCTGCCTCTTTTCAAATCTTGGATGGGGTAGTCAGGCCATGTTTGGTTATGTCTCCTGTGTAGTCTGGATGACATTGTCACTACAGTTCTGGATGGGGTGGTTGGGACTAGCCTCTACCTCTGCTGCAATCTCTGGTTTATACCTCCACTTCCTATTGAAGGTACTGTCCTTGGTCCTGTCTCTGTCTCCTTCTCTTTCAACAATTCTGAATCAGAAATTGGCTCCCTTGAAGTAGGTGAAGTACTGTGCTGGTTTTGTCTCCTCTTGTTGCTCCAACCAGAGCACTGTTTTCTGACTTTTCTTGGAGTGTCCTAATAAATGCCTTGCCCAGCCCTGCCTTTTATACACCACTATGCATCTTTGTATTGCCCTTTGGATCACCCAAACCTTAATTCTTCAGAGACTTTGGTATTACATGACTTACAACTATATGGAATAGCATGAAAGAATACTGATGTTAAAATCATGGGCCTTCGTTTCAGGTGGAAGCTTTGAATTATCAAAAGTACCATGCAATTCCCCAAAGTCAGTCGAGGCCCCTCTGCTCTTCTTGTTTTCTCCTGGTCCCAGTTTATTGTCCATCAGCAGTATCTGTCCAAGATATAAGTCCCAATGAGACAGCTTTGAAGGCTGCTCATCGAACTACATATCATAGTCTGGACAAAAGGTATTTTTCATCTACTTAGTTTTTTCTATGTGGATAATTAGGCCAAACTCCTTTGAGATATCATGGATCTTGTTTTGTAGGGTCTATAATGTGCTGCATCTCTAATTACCATGACATCCACAAACAAGATAACTTGGAGGATTAAGTAGGTAATTGGCAGATTATGTGAACCACAACGAATGCCCAAAAACCTCTAGGGAAAATGATGGTGAACATATGGGCTTAGTTAGATCTCTGGTCTAGATAAAATGAGTCAGATGTCTATTTCTTGGACTAAAACAGGAGAAACACTAAGTTCTAAGAATACTCACTTTTGCTGAGCAAGCACCAAAACCATGACATTTCCCGAGGCCCCAGAATCCAGAAAAACTGGATCTCATAGTTTCTAATAGTTGGGAAATTGTCCTCAAGGTCAGAAACAAGTGAGCTGCCAAAAGGGCTATAGGATTTTGTGGATGTAGACTGGTAGGAAGTGGGTTCCATCTATACCTCCTTTACCCTAAGATCCAGATAGGCTGATCTATAGTTACCCTGTGCCTTGATTGCATGGGTAGGCTAGAACCAGTAACTTCCAACCTGCATGGACTACCCTATGTTACTGGCAGGAAGGCAGGGGATGGGCTGGAGTAACTGTAGTGCCTTCAGGTGTGACTGAGCATGCAGGACTCTGTGAGTATATTGCCAGATGAAAGTGGGTAGGCCACTGACTAACTTTCCTGTTAACCATCCTCCCCTAATCCATCGCAGATAGGCCAAACCAATCATCCTGGAAAGTGTTTATCCAGGACACCTGTATTCTAAGTCAAACCTTGGCTTAGGGTCCTGAAGGACCTAGCATATTCCACCACTGTTTTGTTTTATTTTGCCTTTGCTTCATTTGATAAATCTGGCGGGTGACAATTTCAAGTATACCGAATTAAGATTCTTGAACCCCTACCCCAGAGGTTCTTAACCAGAGATTCTTTTTTTGTGCTATGGGCCTCCGTGGCAATCTGGTGAAGCCTACGGAACCCTTCTCAGAATGATGTTTTCAAATACATTAAATAAAATAAATAATATTACACAAAACTCAATTATATTCAAATAGTTATTTTTTTAAAAATTCACAGACCTCTGGTTAATAGCTCTTGTCCTCAAGGGAACCTTTTACACTGTCCAGTGACTGGGGGTGAGAAAGTATTCTCCATTAATAAAGAGCCATAGGCTCAGAGGAGTTAGACCTGGGTAGGACCTTAGAGATCATCAAATCTTGCTCCTCATTTTATAGATGAAGCTACTGAGGAACAGAAAGGTTGTTACGTGACTTACTCAAAGTCACGTAATACAGGCAAACCAAAATTTGAACTTAGGACTTGATTATAAATTCACTTCCCTTTCCAATAAAAGATGAAAGGAGTGATCTGTCAGATGACTTCTCCCAAAAGGCTGAACATTTCAAGGGTAGAAAGGACTCTCTTGGGGACTAAGGTGCATGAGTGGCAAAGCAGGAGAGTGGAGTGAAAAGAACTATAGTTGGCACTATAGTCAGGAGAGCAGAATGAGTTACAGTTCTAACATGTATCAGCTGTGTAGATTTTGAGTTTTACCACTTCTTATGTGACTTTGGACAAGTCACTTAACCTCCCTGGACTTCATTTTCCTCATCTGTAAAAAGAGGGGGTTAGACAAGAGGTTTCTTCCAGTTAAAAAATGTGTGATTTTCTTTTTAAAGGGCTTCTCTAACATTTATTTCCCTCATCTGTAAAATGGGCATAATAATACTTGCATCACCTTCCTCACTTTTTAAAATATCTATTTTTGTCTCTCCCTCCTACTGCCCCCTCTCATCTTCAACAATAAGAGAGAAAAATAAAACCCTCATAATACATATGCTATAAAATAATATATGTAAAGCACTTTCTTTATAAAACTTAAAGTGTTATATAAATGCTTCTTCCTCCTTCTCCTCTTCTTCCTCTTCCTCCTCCTCTTCCTTTTCCCTCATCTTCCTCTACCTCTCCTTTTTCTTCTTCTCTTCCTCCTTCCTCCTCCTCTTCTTCATTTCTTCTTCTCCTCCTCCTTCTCCTCCTCCTTCCTTCCTTCCTGCTTTCCCTCCTTCCTTACTTCTCCTCCTCCTCCTCCTCCTCCTCCCCCAAATGCTCTGTTGGACAAGTAAATAGATCTAGGAGATTTGCTGTGCTGTTGGTAGTCAGGGCAGCTGCTTCAACCTGATTTTGGAGCCCTTTGTGTACAGGAAGGGGCTCCCCCCTTGTCTAGGTCAGAGGATGAAAAAGTAACCAGAAAGTCAGGCAGGGAAGAGGGAGTGAAGGTGGCCCTGAAATTAGTGATGCAGTGACAGAGATTATCAATTAACTGAACTGGTGGGAGAGAACATTTAAGGCAAGGGGGAAGGGAAGGAAGGACAAAGCTAAGATCAAGTAGGTGGAGAATACCTGGCTGAGGTCCAAAGCAGAATTTTACAGAAGCAACCATTCCAGAGGGCAACACCGGAAATCACAAACAAAATTGGAGAATAAACAATCCAAAACAAAACCTAAATTAAGTTGAGGGTGAAACCAGATATTCCCAAGGGCAATGATCTGAAACTGGAGGTTGGAGGATGAGCCAAAAGTCCTAAAACTGTAAGGAGCTCTGCATGGTACACAGTCAAGAAAATGGCATGGAAAGGGACAAGCATAAAGGATTGGCAACTAATTGACTGTTGACCCCAAGGAATCAGCTGAAGGGTATAGCACCCTGCAAAGAGTACTCACTTTGGAATCAAGGGAACTGGGTTCAAATCCTGCTTCTAGTCCCTCAGTTTGCTTAACTGTAACATGAGGGGGTTTGGATGAGCTTTAAAGACAGGGGTGTGCTGCAAACAACTAAATTTTTTTGGGTTGAATGTTTATACCTTGGAAACTGGCAAACGTATAAATCAGCGTTTGATTTACTGTTTTGTTGATTGTCTAAACTTGAGTAAGTGATGGAGAAAATGTCAACAATTCAAATTAAACTTAAAAATGTATCTGATACACTCCCCTCCATCCCACCCCAAAGAGCTGGTTGCTAAACATTTACCAACAAACCCCTCCCTGACTTTAAGATCTCTTCAAACTCTAAATGGATGAACCAATGATTGTGTGCTTTTAGTATGCTAGCTATATATTCTCTTTGCTCAGCTGCACCTGCGTTAATAAGGCTTGGCACAAAGATGCCTTCATGCCAGAACCTGAACAGCTACAGGTGAAGGCTAGGCAGAAATGAAAAAACGAAAACAAACAAAATGGGACCAAGGGTTTGTCCCTATCAGAGAGTGCTGGAGGTAACATAAGGAGATTAAATCTATAAAATTAGCTAGAGAAGGAAATGGCAAACCACTCCAACATCTTTGCCAAGAAAAACCCAAATGGAGTCATGAATAGTCAAACATGACTGAACAACACTGAGCAACAAAGGTGCTAAAACTTACTTGAGATAAGTTTTGGATGGAGCAAAGGATTCCAAAGACAAAGGTAAAGAGGGAGAGCATGGCACTTTCCATATATGGGGACAGTCAGCCTGTGCAAAGGCTCAGAGGTGGGAGGTCACATTTATAAAATATGTGTATAACAGGGCTTGGAACCTCATGAAGCACAAATAAGGATCAGCCTATTGAGGCCATCCCATAAAATAGGTGCTAAGTTGCCCTGGTCATTTCATTTTTAAGGTTCACTGAGTGAGTTCTCCTCCCGGTTTAGTGGCTAATTACCCTCTAATAGACAAACAGACTTAGTTCAAAAGAAAGCAAACAGGGATGAGCCCTGAACTCATGCAAAATGTAGTTTCCCTGATTATCTGTTAATTGGGTCTATATTTGCTTTGTCCAAAGTCACGATTGCTACTCCTGCCTTTTTTACTTCAGCTGAAGCATAATAGTTTCTGCTCTAGCCCTTTATTTTAACTCTGTGTGTCTTTCTGTTTCAAGTGTGTTTCTTGCAAAAAACTTATTGTTGGTTTCTAGTTTCTAATCCAGTCTGTTAACTGCTTCCATTTCATGGGTGAGCTCATCTCATTCACATTCAGTTATGATTTGTAACTGCAGATTTCCCTCTATCCTATTTTTTTTCCTGATTATACTTCTCTTCTTTTTATCTTGTCCTTCCTCAAAAGTCCCTTTGGCCACTCTCCTTTATATCTGCCCTCCCCTTTATAGCCATCACCTAGTTCTCTTTTCCCCTTCCCCTTCTATTTCCCTGTTGGATAAGATAGATTTTTACACCCAACTGAGTGTGTGTGTGTGTGTGTGTATACATATAATATATATATATATATTCTCTTTGACCCAATTCTGATAAAAGTGAGGTTTAAGCATTGCCTGCCTCTCCCATTTTCACCTCCTTTGTAAAAGCTCTTCCTTATTTATACCATGCCCTCTATGTAGACTCCTAATTGCCCTAATAATGATGAAGTTCTTAGGAGTTACATGTATCATCTTCCCATATAGTAATGTAAGCAGTTTAACTTTATTGGGTTCCTTATGATTTTTCTTTCCTGTTTACCTTTTTGTGTTTCTCTTGAGTCTTGTGTTTGAATGTCAAATTTCTATTCAGCTCTGGTCTTTTCATTAAGAATGCTTGAAAGTTCTCTGTTTCATTAAACATCCATTTTTCTCCCTAAAAGATCATACTCAGTATTGCTGGGTAGTTTGTTCTTTGTTGTTATCCCAGCTCCTTTGCCTTCCAGAATATCACATTCCAAGCTCTCTACTCCTTTAATGTGGAAGCTGCCAAATTTTGTGTGATGCTGACTGTGGCTCCATGATATTTGAATTATTTCTTTCTGTTTGCTTGCAATATTTTCTCCTTGACCTGTGAGCTCCAGAATTTGGCTATAATATTCTTGGGAGTTTTTATTTGGGGATATCTTTCAGGAGATAATCAATGGATTCTTTCAATTTCTATTTTACCCTCCTGTTCTAGGACATCAGGGGAGTTTTTCCTTTATAATTTCTTGAAATATGATATCAAGTTAATTCTTAAATTGATTTATTTTCCATGTCCATTGTTTTTTTGATGAGATATTTCACATTTTCTTCTATTTTTTATTCTTTTGATTTTGTTTTATTGTTTCTTGATGTCTCATGGAAGTCATTAGCTTCCACTTGCCCAAGTCTATTTTGAGAAATTTTTTTTCAATGACCTTTCATACCTCCTTTTTCATATGGTGTATTCTGTTTTTTTAAAGTATTATTTTCTTTAGTACTTTTTGTGTCTCTTTTACCAAGCTGTTAATTCTCTTTTCATAATTTTCTTGCGTCATTCTCATTTCTTTTCCCAATTTTTCCTCTACCACTCTTATCTCTTTAACTCTTCTAGAAATTTTTGTGGACTTACATCCAATTTGCATTTTTTTTCTCTTTGAGGCTTTGTTTGTAGCTGTTTTCTCCTTGTTGTTTTCTTCTGAGATTGTATCGTGGCCTTCTCTGCCTCTGTAGTTGCTTTTCATGTTCAAGTTCTCTTTTCTTGTTATTTGTTCATTTACCAGCCTATTTCTTAAATTTGAAATTTATGTTAAAGTTACCTAGGGGTGGGGAGGTGCTGTGCCAAGCTTCAGGAGGGGCCTCTGCTCCCCCGAAGCTACAAGTTCTAGTGTTCCTCTCTACTTTGGAATTGTGACCAATTCCCCTGCTCCCTTGTGACAGATCGCAAGCACTCTTCTCCATCCTGGAACTATGACCCAGAACTGCATATGGGTAATAGAGGTTCCAGTCAGCACCAGCTGCAGCCAGTGCCAGGAAAGGGTCCCCTGTAATCTCCTTCTGACAAGTTGTTCTTACTATTTGCTGTCCCCTTACAATTTCTGGACTGAGAGCTCTTTAAGCTACTACTACAGCTGATATGACAGCCTCCAAGGCCCACCACTGGTGGTGCTGCTGCTGCATACCCTCTGGCAACCCCTGCCCCAATGTTACAAACCTCTCCTGCTGATCTCCTAAGCTGTCCAAGGCTTGAAAAATGTCTCACTACCTTTTGTTGATTCTACTCTCCAAAATTTGATTTGAAGCATTAGTTTAAAGTTGTTTGGAGGGGAATGCTGGGAGAGTTCTTTTGGGTTGCTGTCTCTATTCTACCATCTTGGCTGTGCCCCACCTATTACATTAAAAAAAAATCAACATTCTTTTTTTTTTTTAATTTTGAGTTCCAAATTCTATCCCTCCTCCGACTCCTTGAGAAAGCAAGCAGTATGCTGTTAGTTATACATGTAAATTCATGCAAAACATATTTCTATGTTAACCATGTTGCAACAGAAAACACACACACAAATAAGAACAAATAAAGAAAGTGAAAAACGTATAATTCAATCTGCACTCAGAGTTCGTCAGTACTCTATCTGGAGGTGGATAGCATTTTTTATCATGAGTCTTTTGGAATTGTCTTGGATCATTGTCTTCATCAGAGTAGCTAAGTCTTTCACAGTTGATCATCATTGCAATATTGGCATTATTGTGTACAGTGTTCTCCTGGTTCTGTTCACTTCACTTTGCTTCAGTTCATAGAAACTTCCTAGGTTTTCCTGAAGCCAACCTACTTTGTCATTTCTTATAGCACAATAGTCTTCCGTCACAATCTTATATCACAACTTGTTCAGCCATTCCCCAATTGATGGGCATAATAGAGGATATTTTAACAGGACATCACTGACAGTGAATATAGCACCCACCCAGAGGGAGTTGGGCAGTTCCCTAAAGGACAGTCCTGTGAGCCTGCATGTTGTGTATAATAAGGGAGACCTACTCCTGATTGTTGGAGAAACTCTTGGGAGAGAAAGCTGAAAGGGAGGAGAGAGAGAGAGTGCAGAGACGGGCAAGGAAAGGGAAAGCACAGACTTGAATGGCCAACAGAAGACCCAAGAGCCACAGGCATGTAAGGAAATCTGGCACCCCAACAAGCCCTTTGATTCTCCATGCCTGTACCCACAGAGATTGTTAAAAGTGACCTTCTAGAGTAAGACCATCCTCTCCTTGGGTAAGCTGAGATTTTGTCTCACTCAGGAACCAGAGCCCCTCTGTCTCTGTTGTATTCTATCACCTAAACTAATCTGTATAACTTCCTCAATTACTGTGTTTCTTCTTGCTTTGATAAATGTCTGCCCTTTATTTTTTATTGTCCTTTGTATTTCCATTTCCTGTTTTGTGTCCAGGACACTCTGCTCCTTCCCAGTTTGACGTTATCACTTCTCTTTTGCCCAAGAGTCAGAAAAGGGAGAATTTCTTAAGGATAAAATCTAGCCTCTTTTCTATTCTCCATCTCATCCTGTTCCAGGTATAATATCAGGGATCACAAGAATCCTTCCCTTCTGCTATACAGAAAGTGTGTGTGTATGTGTGTGTGGGTGAATCTCAGGGGTAAGTGGGGGAAAGGGTGGCTTACCCTCGTGGTTTGTGTAGTGCTAAATCCACTCTGGCTGTCTTGGAGTAGGAAAGGTAGCCAAAGAAGCTGGGTGAGAAAGTTGGGTAAGGGAGCCAGGCCAGATGATCTTGGTCCCAATAAACTAACTTTCTCTTGGAAGTTCTACAGACATTAGGAGCCGTATTTCACCACCCACTGGCAGCCTCAGCTATATTCAGGGGCCCACGAACATTAAGCTCATCTCTAAGACAGCGGGGCAGTGCTTAGATGACATATCCCAGAGGTTTCCAGACCGAGAAGCCGTAGTTGACTTACACCAGAACATCCGGAAGACATTTGCTCAGTTTAAGGAGGAGGTAGGCTCTGATCTATGATCCTTAAACCTCAGCCCAGGGCTATGGTTGATGTGGCCATGGCTAGGGATTTAATAGTGAGGGGAGGGGGTTGGAATGGGTACCATGCTCCAAGAACTTCTTGTGAACCCCACATTATTCTACTGCTTGCCCTCCCTCCATCCCAGGTCATGGTGAAGTGGGGATGGGAAGGCAGGAATGTGCTGGAGCCAGCTCAAACTCAATTATTAAAATTTTCAGTGTGAACATTTGCACCTCAGAATTTGGTGAATGCTAGAAATCAGGGCTTGATTTGTTATTTTGTTGACTGTCTAAACTTAAAAGAGCTATAGAGAAAATGTTAGTAAAGAAGATTAAAGCTAAAGTGTGTCACGGGTACATTGTTTTTCTGGAGAGCCAGCTGTTAAACTTTTACCAGAAGGCTTCTGAGGGTAGGTATACACATCAAAGATGAAGTGCAAAGGGGCAGTTGGTTTGAGTAGAGGGAGGAGGGCTGGGCCCTGACCCTGCAATCAACTGGTACCTTCTCTGTTTCAGGTAGACGTGGCTGCCTTAGGGCTTCTGAGCCTTGGCCTCAACAAGGGGGATCGGCTTGGCATGTGGGGCCCTAACTCCTACGAGTGGGTGTTGATGCAACTGGCCACTGCACAGGCTGGCATCATCCTGGTGAGGAAGGGGCACAGCCAGGATGAGTGTCCTGGAGGGAGGAGGAGGCCTGAGGATGGAATGGAGAGTCCCCAAGGTTGGGAGACCTCTAACAAAAGCAACTTTTGGCGAAGCCTGGAGAGTGCTCAGCTGGGAAACCTTGGTTTAAATCCAAGATCTGAAATGGATTTGCTGTGTGACCTTGGGCAAGTCCCTTTTCCTCTCCAGGCTTTAGCCCTTTCTTCTCTAAAGTGAGGCAGTTGGACTGAATGTTCTCTCTCTCTCAGGTTCCTTCAAGGTCATTATGTGATTATGCGATTACATTGTTGGATATAAGACTTCACCAGTGGTTACAGGTCTCAGACCTTGTTTTGGGCCTGGCCACTTTGACACAAAAGGGTTCATATCTTGGAGATCCCGGTGTTCTCTCTGGGGCCACAGGAGGGGAAGGGAGGGATAAGACTCCCTTCCTGAGCACAGCAATGAGCGAGCCATCTGGGTCTTTGCTTGGGGAGAGCTGGGGGCAGGCAGCCTTTGTACCTGGTACAAAGAGTAACATTTCTGGCTTGTCCTCTCAACAGATTTCTGTGAACCCTGCCTACCAGTCCCAAGAGCTAAAGTTTGTTCTTGAAAAGGTACAAGTCCCTTGGGGATGATGCGGGGGGAACTCCCTGGGAGTGAGGAGGGGGATAGGTGCAGAAGAAGGTGCTCTGGCTATGAGCTCTGCCCCTGAAGCAGAGGGGCTGCATATCTCAGCTGGTGCCAGTGTCTCATGGGGAAAGGCTGTGCCCTAAGTCCATTGCTGCCTTCAGACCTTATGGAGTAATTTGGAAGGAGTAGCAGGTACCCTTTTTTCAGTCTGGTGAGTAGAAAGTGGGAGTGGGGAATCCAGTCTCAAGGAAGCAACCACAGTTTGGAATGGAAAGAACAGGAAATCAGAGGGCCCGGGTTTGAATCTTTGTTGTTCACTCCCTGGGAGACCTTAGGCAAGTTTCTTATCCCCATGGGCCTCAGTTACCTATGTAAAATGAGGGGTTTGGATTAGATGATCATTAAAATTAATTCTTGCTCTACATTCTGTTAGCCTCTCCTGAAAGGTTGGGAGATGAGAAACAGGACTGAGCAATTTGGGTAGCCCTGTGGGGTAGGAGTAAGACTTGACTGGGTAGCAGCTGGCTAGGGGCATGGAGGTTGGGGAGGTTGCTTATGGTATAGGGGAACCTATATATATGAGGAAGCTCTATCTACAGAGCACCCTTCAAGGATGGGTGACCATCCACTGGGTGACCCTGGCACCAAATCTAGGGTTTCCCAGGGACTCAGCATGATGTGGATATGGGGTTTTACCTTCTCAGGTGGGCTGCAAAGCCCTTGTCTTCCCCACCAAGTTCAAGACACAGAATTATTATAATATTCTGAAGGAGATCTGCCCAGAGCTGGAGACGTGCAGTCCAGGGGCATTAAGGAGCAAGAAGTAGGTGTAGTATAGGAGTTGGAAAGGATGGGGTGGGGGGGGAGAGAATGGGAGGCTTGTTGGGCCCTAACACTGTGATTCCAAGCTCCAGGACAAGTCAACTCCATTCCTACTGAGTCTTTCATCCCACCAAGATTCACCCTCCAACAAGGAATGGGGCTGGTGAGTCTTCTGTGGTCCCACCCTCCCCAGGCTCACCAGAATCTCACTGCTCCTCTCTTACCCTCCCCTGGCTCAGGCTTCCAGACCTGACCACAGTCATCATCCTGGATTCCAAATTGCCTGGAACTCTACATGTGAATGATGTACTACAGGCTGGGAAAGCTGCCCAGATGACCCAGCTCAGGGACGTCCAGAGATCATTGTCCTGCCATGACCCCATCAATATCCAGTTCACCTCGGTAGGATAAAGGGTTGGGGGCCTCAAGCCCAGTGCCTCCCAGACCCAGTCTTATGGTCTTTGTTTAGGACCCCAGCCACCCCACCCCCCCAAAAGGATGTACATGGTGTCGCTCTTCCTCTGAAATTCACATCCACTCTATTGCCTTCTGGGAAAGCCCTGTGCATGGCATAGGGGTGACATTCTGGAAAATTCCTTCCTTATCTCTGGGATATCCAGACTGACAAGACCTTTGCATTGCCAGGGAACAACGGGAAGCCCTAAGGGAGCCACACTTTCTCACTACAACATTGTTAACAATGCCAACCTGATAGGGGATCGGCTGAATCTTCGCAACAAGGTAAAGAGTGGGAAGGAGAGGGGAATGGAGACGAGATGAAGGAGCTTTTTAGTCTTGGGAGTTGGGAGCCCAAAAACAGTATTTGGTATGATTAGGAGGAGGAAAGGTTGATGGGGCAGGTTACAAAAAAGATTGGCTTTGGAGTCAGGGGTCCTGGGTTCAGATCTTGACTCTATTGCTCATGTCCAAATCCCTTAATCTATGTAAGCCTCAGTTTCCTCGTTTAGGTTGGAGTATATTACCTCTATGGTCCCTTCTAGCTCTTATGCCTATGACCTTAGGATGGAATTAAGCAGTGTCCTCCCCTCCAGGGAGAGGTTTCTAGGGGTTTAGCCCTAGCCTTGGGCCCTGGGGCCTAACCTGACTCTTTGGTCTATTTGGGATTGCAGGAGTCCCGGTTGGTCCTTCCTAGCCCCCTCTACCATTGCCTGGGCTCTGTGGGGGGCACGATGGTGTCCATGCTGTATGGTGTCACTCTCATCTTGTCATCTCCGAGTTTTGAGAGCAAGAGGGCGCTGGAAGCTATCACTCAGGAGAGGTGGGCACCTGAGGCCATGTCCCTCCATCTCCTACCCCATGACCCATCCTTAGAGCAGATATGGTCTCCTTTCCCATTGGCCCTATTTACTGAAGTCCTTCTGGCTCCTTATACCAGCTGATTCCTGCTCTGTCTTCCCTGGGATTTCCTTCTTCTTCACCAAGGGGCCCCAGCTTGATGTGGGAGGGGACTTAAAGAGAGGTCCAACCTTGGTCATCAAATATTCTTTCTCCTTCTCCTCACCCATAGTCAGGTGTAGTGACCCTTTTCCCCTCCTAACAAACAGATCTGGCACTGGGGGTTCTGTATATTTCTGGTCATTTTAGGGACCTAGAGAGAGGGCTATGGAAAATGAAGGGGAGGGCACCCCAACTTTCAGTCCTGATTCTAAGGTCATCCCCTTATACAGGGCCACAATGATCTATGGCACCCCTACGATGTTTGTTGACATGCTGAACCAACCTGATTTTTCCTGCTATGACTTTTCGACCCTTCGAGGAGGTTGGGGGTGGGGGCCAAGGGTTGGTGGGTGCAGGGGTTGGGATAGCCTTATCCTGCTTTCTTGTGGATTGTAATGCTTCAGGGAGGGAGGGATAGTTGGGGAAGCAACTATTGCCCTGAACCTCTTTTCCCCCAACCCTGGGAAGTGGGTGGTGCACAAATGTGGGAAAGGGTCCTGGGTCCCTTCCTTCCCTGGGATCCAGTCCAGTAACAGCCCAATGTGTGGTATGTAGGATGGTATGGATGATAGACAGGTGCAGGGTTTGATGGGGGAGTGGGCAGAGGGAAGAGGAGAGGGTGAGTTGAGAGTGAGTGCTATCTCTGATTCAGGTGTGATTGCGGGGGCCCCAGTCCTCCCAGAGCTCATGAGAGCTATCATCGAGAAGATGAACATGACAGAACTGACGGTGAGTTTTTCCAGGCAGGGATGAGATCCCTTGGGTTCTGGGATCTTCAATATGGACTTTGTAGGTGGGTGAGTGGGTGACTAGACCAGGGCTGAGGGCAGACCTGCTGGGCAAAGGGTAGTGACTGGAGGGCGGGGTAGCAACCAGGGAGATAAGGGGAAGATGGCTATGTCTTCATATCCAATGCTTGAACTGGAAAACAGACATACAGAAAAATAAAATTTGCTCTCTTCAGAGGATGGGAAAGTCACTGACACAGGTGAGAGATAAAGAAATATTATACATATGTATTTATATAAATCTGGGATAGAGAGAAATATAACATAGGAAGGACCAGGTCAGCAAAGCACCGGTATCCTGCCGGAGATTCCCGAGGGCAGGGCCAAGGGGGAAGAGGCTCTTTCTCCATGGTAGGGCTGTAAAGAATTAAGGATGAACCCTTTGGGTGGAGTGTGAGTGGAGAGAAATAGGATTTCTGCTTTCTAATTTCAGAGGACAGGTGATAAGGGAAGGATGGTGATAAATGTATGGGCTGGTCACCCTGACTTTAGACTATCTCTCTATCAGGGATAATCTGGGATGGAGAGTAGAAATGATGGTTGTTGAAGAACTCTCTGGCCCAGCAGGCCATCCACCCTGAGTATCCAGGGATAGATAGGTTTCTATCAGCATAGGGGTAGGAGGAGAGGATGGAGTTGACTGGGAGTAGAGAGAGGAATCAGTACAAAGAGGCTGGTCACTGGGACTGGCCAGATCAGAACCTGATGAGGGATGAGGAGCTATGATCAAAGTAAACAGGGACCCAGGATAGGGAGCTGAGACAAAAAATGGGAAGTCCTCAGAGAACTGTGTCAGAGGTAGAGCCCTCCCCAGAGAGACCTCCCAAGGATGGACCCCCTCCCTGCTAAAAAGAGAAGGTTACCTATCCTTGAGCTATATCCTTTTGTCCAATGGGCCAGTCACTCTTTGGTATCTTGGGTTACATTTCCCATTTTCTCCTCTCCCACTGGACCCAGCTCCTCCAACCCCCTTAGGCCCTGCTGCCAAGTGATGGAAGTGAATGAGAGAGAGGGCCTTCTCACTAACCCATGCCCAACTCCACTCCCTCACCATGCTTTATTACCTGTTTAATGGCGGCTGGCTTTCTTAGATCGCTTGGTTGGGAATTTGCAGCCTCGGAAGGCTGCTGTCTCCCGGATGTGCTGACCTCGGAACTTAGTGGGAGATGCACATGTCGCATCAGGGCGTGAAGCCTTGGCCTCCAGCCACCTGGCAGGGCAGAGAGAGTTGGTAGGGGCCAGAACTAGAGGGTAGTGGCCTGCACGAATGTCTCAAGATGCTAGGACATGCTTATTTGGGCATCGTAAGTGTAGGAATGGGGGAGGGGGAGAGTCTTTCAGTTTTCTGCTCTAAGGACTGAAGAGAGTAGATGAGTAGGAAGATCTACTCCTGAAGGCAAAGTTTCCTTCTAATCCTATTTTTTCCTTCTGAAGGTCAAAGGAAAGGAGTCAGTTTCCCTTATTTCCATCCCACCTTCCCCTGAGCCAGGGCAGGAGTTTCATGCCTATACCCCAGACCAGAAATTGGAGGCAGGGTCTCATCTAATCCCTAATATTTAGGGAAGAGTTTCACCTTCTAAGGCCGTGGAGCTGGCAGGTGCACTTCCAGGGATTGTTGGTCAGGGTCAGTGTCTCCAAACCATCAAAAGGGAAATTAGAGGGCAGCTGGCTCAACCGGTTGTTCTCCAGGTGGACATGCTTTAGGGTGGTCACACCCAAGAAAGCACCGTCGGAGAACTGAAGGGAAAGACAGACAGTGGTTATTTGAATCTGGTCCCCTGATCTCCACCTTCTTTTTTTACTCAGAGCCCTTAGCTGTGGAGTATGGCTTTTCCACCCTTTATTCCCACCCCTTATTGGCTTTGAGATCAGAATCATTTCTTACCACTACCTTTTGGCCCAATGCCACAGGGCATGGAGTTGGGGGGCAAGAAAGTAAGCAGACTTTGTGCCCAAATGTTCAGGGCTTTTGAATGCAAAACCTAGGAACCATTCAGTGGGGGAACCACTACATGCACATACACTTGAGATTTCCTCCATTACTTGGTATAGATTTTGTCTGGGTCTGAGGGCTCATGTCCTGGGCCCAACTATCTTCTTGGCACCCTTCTCTAATCTAGCTGCTGTTTCCTATTCCCAGGCTAACATTGCCAGAGGCCCTAGAATCTCTGGACAAATGGAAATGTCAAAACTCTCCTACATGGATGAGTTGCCCATGTTGCACTCTTGCTCTGAGGGGGAGTAGAGGGAGTTCAAGCTTGAGCGGAAGTGGTGGAATTCAGATAAGGGGCATTAGGGAGCTTCTGAGGACCAGCAACCATTTCCACTAGCCAAAAAGCTGCATGATCAGCTAGCTGCAATGGATACCCTATCTCCAAGGCTGGAAGCCCCATCCAGACCTGCCTCCCTCCCTTCTACCACATGTCTCACAATATTTCCAGCTCCCCGCCCCAATCTGTTGTTAATGTTGGAGTTTAGGACATAGGCTTGTCCTGTTTAAAGCCCTCCCATCTATCCTGATGCCTTTGCTTCCTCCATCCTGATGCTCTCACCAGGCAGGGCCGGCATCCACCCCAAGTCTCTTTGCCCAGCCCTCCTGGCCCCAGACTGATTTTCCACTCTTGTGAGGAGGGAACCCTCCCCTGTGCCTACAGGGCTCTTGGAGGTCTGGCCAAAGCACTTCATATTGGCCAAATTCATATTGACCAAAGCAGGGAGGTAGCTCCTTGGTTCTCAAGGCTTGGGGACAACTGAGCATTTAGCTTTCACTGCTGTCCTACTTCCTTCGATCCCCAATTTTGTACCCTAGGCTCCAAGTGGGTAAAGATGAAGGGCCGAAGGCTTACAGGAACAGGATATCTTAAATCAGGAAGGACCATCTATTTTAGAAGGCTTTTCATTATAGGAAGGGGGTTTTCCAAGAAGTGTCACAGTCAGTGTTAAAGGAAACTGAGGCAAGTCTAGAGGCTTAGGGGCAATTAGCATGGTATAGTGGGAAAGAACATTGGATTTGGAGTCAGAGAAGGTACCTCAGTTCAAACCTTCTCTCTTACACTTATACTAGCTTGGCAAGTCAATTGATCAGTTTGAATCTCCATTTTCTCACCTGTAAAATGGACATAATAATGTTTATTCCCACAGAATCAAGAGTTTTGTGAGGACCAATTGAGATAATATTGGAGCTATTATTAATATCGGAACTGTTATTAATCTCTAGTGGGTACAGTGGAAGAATGCTGGATATGAGATTAGGGGAGCTGAGTTGAAATCCTGGGCTTCCGTTTCCTCAACTATGAAATGAGAGTTGGACTAGATGACCTTGAAAGTCCCTTCCACCTCCAAATAGATGGATGATCATAGATTCCCAGACTCCATATGCCAAGGGTTGAGTAGATGATGGTGTTTGTACTTCCTGGGATACTGGAAACAAAGTGCCAAAGACTTTTGGGGATGGAGTGGGGAATCCATGCCCTGTCAGCCCCAATTGTGGCCAAGTAGACACATGAAAAATAGTTGAATTCTGTAGAGAAGAGGGAGATCTGCCAAGAAAGTGCTTCTCTGGGATCCAGGAGCTTTTTAGAGGTGAGAGAACAGTCTCTGCTCATGAAAAAAACAGTTGAATTTTGTGGGGCAGAGGAAGATCTGCTAAGAAAGTTCTTCTCTGGAGTCCAGAGGCTTTTTAGAGGCAAAGGAAATTTCTGCTCAGCACTCGTGCTCCCAATTTGGTTTTGTAGAGCAGGGATTCTGTTCTCTTGTCTCAGCCTCCCTGCCCTTTCCCTTCCCTCCCCACTCCAGTCACCACAGCCCCACCAACACACACACACACACTCCCCTGCCCACAAGGAACAGGGTCTCTTTGTGGGATTGACTCAGCCTAGGTTCTGCAGGAGGGCTCATCAATAAACAAACCTCCCTTTATGGGCTTTTACAGGAGAAGGGTGGGGGGAGGGAGAGAAACCAGAGGGGGAAGGTTTCTTACCAAGATCCAACTGGAAAGGGCAGCCAATTGTGGAAGAGTGAGCTGGTATGGGTACCACCTCAGGCTGGCTCCTAAACTTTTTATAGGCAAGGGTCCTTGGAGGGAAATGTCCAAAAACTATGAATTCTGGACAATGTGAGGGTAGAAAAGAAGAAATCCCAGGCTGGGATGTTGCCTTTCCCATAGGTGCTAGGATGCCAGCCTGGGAGATGGACAGACAGCAGAGTGGAACTATGGGACAGAGGGTGAGAAGGGATGCTGAACCCTAGATTACACTGCCCATCGATTTGGTATCCCAGGAAAGAGATTTTGTGTCCCAAAACCCTGCAAGGGGAGAATGAGGATGGGCAAAAGGACTTGCTCACCTTCTCCAGGTTCATGTTGTCCAGGATGAGGGTCTCCAGGTATCGTCCAAAAGACTGGAAGGCTTGGTCTGGGATTACCTTAAGTGGGTTGTGAGACAATTTTAATTCCTCCACCACTCTCAGCTTGCTCAGGGCAACAATGGGGTATGTGGACAACTGATTCTTGTCCAGGTGGAATTTCGCAAGGTTCTCCACATCGTCCAGGGCTCCAGGCTGCACGGTGTTTAGGGCATTGTCCGACAGGTAGAGCCAGCGCAGGTCCTTGGCTCCCTGGAAGGCTCCTGGGCGCAGCTCTCGGATCTTGTTGCTGCTCAGTTGAAGGATGAAGAGGTTGACAAGAGGGGAGAGCAATCCCCGAGGCAGTTCGCTCACCTTGTTGTGGTCCAGGTAGAGGTAGGTGAGCTCCGTGAGGTCGTCGAAGGCGCCGTTGCGCAACACCCGAATGTCATTGTTGGACAGGTACAGGTAGATGAGCTGTTTGAGGCCTCGGAAAGCGCCGGCAGCCACTTCGCGCACCTGGCAGTGCTGGAGATGCAGAGAGACCAGGGCCGGGGTGGATTTGAAGGAGTTAGCCGCCAGCACCGGGAAGTTGTTGCGCTGCAAGTTGAGCAGCCGAGTCTTCTCAGACACCTTGGGGATCTTGCGCAGCCCCACGTTGTCACAGATGACATGTTGTAGGTCCCCGCCATGGCAGTGGCAGTTCTGGGGGCAGGCGTGCAGGGAAGGCAGGAGGCCAACTAGCAGCAGGCAAAGGCCGACCAGGTGGGCTGGGGGAGCCATGGTCGTTGAAGTGCAGGAACGGAGGAGGATAAACTGGCGGGAGCTGAGTCCTGCAATCAGCCGAGGTCCCCGCCCTATATATGCAGGATCCCAGACCGCAGACGGCTTCAGAAGCCAACTTCCTACGTGGAGCTGTCGAGGCTTAACCCCCTCATGTCTGGAGACGCATCTCCTCCCAGGATGGAGGGAGACCCAAGGGCTCTTCCCAATTACCCTGGTTCACTTTATCCCTGAACCCCTTTGCCTTTTCTCTTCCCCATCCCACTCCACAACAGAGCTGGCAGTATGCCTGTTACTGGAAGGGATGGGGGTAGAATGCGACGGGTCCTAGATGCCTCTTAAAGGACCCCAGATTCTTTCCAGATCCTCCACTAGGTGATTGCTGAGCCAGGACCCGCTGGAGGAAGGCAGATAGTGGGAAGGTGCCCGGGGAGAGTATGTATGGGTCTAAGTCTGGGGTTGGAGAAAGGGGTGCTATGAAAGGGTGTGTATTTCTGGGACTTTTCCTGAAGTTTGAGATCGGCTCCCCCCTTCCCATCCCTCCTCTCCCTCCTTCTCCTCCTTCCTAGTCGCCTGGACCTTGGCCTGGCGCCTAAGACCCTGCAGGGATTGCCGTCGGACCTAGCGGTTCTCAGCTGCCCACTAGGGCACGCCGCGTTAATAGAGCCCTTGTGCCGCCCAGACGGAACGTGAGAGAGGCTCCAGTGTCCAGCTACCCAGCTAGCCTGGGGCGGGACAAACCCCAGAGTCTGCCGCACCCCTTGGGCGGCCAAACTCTGCAGGCGGTTCCCTATAGTTTGTACTTTTCCCAGCTGCTTGCAGCTTATAGCCACTTTTTCCGACAGCTGGATTTGGAAAAGCAGAAACTCCAGTGCTTGTTTGCCTATGCGGATGGGTACACACAGAGCAGGTCAACGCTAATGCCAGCTACCCGTGTGCAGAAAGATACAAATAAGGACTTCCATACCCACCATCCATCCCAACACAGTTTGCAAAAAAGCTAGAAAAAGGGATCCTTGAAGTGCTTCTTAGCCCTCAAATCAGCAAGCATTTTCCACCACGTCCTAAACCTAATCCTGGGATCTCTGTTTCCACCTGGGTTCTTTCTTGAGGTGGCTGGTCAGCGGGGAGTGAGAGTGGGTTCATTGCAGGCAATGCCTGCCTGAATCCCGGATTCTGACCAGGACAAGGTGTTGATGCTGATGGGGAGGGGTACCGGAGATGGGGGGTAGGGGAGAGGGGTCTCTACCCAGGGTTGTTTCCTGGGGAACCTGGAAGGGGTTAACAAGAGTCGGACCAGGTCAGGTAGCAGGATGATAGATTCCACTGGGAATGTGGAAGGTGCCCCCTACTCACCCTCCCCAATCCCCTACCAGTCCCCAAGATCTCCCTGTGTTTTGCCAGCCACTGTGTCCGGATTCCTGCGGGCAGGGGAGAGGCTGTCCGCTCAGTGTGTGTGTGTGTGGGGGGGGTTGATGGGCAGTGGATCCAGCTCCAGCCCAAGCTCCAGCCTGACTGGCAGGGGGGCACAGCCAGGGAGAGAGTAGGGAAGGAAGGAGCCTGGGCATGGAGGTCTAGCCAGGTCCCAGTGGTGCCCGCTCCATGCCAGCCGCCGGGTGAAGAGGGGGGCAGACTCCAGCAACAAAGGGCCTGGTGTCTCAGCACTCGTCTGGGGAGGCGCCCAATGCTGAGAGGCAGAGGGTATCTAGAAGTATGGGAAACCCAGTCTCCTAGTTCTATATCCTGTGTCTAGGTGTGTAGTCCCTCTCTTTCAGACCCCCTGCTCCGTCTTCTGGCAACTTAATCTCTTCTCCCCTCCACCCTCTAATTCCCCAACTCCGGATAGCGGAACTTTTCCTGTCCCTCTCTTTGTCTTGTGTGCCAGGTCTGCTTTCTGGTTTTCCTATTCCCTCTCCCCACCACCACTTCTGGCTCCTCCCGAGCTGGAACAGGAGACAGCTGGAGCACTGAGGTTCTTAATATCCTCATTTTGGATATTTATTTTATTTTTATGATCCTAAATTCACAGGAAACTGCTAACCTTCCAGGGCCCTGGAGCTGTCCAGGGCAGGGGCCCTCCACCCCAGGGCTCTTTGGCCAGGGTAATGGCTAGGGTAGAGGTGTGTCTCTTGGTCAGTTCCCAGGTCCTGTTCCCCACCATCACCCCCCTCACACACACGAACACACCCCACATACACTCCAATCAAGAACGAGGCTGGTTTTCTCATCAGGTTTTATTGGCATCTTTGGAGTTTGTGAAGGGGGAGGCACTGTGGCCGGAAACCAGCAAGGGGGGTAGGGAACCGAGGGACAGCGGGTGAGAGGTATGCCCCTGAGTTGATGGGACTGTGGCTACTTTGGGTAAATAAGGAAACTAAGGGATTTAACCAAGGTACCAGAGGCTGTTTAAGGTTGTCTGGGACTCCCGCCGATTAGGTTTAATAATTATCTAGCTCCTTTGTCTCCAAGACTTGATTACTGCTTCACTTTTCTTCATGTCCCCTCCATCCTTTGCCTCTTATGAGTTCCCTAGCCCTCTTATGAGGAACTTAAAAGGAATATGGCCCCTCCCACCACCACCACGCACCTCTCCATAACGCTTAGTCTTCCCAAGATGCCTCTCCCCCAATTAAGTCCCATTTCCCAACTCTATAGGTTGCTTATGGGACCACAGAGAACAGTCCTGTGACCTTCATGAACTTCCATGATGACAGCACAGAAAGGAAGACATTCACGGTGGGCAAGATTATGCCCCACACAGAGGTGAGCACCCCAATTCATAAGATCATATATTTAGACCTAGAAGGGCCCTTAGATGCCATGTAGTCCAAATCCCTTATTTTGTATTTGAGGAAACTGAAGTATAGGGAAGATAAATGACTTGCCCAAAGTCTCAAAGGCAGGTGACACAGCTTGGATTTGAATTTGGGCCTTCTGGCCTCAAATCTAGGACTCCTTCCAATGTACCACACTGTCTTCTCCTGGTATGGTCAGGCCCCCAGTCCACCACACCAATTTCAGCCCTACTCAAATCTAAACAATTCCATCCCCCGGATCCCCATACCTCCATCTGGTGACCAATGAATAAAAGCTCTCCTGTACAAACATTCCTCCTCCCTTACAAAATAACCCCAGCCAGTTTCATTTGGTCACTGAGAAAAACCCACTTCCAGAAACTTCCTGAGCCTGGAAGAATGTTCCCATGTAATTGAAGATGGGCTCTGTTTATCTTCCTCTTCCAGCCTGTGATCAGTGACCAGTCCTGAGAGTTAGACTAGGGGCTAGCCAAAAACAGATTTGGGCTAGGCTTTTTGACCTTCCTCTCTGTCTTGGTCAGGTTATTGCTAGTTTTTTGTTATTGAGTCATTTCAGTTGTGGCCATCTCTTCATGACCCCATTTAGGGTTTGCTTGGCAAAAATACTAGAGTGGTTTGCCATTTCCTTCTCCAGCCCATTTTACAGATGAGGAACTGAGGCAAACAAGGTTAAGTAACTTGCTTGGGGTTACACAGCTAGTAAGTGTCTGAGGCTGGATTTGAACTCAGAAACGAGTCTTCCTGACTCCAAACCCAGTACTCGATCCCCTGTACCACCTAGCTGCCGGATTGTCAGTTTACCTATAGCCTGAATTGCCGCCATCCAGTCTCATTCAAAGAAGCAAAAGAAATGACAAGACTTTCTGTCTTCGATTTGATTTCTTCAGCCTTTCTCTCTCTCCGATCTTAGGCTCCTTCCTTTCACTCCTATTTCCTTCACTTCTCTGAAGTTCTTCATCTTTAACTGGAATGCAAACTTTACTAATGCCTTATAGCACTGGGGGCCTCTCTCAGCCCGAATTATTCCCCCAGGGAGTGATCCTTTAAGGTCACAACTGCCCTTTTTCCAAAGCCACTTCTGCAGGACTCCTTTGCTAAAGATGAAAATTTTGCCTTTCTTTATAGCTTCTAGTTGACATCTTGTGTACTTTGGGCTTTTTTCTTTATTTTGGGGTCACTCGGGAGAGTGGTTTGCAACACTGGTAAACTATCTACATTTGTAGAACACTGCAAAGTTTGTGAGATTCTACGAAGGTTATCTCATTTGAGCCTCCCAGCAACCCTGTGAGGTAGGGGCTGGCTTTCCCCACTTCAGAGCTAACCAAACCTATACATATACATATCTATATACGTGTAGGTGTGTATATATGTGTATATACACATATATGTATATACACATATATACACATGTATAGATTGTGCACACATACACATACACACATACAGTACCAGATAAAGAATCCTTAGCTTAGTGGTAGTTTAATATTTTATGAGGGAGGCACCTAGACTGTGCAGTGGAGAGAATGCTGGCTCTGGAATCAGGAAGATCTGAGTTCCCATTCAGCTTCAGACACTTATTATCTATGTGATCCTGGGCTTATCTCTAAAATGGGGATAACAAGCTGTACCTTCCAGGATTGTTGTATCAGATGACATAATATATTTGTAAAGTGATTTGCAAACCAAAACTTAAAGTGCTATGTCAATTCTAGTTATTATTATTAAAGAACTCTCCCTTATTGTTTACTTTTTCTTCTCAATTTTTTTGTTTCCTCAGGGTCTTTTCTATATACTTTGCTATCTACTTTTACTACCCTAGGCCCTTAATACCTTCTGACCTAGGCTGGTACTATCCTTTCTTCTTTGTCTTTGGCTACTCTAGCCTTAGCTCAGTCCTCTGGTCTTCCCTCCTATGATGAGTTGGGGCTTCTGCCCATTCTTTAATCATGAACTCAGTTCAGTTTGCTCTCCCTCCCTCCCCACACCTTGTCATGTTCACTTGCCCAGGCCCTCCCAGCCCTGAATAAGTTGGGGTTGGGGAGGGTCTGGCCTGAAGTTGTCCTGTGCCAGGCCCAGGTCATGGACCCACAGACAAAGAAACAGCTAGAGATGAACATGCCAGGGGAGCTGTGTATCCGTGGTTACTGTGTCATGATGGGCTACTGGAATGATCCTGAGAAGACCAAGGCCACCATTGATGAGGACAAGTGGTACTGGACAGGGTGAGAGAACATAAGGTGTTAAGCCCAAGAACCAGGGGAGAAGATCTAGATTGCAAAGGGAGAGGAGATAGTCTATGGGAAGGAGAAGGAAGAAAAGGGGCTAGACATCAAGGCCATGGTTCTGAATTGTGATAAAAGCCAAAGAAAGTGGAAAGTTAAACAATGAGGGAGAAGAAAATGGAGAGGAGGGGGAAGGAATGCCAGGATGCAGGGGGAGAGGGTTTTTCTATTGCTAGAGCAGCTGGCAAAGAGCCCCGGGATTTATATGGTCAGCTGGAGGGGTGGGCACAACATCTAAGGGTGTGAAAAACACTGGGTAGGGGCAGCCTAGAGTAGGACCGAGCTGGGAAGAGCTGGGAACTGAGCCCGAGGGTTTCACTACAGGGACATTGCATCAATAGATGAAGAGGGCTATTGCAAGATTGTGGGCCGTTCTAAGGACATGATCATCCGAGGAGGGGAGAATATCTACCCAGCTGAACTGGAAGACTTCTTTCACAAACATCCTTATGTTCAGGAAGCCCAGGTGAGCCACCTTTGACCTCCTGAGGGTACTCCTCAGGGTCAGGGAGTATGAGAGAAGGAGGGGAGGCCTTGGAGTGTCCTCTCAGCCCTCCTTCCTCCTGCCTCATCTCCATATACCAGGTGGTTGGAGTGAAAGATGAGCGGATGGGGGAGGAAATCTGTGCTTGCATCCGTCTCAAGGTTGAGGCAGAAGAACAGATCACCCCCAAGGAACTACAAGCTTACTGCAAAGGAAAGGTAGGTGGTTCGCCCCCTGTCACAGTGAAGTCAGTCAACCAGCATCCATTAAATTTCTACATTGTTCCAGGCACTACATGAAGTGCTGGATATAGCAAAGAAAGAAAAATTACCATCTCTGCTCTCAAGGAGCTCACCTTCTACCTGGTGAGACAATATGCAAATAACTGCATAGGTGCCAGATATGCAGCATAAATGGGAAATGATCTTGGACATGAAGGTATTAGCAGTGGGGGAAGGGGAGACCAGGAAAGGACTCTTGCAGAAGATCAGATTTCAGCTAAGTCTTGAAGGAGGCTAGGGAAACCAGGAGGCAGGGGGAAGAGAGAGCATTCCAGGCATGGGGGTTGGCCATAGAAAATGCATGGATTTTGGAGTTGGGACAACTGACAAAAAGGCCAGGTGGCAGAGTCAAGGAGGGAGAGTATTCCAGGTGAGGGAGTCAGCCAAGGGAAAAGCCCAGAGCTAGGAGATGGAATGTTTTGTGTAAAGAACTGGCAAGGCCAGTGTTTCTGGATTACCAAGTATGGGGGAGTGAAGTATAAGAAGAATGGAAAGATAGAAAGGGACAGGGTTGTAAAGGCCTTTAAAAGCCCCAAAGAGGATTTTATTTTTGATCCTGAGGGCAATAGGGAGCCCCTAGAGTTTCTTGATTAGGAAGGTGATATGCTTAGCCCTGCCCTTTAGGATGGTCACTTTGGCAGCTTAGTGGGGGGTTGAGTACACACCCTCCCCCACCCCCCACCCCCGACCCCCAACAGGGTCCACCCCCATGCTAATAGTTGCCCCTTTTCAAGCTCCTCTCTGCCTTATGCTTCAAGCTTTGGAACTCCATCCTCACTCTCTGGTCTCTGTATCTGCAGATCTCACACTTCAAGATTCCTCGGTACATTGTGTTTGTTAAAGAATACCCCCTCACAGTCTCCGGGAAGGTTTGTAAAGTTGGGGCAGATGAAAAAGGAAAGGAAGAATGGGTGCCAGGAGCCTGGGAGAGGTCATCAAGGATCTGAGGCAATGAGTGTGGGTCAAGGAGGCCTTTGTCATCCAAACTTTTACTCTTCTTTTTCCCTTAGATTCAAAAATACAAACTTCGAGAGAGGATGGAAAAGCATCTGAACCTGTGAATCAAGGGCCAGGGCGAGGAGGCATCCTCTCTACAGCCTGCCTGCATCCCCGCCTCTACCCCACCCTGGCTCCCTACATAACTCCTCTTTAACATCACATAAAGAGGTTCTGTTTTAAATGGATCTTTCAGATGTTTTGAAAAAGAAATCTAAAAGACAGTATCTTCTTTTTTTGGAGAGCAGAAATATTCATAGAATATCGGATAAAGTTTCCCTACTACTCTTAGAGGGAAGGTAGGTGGCACAGTGCATAGAACACTGGTCATGGAATCAGGAATCAGGAAGACTCATCTTCATGAGTTCAAATCTGGCCTCAGACACTTACTAGCTGTGTGACCCTGGGCAAGTCACTTAATTCTATTTGCCTCAGTTTCCTCATCTGTAAAATGAGCCAGAGAAGGAAATGACAAACTGCTCCAGTATCTTTGCCAAGAAAACCCCCCATGGAGTCACATGCAGTGTGAATGAAACAACTGAACAACAACAAACACACTGGTCTCTCAGAAGTCTGGGGATAGGCTGGAGGGGACAGAATTGGTTCAGATGAATAAGGGTTAGCAGCACCTTTCATCTAACACTGGCCAAAGATTGTAAATTTGAACCTCTTCAGTCCAGAGTCTTCTTTCCAGTCTTATTATGCATTATACTCTCCCATGTACATGGTGATCTAGTGACAATGACCTCCTTCCTGTTCTTCTGAGCAAGACACTACATTTCCCAACTCCGGGCATTTTCAGGGGCAGTTCCTCATACCTGGTTTTCCTGGCTTCCTTCAAGTCTCAGCTAAAGTGCCAGAGGTCTTTCCCAGTTGTTTTTCCTAAATCTTAGTTACTTCCCTAATTACCTCCAATTCATCCTGTCTCTATCTTGTTTCTACATACTTGTTTGCATGTTGTCTTCCCCATCAGACTGGGAGTTCCTTGGGAGCAGGGACTGTCTTTCAACTTTCTTTCTATTCTCCGCTGCTTAGCGTGTTCCTGGCACATGGTAGTCACTTAATAAACACTATAATAAATGACTGACTGGCTCAGAGACTTGAAGCAAAGATGCCCCCATTTCACAGTAGGGGAAATTTAGTCTCAGAAGGAGTTTTCCTTTTCCATTTTCCCCTCTCCTCTCAAATACTCCTTTTTTCATGGGGCTTATACTCCAAGATTTCAAATTATCTAGGAGTAATTATAAAAATGCCTGGTACTAGAGAAAAAAAGATAGAGCAGTAGAACACGTGAGCTAATGACAAGCTAGAATCAAATTCAGACAGTAATCTAATGTTTCATAAATCTAGGGTCTCAAAACACTGGAAAAGGGGTCATTCAACAAAAATAACTGTGGGGCAAACTGAAAAACTGAAAGTAGTTTGGGGAAAAATAGGAATAAACCAAAATTTCACAATATATGGCACACAGCAGGAAGAAAGAAAGAAGAAAGGAAGGAAGGAAAGAAGGGAAGGAGGGAGGAAAGAAGGATTTAAGTGCTTACTGCTTATCAGGTACTGAGTTAAACTCTGGTATATGAATGCAAGCAAAAGAAAGACAATTCCTAACCTCAAGGAGCTTATATTTGAATGGGGACAATACACAAAAGGAAGCTGAGAAGTGGAGGAGGAGTGTGTAAAGATACCTGGAAAGGGGCCACGGTTTTTAAGTTTAGAAAGTTAAAAAACTGTCTGGCTGGGGAACTGACTGGCCTGGGTTCTTTCATAAAATGAAACTTCCAAGAGGAACTCACCAAGGGATTAGATGGAGGGGAGGGGTATTTGGGGTGTTTGGATAGCTATTCCAGAGTGAGCAGACATCAAGAATAGTAGGCTGTTGTTGGAGGAGCACTGGGGTTGAGAGAAGTTCCTGGATGAGCCAGCAATAGATGAGGCATGGTTTTGAAGTTCAGAATCTGAAAGAGAAATGGCGTAAAGAGTAAGAGATGGTTACATTTTTCACAACTATGAAGGGGAGGATAATTTCTTAATAAGCTGTGACCTAGAGGAAATTATAAGAAGTAAAAAAAATGAATGAAAATAGAAATCTTTTGCACGACAAACACAATGCATCCAGAATAAGAAAAGAAATAGAGAAGAAAATACTTTTGATAAAATTTTATAGCTCAAATTCATTAGAGTAAGGACATTTTCCAATTGATAGGCTGTCAAAGGATGTGAATAAGTAGTTCTCAGAAGAAACAGCAACAATCACATGGAAATGTTCAAAATCTGTAGAGATCAGAGAAATGTACATTTAAAAAATTATGAGAATCCTCCAAATGTCTATTAAATTAGCCAAGAAAAAAAAGTGACCTGAGGGCCCACAGGTTTACTAGTTGTGTGACTGAGAAAGTCGCTAAATTTCTCTGAACCTGTTTCCTCATCCGTGGAAAGAGTGGTTTGGACTCAGTGCCCCTCTAAATCTCCCAGTTGTACCTGTGGTCCTTTGACTTGGGTTTGAATCTTGGTTCCATCACTTACTATCTTTATGACCTTGGCCAAATCTGTGGTAAGTCAAGAAGCATTTATTAAACACCGTCAGGCATCGCGCTGAGTGCTGGGGACAGAGACCAAAGAATTCTGTCCTTAAGGACTTTACAGCTTACAGAGAGACATATATACATATAAGTATGCACAAAATAAATACAGGGTTGGGAAATAGTAGGGTCAGTTACTTGCAGCAGTAAATGCATTCCAGGCATGAATGGGTGTCAAAGCACGAGATCAGGAATGGAGTATTGTGTATGGGGGAATGTTAAATAGGCCGGTTTAGCTAGAGCCTAGACTTGCTGCAGGGAAGTAATGTATTAAAAAAAAAAACTGGAAAGGTGGTTTGGAAAGGGCTTCAAGTTCCAAAAACACTTGATTCTAGGGGTAACAGGGAGTTTCTTGATTAATATAGAGCGGCACGATCAAACGCTGATGCTTTCGCAATGCCGCCTTGGCAACTGTGCGAAAGAGGCATTAGAAAGGAGAAACATGTACAGGGAGTCCAGTTAGGGGGCTATTGCATAGTCCACGTGAGAGGGGGTCTTCAGTTTCCTTATTTGTAAAATTGGGGGTCGGATTGCAAGAAATCTAAAGTCTCTTCCTGCTCTAGATTCAGGGTCCTAGATAGGCCCTAGTGTCCGGCAGGTGGCGCCCGCAGACCGGAGGTCTCCAGCCAGTCCAGGGCAGGCCTTTTAAGGTTTCAGACTCCAGGATCCGCGGAAGTCATCCAGATTCCACGTGCAGCTCCACTCAGCGTTCTGCTGCACCACCCCTCCCCCCCGCAGAGCCGGGTTGCTCCACAGGGGTGCGTGTGCAAGGGAGGAAGGCGCAGCTGGTTGACCTTGGCCTCCTATCCACCTAGACAAGACAGAAGGGACCCTTAGCCGTCTGCACCCAGCTCTTGTGCTGGGGCAGGGAGGTGAGGGGGGGAGAAGGGGAGGCGGAGCGGAGGACCGGGGGAAGCCAGGGCGCCAGAAGGCTTTGGAAGAAAGGCAGAAGGCTGTGGCCAAGATCCGGGGCTCGCCGCAAGCCTGGCGCTTCCTGGGATCCGGGCCCGCTGCAGGGCCGCGGCCAACCTAGGTATCCAATATGCGGGCAGACGGAACTGCGTCAGGAAACCCGATCAAGGTCAAGACCAGGGCCAGGGGCGCCCTGGAGCAGCCGTGCAGCCGCCACCTGCAAGCCAGAGCGCTGCGCTCTACGTGCACGTGAGTAGAGCAGGGCCAGCCCTATCTCTAATCCCAGTCCCAGCCCCCTGCTCAGCCACTGTCTCGGTCCCAGCCCTGGTCTCAGGTTTGGACAGAGCTATTTGCTCGGAGCTTCCGGCAATCTGGAAATTGGGAGCCCTTTTCCTCTGCCCCTGGGAGGGAGTCTGGCAACTTGTTTGTAAAAATATCCCAATAACTATGTTTCAGTAGCATTGCTTTCCTTTATAATCCTATGCATTTTATGATTTAAAAAATACTGCTCTCCCCACTTTCCAGTTCTAAAACCGTCATCAAATCACCTATCATTGTTCCTTAAAAGAGCGTTAATCTGATTCTTCTGTGGCTCCACTCACCATCCCTGTAACTTTCCAAACCAAAATGAAGACATCCAGGATGGAGTAGGCTTCTGGAGCCTGGGGAATCCTGGGTTGGGAGAAGAGAACGATTGAGTTTGAGGGATGCTCAGATGGGAAGTGAGGGGCAGCTCTCACCTTTCCCTCCCTTGGGGAACTAGAGTCAAGGGTATTCATGAGCATTGAAAGACTGGGTTAGGGAAGTAGTGCTAGGAACCTAGCTGAGCCCTGGAAGGGCCTGGGTAGCCTAAGGTCACCTGCTTCACCCACCCTCTTGTCTTCTCTTCTCTTCTCTTCTCTTCTCTTCTCCTCTCTGTCTCTCTCTGTTTCTGTCTCTGTGTCTCTGTCTCTATCTCTGTGTGTCTCTTTCTCAGTGGCCATACTGTGAAAAGCGTTGCAGTTATTGTAACTTTAACAAGTATATCCCCCGAAGGCTAGATGAGGATGCCATGCGGAAATGCCTTGTGAAGGAGACAACTACACTGCTGAAACTCAGTGGAGTGCAGAGGTAAGTGGAGGTAGAGAGATGGGAGGTGAAGGGGATCAATTGGTCAATTCACTGGCATTTATTAAGAACCCCTGGGGGGCAGGCACTATGTCAAGTACAAGGAATACAAAAACAGGGGACCTTCAGGGCCTTCTCTCATCCCTCTTCCCATCCTCTGTTGCTGCTTCCTTTCTAGGATCGACTCTGTGTTCTTTGGTGGGGGCACACCGAGCCTGGCCAGCCCTCATACAGTGGCCTCAGTCCTGGAGACCATCGCCCAGACCACCCACTTGCCTGCTAAAGCTGAAATTACCCTAGAAGCCAACCCTACCTCATCAAAGGCATCAAGGCTGGCTGCCTTCCGAGGGGCAGGTGTCAACAGACTATCCATTGGCATCCAGGTGACCAGCCACTCCCTTCTCCTTATATTTCAGTGTTTCCAAACCCCTCTGCTCTACCTCCTGCACTTCCCCTGCCCCCCTTCTTCTCTAGGTCTTACTCCAGAGTTAATTGGTTGATTGAATCAGCTTCCTACCCTTCTTAATTTTTTTTTGTTTCATGGACTCCTTGAGCAGACTTTGGACCCCTTCTCAAAATAATGTTGTTAAATGCATGAAATAAAATACATAGGATTATAAAAGAAACCAATTATATTAGAATGTAGTTATCAAAAAAATTTTTTAAGAAAAGAAGTTCACAGACCTCAGATTAACAATCAGTCATAGGATGTCTCACTTTCCTACCTTTCTTTTTTTTGAACTTTTTTTTTGAAGGGGGAAGGCAGGGCAATTGGGGTTAAGTAACTTGCCCAAGGTCACACAGTTAGTGTGTCAAAGTGTCAGAGGTCAGATTTGAACCCAACTCCAGGGCTGGTGCTCTACTCACTGCGCCATCTAGCTGCCCCTTTCCTACCTTTCTTGAACACACACACACACACCACCCCCCCTTGTCATGCTCATCGCCAACCTTTCCTTTTTCCAGAAGCCCTCTGCCTCTCCTCTAACTCTCTCCCAGCTCCATATATTGTCATATCCATACCTTCTCAAGACCAATTTTGTTTTCCACCCCCTTCCCAAACCGGGCTCCTCACGGTTCCTCCCTTTACTTTCTCCTTTCCCTCTTTCAGTCCTTAGATAATATAGAACTCCAGCTGCTAGGCAGGACCCACTCTGTGTCAGAAGCCTTGGGGACCTTGGAGGAGGCACGGCATCTGTATCCAGGGCGCACATCTGTTGATCTCATGTTTGGCCTCCCAGCACAGCAAGTGGAACCATGGCTCAGGCAGCTGCAGGAGCTACTTTCCCTCTGTGATGACCACGTCTCTCTCTATCAGCTGACCCTGGAGAGGGGCACCCTGCTCTTTGCCCATGTCCAGCAAGGGACCCTGCCCTCCCCAGACCCAGAAGTTGCAGCTGAGATGTACCAGGATGGGCGGGAGGTCCTGAGGGAGGCCGGGTTCCGTCAGTATGAAGTGTCCAACTTTGCCAGAAATGTGAGCCCTTGCTTTGAAGTATGATGTTGGATTGGGGCGGCGGGGGGGGGGGGGGGGGGGGGTGCCTAATGGTTGTTTTGAGGACAGTAAGGAGGTCCAGGTAATTGAAAGAGAAGGGTGGGGCATATGGGTAAAAAGGCATCAGGACTTGGGAAGGCACTGGGGAGCCTGAGAAGGCACTGTGGAATCTGCCTGGGGGTTCCTAGGACTCATATACTCCTCCTTCCTTGACTAATTCCTTCCTAGGACTATATGTCCTCACTTGGCTGGGGAACTTCCCAGGCTGGGCATTCATATCACCCAATGGGAATGGGCCCTAGGGCTCTTTCTCCTCTGCACTAACTGTCCCTCTCCTTTCCAGGAAGCTCTCAGCACCCATAACTGGACCTATTGGCAAGGTGGTCAGTACATAGGTGTTGGGCCCGGTGAGTCCTGAGACCATATGGGAAGGCCAAGGTGGAAGAGCTAGAAGTGAGTTATACTATTAGGATTTCTCTGTCTTAGGGGCCCATGGGCGATTTGTGCCCCAGGGGGATGGAGGGACCCTCCGAGAAGCTCGAATCCAGACGTTGGAACCTGATAATTGGATGAAGGAAGTTTCAATGTTTGGACATGGCACCCGGAAGCGAGTCTCCCTGCGTGAGCTGGAGCTGTGAGTATATCTGGGTGAAGCTTTTCTCTGCACTGTTCCCCGCCTCCATAGGCTCTTCCTAGCATTATTATTGACTGCCTTCCTCTCTCTGTATATTTCCTAGGGCTTCACCTACCATCTACACATAACACCTAACATAGCATATGTGTGTGTGTGTGTGTGTGTGTGTGTGTGTGTGTATGGGTGGTGATGATGATGATGATGATGATGATGATGATGGCGGCGGCTCCTTTCCCCAGAATCTCTTGAGCATTGGTACAGCTGTTTGCATCTCTGTTTCAGATTGGAGGAGGTTTTGGCTCTGGGGTTACGTACAGACATAGGAATCACTCACCAGGTAAAGTGACTGATGAGAACTGCCTTCTAGAGTTTACTTTGTACCTCTCTCACCTCCAGGGCCTTCTCTGCCAGCCTGGAGATCATATACTACCTACCATTCAGTCACACATGCACACACACACACACACACACACACACACACACACACACCATCACACAATGAACACCCTTCCACACTGAGCCCAGGCTAGAGGCCCATCTTGGGGGCAAGTTCTAAAGGATGCTTTTGTGTATCACAGGGTCTTCCTCCTTCCCTCTATAAATGGTGGAGCAGTATCTAAAGCTGTGAATAGGAAAAACCACAGTGGAGGGAAGGAGCTCCTCACAGGCCTAATATTTAGGCACAAGGACTGAGTTAGGCCGCATTTGGTGGGGAAGCTACAAGAATGTCAGCTTGACTCTGACTTAGCAGCAAGCCGGTCTATGAAATGGGAGTGACATTTGCAATTAATTCTTTTATTCACTGGACAGATATGTGTTAAGTTCCTGTTTTGTGCTAAGCATGCAGGCAGGTCCAAAGACAAACAAGATTTGCTTCCTGCCCTTGAGAAACTAGCAATTTAATAAAAGAGATTAAAAGCAAGCACACAAATAACTAATGCAGAAGAGGATATGGGAGGTAGATAGAATAGCTACAAACCATTATTATAGGATTTTATAAGAGATCACTTCCTGCTGGAGTACGCAGAGGCAGATTCATGGGAGACATGACTTTTGAACTAGGCCTTGAAGGATAGGTAGGATTTCAGTAGGTGAAAATAGAGAGGAGAGAGGGAAAGAGGGACACACGACAGGAAAGGTACTTGGGGAATGGGGAACAATATGAGCAAACGTGGGAAAATAAGAGATGAGCTCAGGGAATGAGGAATAGTTTGGCTGAAGTATAGACATCATGACATACAGCAAGGAAGAGGAGATTTAGGAGTCAGGTTGTAGAAAGGCTTGAATGCCAGAATCAATAGTTATGACTTTTTTTAGGGGACATTGAGGAGCTATTGAAGGTTTTTTTGTTTTGTTTTAGCAGTAGACTGTATCAGGATGAGTGCATCTGAAAGATAATTTTTATGGGGTGTTGGATATTGAAATAATCCAGGCAAGATATAATAAAGACCTAAATGAAGGTGTGGTGGTAGTGGGAATGGTAATTCCAGGCATATTGTGGGGATCCCTTTTGCGGGGCAGGGAGGAGATAGAGGAAGCAAGGAAACAAAACATTTATTAAGCACATGCTATGTGCCAGGGACTGTGCTAACTGCATGCATTATATCATTTGATCTCACAGCAATCCTGAGAGGAAGGTGCTGTTATTATCCCAATTTTACAGTTGAGGAAACTAAGGCAGGAAGAGGAGGTTAAGTTACTTGCCCAGGGCCACAAATCAGGTCTTTCTGACTCTAGGCCCGGCACTCTATCCACTACGCCACCTAGTGGCCTTTAGGAGTCAAAGAAGATCCTGAGGTTATGAGCCTGGGTGATTTGGACATTTGTGATGGGGGTTGTTTTTCTTCCTTTGCTCTGGAAGAGGACCAATGAAATCATGAGGGTGATGTCTTGACTTGTGAGAGAATTAGGTTTAAGTGAGGTAGAGCTGCCCAAAGTAGTCAGCCTCACTGTCTCTTCCAGGGTCATCGAAGTCCAGCAGCAAGACAAAAGTCCAGACAACTGGCAGTGGCCCAGGATTCAGTGGATGACCTTGGCCTTTCTACCATTAACAGAAACAGGAAGTCCAGGAAAAGGAGTGGGTTTTAAGGGAAATGTTAGTGAGTTTATATGTGAGGTCATCTGCTGGATTCTGTTTGAACAGCCAGCAGCGAATTTGTTATCATGAATTTATAATGCATATTATGTATTTATAATTTATGTAATGCATTTATGTAATATATTTATGTAATGTATCTATAATTTATAATGAGCACATTCTCATGACTACTTGTAGCAGTGTGTGGGAGAGAGTACCTAGTGAGGGTTACCTAAGCTTGGAGATTAGGAGGACAGTAATGGTGGAAGATCAAGGGTCTGAGGAAGTTTAGATGGCAGAATTGCTAGCTCTGAGATCCAGAAGGAAGGGAAGCCAGAACAAAAATGAAGGGCTGAAGGGATAGGGAGAAGTCAAAGGACTGGAGGTCACACCAGGAGGCTCAGTATTGGTAAGGGTGGGGAAGAAATAGAGAGGGGAGATTGTGATCAGAGTAGGGAATTCAGGTATCAAGTGAATATGAGGTCTGAGATGAGACTGTCCTGGTAGATGGATGGCTTGCCTTTTTCCCTTCCCTCACTCTCTACAGTAACTCAGTTGCCAAGTCTTGTGTGTTATTCTCCCCCATCTGTTCCCTTCTCTCCAGTAACATGGCCACCACCCTAGTTTGGGTCCTCATCACCTTCCACCAGGACTATTGTGACAGCCTCCAATTGGATTCCGAGATTCCAATACCTCCCTTCTCTAACACGTCCTCTGCACAGCTGCCAAAATAATTTTTCTAAAGCACACCTCACTCTGTTATTCTCCTGCTCAAGGACTTTTCAGGGGCGACCTGTTAACTCTAGGATAAAATGAAAACTCCTCCCTTGGCATTTAAAGCCCTACACCGTCTGTCCCCAACTTATCTGCCTAGGCTTATTGTACATTATGTCTGCACTTTTTATTCTATTCAAACTAGCGTATTTGCTGTTCCCCAAACTTGGTACTTTACGTTGTACCTCCATACTTTTGTATAGCCTCTATTGTGTTGAATTTTGTTGTGTTGTGTTGCATTGTATTGTGTTGTATTGTATTGTATTGTATTTGAATGTGCCTGAATTGCACTCTCCCCACCTCTTAGACTCCCTGAATCCCTTCAGAGCTCAGCTCATTTGCTGTCTCCTCTGGAAAGCTTTTTGTGATCTCCACAGAAGCTAGTGCTTCTTCCTTCCTCTCCAGATTATCATGTACATACTTATCTGTTTACATGTTATATCTTCCCCATCTGTCTCCCTATCCCTCCCAGCACCAGATCTAGTAGAGTGTCAGCTTTCTGAATACAGGGACTCCATTTCATTTTGTCTTGGTATTCCCAGTTTTATAATTTTGCACTTAATTTTATGGTTATTAAATACAGTATTAAATGGTTGCTTAATAAACAGCTGGCAGATTGGATTAGATAGAAGAGGTTGGCTTAACTGTGCGGGATTTTAGAAGGGTTGTCTGTATTGATGTTGATGTTGGCTATGAACAGAGAGTTGGAACTGAAAGGGAAACAGAGATTAAGACAGTGAGCATCATAGACAACATGTTATACCCTCCCTCAGTCCCCAGAATCCAGAGCCAGTGCTCTCACCCCTGTACACAAACATTTGTTGAGTTCCTACTATGTGCTAGGCCAGAGGTTAGGTATTGAGGGGGATACAGAACCAAAGATGAAAATAAAACAGGATAACAATGGGAGACAGGGTGGAGAGGGAGACTGGATCAGATGTGGAAAGCATGGGGAAGGAGGAAGTGTGGCCTGGAGGTTACTCCCTAATCATTTGCAGATTCTTGGTTGATGAGCAGTTGAAAGCAAGGGTGATGTTTGCTCATCCTCAGGCTGTGCTCTGAGTTGCCCTGTGCTTGAGTGAGACATCAGCGTATAGCATGCACATATACAGGGTGAGACATAGTATAGCTATTCCCAGAGGGTCTCTCCAGGCCTACTCCCTCATGCACCCTGACATAGTGTTCACATTCCAGCCTTTGGAAGCTGGGGACTACAACGTCCCCCGGGCAAGAGGTTGAGGAGTCAGGTGGGATATAACTCTGACTCTGTCCTCTCCAGCACTGGCTGCACTTTGCACCCCACTTGTCCCTGTGGGACGTGTTTGGGGAATCTGAGGAAGTGAAGGAGCTTCAGTCGCAAGGCCTGTTGCTGCTGGACCACGGGTGAGTTGGTGGGAGAGGAGAGTGGAGGGGAGGATGGGAGGATAGGAAGGGGTTACGGTTTGGGATAACCAGTGTGACAGGACCACACAGTTGGGGAAGCTGTTGGTTAAGGGGTAGGGAATGGGGGAGGGAGGATTGTTATCACACCTCTTTTTTGTTACAGCGGGCTTCGGTGTTCCTGGGACGGGCTGGCTGTGCTGGATACTATACTGCTGAGACTCCTCCTCCAGCTCCAGAATGCCTGGAAAAACAGGCCTCCTCCCACCCTCAAGGTCACTGAGTCAGGAGCTGCCTCCCAAAGAGGGGTTCATGCTTCAAGTAGAGCTTGGGCCAGGTGACCTCTGAGGTACATATATTTAAAACTCTGTGATTCTGATATCGTAGAGAATGGGATGAACCAATGTTGGGGGGGCAGGGACCAGAACTAGGGAATAGCCTTCTCCTTAGCCTTTGATAGGGGAATGGAAGAATGAAAGCCATAAGTATTCCTTTGTTCTTCTGAAGGGAGAGCTAGGTGGTAGACCTGGAGTCAGGAAAACTTGGGTTCAAATTCAGCCTCAGGCACTTCTTAGCTGTGTGACCCTGGGCAAGTCACTTAACCTCTTTGCCTCTGTTTTTTCAACTGTAAAATGGGGATAAAAAAAGCACCTTCCTACCAGGGTTGTTGTGAGGATCAAATGAGATATTTTTAAAGCCTTACTATAGTGCCTGGCACACAGTAGGCACTTAATAAATGATTATTCTCTTCCCTTTCTCTCCTTTCTTTCTGTAATAAACATTCCATCTACTGATGCGCAGAGATTTGTGGAGCTGTAGCTAGACCCTAGAAACATGAGAGCTGTCAGATCACACTACCTACAGAGGGTCTTTTCCCCAACCCTCCCTTCCTCCCTACTTTGCTGTCTCTCAATTCTGTTTAACTTTCTGCACACTTAAGCTTAAGTAGAATGTTCCGATGTGATGGATATCTGGGGATTTTCCTTAGAAGGTGCTGGAGAATATCCTTGGACCCAAGAATGTCAGCAATTCAAAGGGCTTCAACAGGAGCCTTTTAGCAGTGGGTGGTGAGCAGGAGGGCAGGCCTTTTCTTGTGCTTTGGATTAGAGGTTAGAGGAGAGTCGGAAAGGAGAGTGCATATAGCTTACATTTATGCCAACCTAAAGCTTGGCAAAGATTTTCACATATACTCATTTTTTTATTGTCTTTTGTTTTCGCTTATTCTCTTTTTTTTTTTGAGGGGGGGAAGGCAGGGCAATTGGGGTTAAATGACTTGCCCAAGGTCACACAGCTAGTACGTGTGTCAAGTGTCTGAGGCCGGATTTGAACTCAGGTTCTCCTGACTCTACAGCTGTTGCTCTACTCACTGCGCCAACTAGCTGCCCCTCTTTATTTTATTTTATTTTTTTTATTCTGAACTTAACCCACACCAGATAAAATTAACATTTCCATATACATTGTAGAACAGAAAGAAAGGACTATATGTGAAACAGAATCTCTTTTATGTACAGCTTGCCTTTCTTCCCCCCCCCATTAATAGTATTTTATACTTTCCAATTACATGTAAAGATAGTTTTCAACATCCATTTTTATAAGATTTTGAGTTCCAAAATTTTCTCCCTCCTTCCCTTCCTCTCCCCTCCCCAAGACAGCAAGCAATCTGATATAGGTTATATATGTACAGTCATGTTAAACATATTTCCATGTGACTCATGTGAAAGAAGAATCAGAACTAAAGGGAAAAACCATGAGAAAGAAAAAACAAAAAAAGTGAAAATACTCTGCTTCAATCTGCATTCAGACTCCATAGTTCTTTCTCTCTGGATGTGGATAGCATTTTCTATCATGAGTCTTTTGGAATTGACTTGGATCATTGTATTGCTGGGAAGAGCTAGGTCATCATAATTGATCATTTCACAAAGTTGCTTTTACTGTATACAATGTTCTCCTGGTTCTTTTCACTCAGCATCAGTTCATGGAAGTTTTTCCAGGTTTTTCTGAAATCTGCTTACTCATCATTTCTTATAGCACAATAGTGTTCCATTACATTCATATACCACAACTTGTTCAGCCATTCCCCAATTGATGGGCATCCCCTCAATTTCCAGTTCTTGGCCACCACAATAAGAGCTGTTACAAATGTTTTTGTACATGTGGGTCCATTTCCCTTTTTTATGATCTCTTTGGGATACAGACCAAGCAGTGGTATTGCTAGATCAAAGAGTATGCACAGTTTGATAGCTCTTTGGGCATAGTTCCAAATTGCTTTCCAGAATGGTTGGATCAGTTCACAACTCCACCCACAATGCATTAGTGTTCCAGTTTTCCTGCATCTTCTCCAACATTTATCATTTTCCTTTTCTGTCATATTAGCCAATCTGATAGGTGTAAGGTAGGTCAGAATTGTTTTAATTTGCATTTCTTTAATCAATAGTGATTTAGAGCATTTTTTCATATGACTATAACTTTAAATTCTTCATCTGAAAACTGCCTGTTCATATCCTTTGACCATTTATCAACTGGGGAATGGCTTATATTCTTATAAATCTGACTCAGTTCTCTATATATTTGAGAAATGAGGCCTTTATCAGAAACACTGGCTGTAAAAATTGTTTTCCAGCATTCTGCTTTCCTTCTAATCTTGGTTGCATTGGTTTTGTTTGTACAGAACCTTTTTAAGTTACTATAATCAAAATTATCCATTTTGCATTTCATAATCTTCTCTATTGCTTGTTCATTCATAAATTCTTCCCTTCTTCTGAGGTCTGACAGGTAAACCATTCCTTGCTTGCATAATTTTCATATGATATCACCCTTTATGTCTAAATCATGTACCCACTTTGTTTGTTTGTTTGTTTGTTTGCAGGGGGGAAGGCAGGGCAATTGGAGTTAAGTGACTTGCCCAAGATCACAGAGCTAGTAAGTGTGTCAAGTGTCTGAGGCCACATTTGAACTCAGGTCCTTCTGACTCCAGGGCCAGTGCTCCACTCACTGCATCACCCAGTTGCCCCCCTGTACCCACTTTGACCTTATCTTGGTATAGAGTATGAGATGTTGGTCTATACCTAGTTTGTGCTATAGTGTTTTCCAGTTTTCCCAGCAGTTTTTGTTAAATGGTGAGTTCTTATCTCAGAAACTGGAGTCTTTGGGTTTATAAAACAGTAGATTACTATAGTCATTTACTGCTGTGTCTTGTATACCTAACCTATTCCACTTATCTACCACTCTGTTTCTTTGCCAGTACCAAATAGTTTTGATTATTGCTGCTTTATAATACAGTTTTAGATCTGGAATGGCTAGGCCATCTTCCTTTCCATTTTTTTCATTAATTCTCTTGATATTCTTGATCTTTTGTTCTTTCAGATGAATTTTTGTTATTATTTTTTCTAGCTCTATAAATAATTTTTGGTAGTTTGATTGGTATGGCACTGAATAAGTAAATTAATTTAGATAGAATTGTCATTTTTTAGTATATTAGCTCAGCCTACCCATGAGCAATCAATATTTTTCCAATTGTGTGAAAAGTGTTTTTTAACTGTGTTCATAGAGTTCCTGGGTTTGTCTTGGCAGGTAGACTCCTAAATATTTCATATTGTCAACAGTGATTTCAAATGGAATCTCTCTTTCTATCTCTTGTTTCTGGGCTTTGTTGTTGATATATAAAAATGCTTGTGATTTATGTGGGTTTATTTTATATCCTGCAGCTTTGCTAAAGTAAATTGCTTCCAGTAGTTTTTTAGCTGATTCTCTAGGATTCTCTAAGTACAGCATCATATCATCTGCAAAGAGTGATAGTTTTATTTCCTCATTGCATATTCTAATTTCTTCTATTTCTTTTTCTTCTCTTTTGCTAAAGTTAACATTTCCAGGAGAATACTGAATAATAGTGGTGATAAAAGGCATCCTTGCTTCGCCCCGGACCTTATTGGGAAAGCTTCTAGCTTATCCCCATTACATATAATGCTTGCTGATGGTTTTAGATAGATACTACTTATCATTTTAGGGAAAACTCCATTTATTCCTCTGCTCTCTAGTGTTTTTAATAGGAATGGGTGCTGTATTTTGTCAAAAGCTTTTTCTGCATCTATTGAGATAATCATATGATTTCTGTTAGTTTTGTTGTTGATATGGTCAATTATGCTGATAGTTTTCCTAATATTGAATCAGTGCTGAATTTCTGGTATAAGTCCCACCTGGTCATAGTGTATTATCCTTGTGATAAATTGCTGTAATCTCTTTGTCATTAGGGAAATTGGTCTATAATTTTCTTTTTCTGTTTTGGCTTTCCCTGGTTTAGGTATCAGCACCATATTTGTGTTGTAAAAGAAATTTGGCAGGATTTCTTCTTTTCCTATTCCAAATAGTTTACATAGTTTTGGAATTAATTGTTCTTTAAATGTTTGGTAGAATGCACTTGTAAATCTATCTGGCCCTGGAGATTTTTTTTAGGGAGTCCATTGATGGCTTGTTCAATTTCTTTTTCTAGAATGGGGTTGTTTAAGTATTTTATTTCCTCTTCTGTTAATTTGGGCAATTTGTATTTTTGTAAATATTCATCCAATTCACTTTAATTATCAGATTTATTGGCATACAGTTGGGTAAAATAGGCCCTAATTATTGCTTTAATTTCCTCTTCATTGGTGGTGAATTCACCCTTTTTATTTTTTATACTGGTAATTTGGTTTTCTTCTTTCTTTTTTTTAACCAAATTAACCAAAGGTTTATCTGTTTTCTTGGTGTTTTTTTTTTCATAAAACCAGCTCTTAGTTTTATTAGTTCAATGGTTTTCTTAATTTCAGTTTTATTGATCTCTCCTTTGATTTTGAGAATTTCTAACTTGGTATTTAATTGGAGATTTTTAATTTGTTCTTTTTCTAGCTTTTTCAGTTGCATGCCCAAGTCATTGATCTGCTCTTTTTCTATTTTATTCATGTAAGCATTTAGAGATATAAAATTTCCCCTAAGAACTGCTTTGGCTGCATCCCTTAAATTTGGTGTGTTGTCTTATTATTGTCATTCTCTTTGATGAAATTATTATTTCTGTGATTTGTTGTTTGACCCACTTATTCTTTAGGATTAGATTATTTAGTTTCTAATTAATTTTTAGTCTGTCTTTCCATGGCCCTTTATTACATGTAATTATTGTTGCATCATGATCTGAAAAGGATGCATTTAACATTTCTGCCTTTCTGCATTTGACTGTGAGATTTTTATGCCCTAAGACATGGTCAATTTTTGTGTAGGTGTTGTGTACCACTGAGAAAAAGGTATATTCCCTTCTATTTCCATTCAATTTCCTTCAGAGGTCCATCATATCTAACTCTTCTGAAATTCTATTCACCTCCTTAACTTCTTTCTTGTTTATTTTGTGGTTAAATTTATCTGCTTCTGAGAGGGGGAGGTTGAGGTCCCCCACTCATATAGTTTTGCTGCCTATTTCTTCCCGTAACTCACTTAACTTCTCTAAGAATTTGGATGCTATACCACTTGGTACATATATATTTAGTATTGATATTACTTCATTGTCTATGGTACCTTTTAGCAAGATGTAGTTTCCTTCCTCATCTCTTTTAATTAGATCTATTTTTGCTTTTGCTTTGATATTAGGATTGCTTTCCCTGCTTTTTTTTTTTCTTCAGCTGAAGCATAATATATTCTGCTCCAGCCTTTTACTCTTACTCTGTGTGTATCTCTGTGCTTCAAATGTGTTTCTTGTAAACAACATATAGGATTCTGGTTTTTAATCTACTTTGCTATCCACTTCCATTTTATGGGAGAGTTCATCCCAATCATATGCACAGTTATGATTACTAACTGTATTTCCCTCCATCCTATTTCTCCCCACCCCCCATATTCTTTTCTCTCTCCTTTCACCCTGTCTCTCCTCCCTAGTGTTTTGCTCTTGACCACCACCTCCCTCAGGCAGCTCTCCCTTCTATCAGCCCCCCTCCCTTTTCTTTCCCCTTTCACTTCCTACTTCTGCCTTCCCTTCTATTAGCTTCCCTCATCTCTTTTCTTTCCACTTTCCCCTACCACTTCCCAGATAAATTTTTATACCCAGTTGAGTATGTATGTTATTCCCTCTTTGAGCCAAATATAATGAGAGTAAGTTTCAAACAATGTAGGTCTCTTGCACCTTTTTATGTCATGGAGTTTACCCTTTTCTCTTTTACCAGTGCAATTCTTTTTTCACTCCTTAATGTTTTTTATATCATCACATCAAAGTCAACTTATACCCACACTCTCTCTGTCTATGTATACTCCTAACTGCCCTAATAGAGATACAGTTCTCAAGAGTTACAAGTATCATCTTCCCATGTAGTAATGCAAACAGTTTAACCTTATGATTTTTTTTTCTTTCCTGTTTACCTTTTTATACTTGAGTCTGAAGGATTTATACTTGATTTTATACTTGAGTTTGAAGATTGAATTTTTCTGTTCAGCTATGGTCTTTTCATCAGGAAAGTTTGAAAATACCCTGTTTCATTGAATGTCCATCTTTTACCCTGGAAGATTATGCTCAGTTTTGCTGGGTAGTTGATTCTTGGTTGTAATCCAAGCTCCTTTGCCTTCAGGAATGTTCAAAGCCCTCTGGTCCTTTAATGTAGAAGCTGCTAAGTGCTGTATAATCTGGACTGTGGTCCCTTGATATTTGAATTGTTTCTTTCTGGCTGCTTGCAGCATTTTCCCCTTGACCTGGTAATTTTGGAATTTGGACAATATTTCTTGGAGTTTTCATTTTGGGATCCATTTCAGGAGGTGATCAGTAAATTCTTTCAATAACTATTTTACTCTCTATTTCTAGAATATCAGGGAAATTTTCCTTTATAATTTCTTGAAAGATGCTATCCAGGCTCTTTTTTTTTTAATCATGGCTTTCAGGTAGTCCAATAATTCTTAAATTATCTCTCCTATATCTTTTTTCCAAGTTGGTTGTTTTTCCATGAGGTATTTTACATTTTCTTCTATTTTTTCATTCTTTTGATTTTGTTCGACTGATTCTTGGTGTCTTGTGGAGTCATTAGCTTCCACTAACCCAATTCTAATTTTTAAGGAATTGTTTTCTTCAGTTAGCTTTTGCATCTTCTTTTCCATTTGGCCAGTTCTAATTTTTAAGGAGTTGTTTTCTTCAGTGGGTTTCCCCCCCATTTGGTCAGTTGTATTTTTTAAGGAATTGTTTTCTTCAGTCAATTTTTGTCCTTCCTTTTCCAAGATGTTGACTCTCTCTTGCATAACTCTTATTTCTTTTCCTAATTTTTCTTCTACCTCTCTTATTTGATTTTTAAAATCCTTTTTGAGCTTTTTCAAGAAGGCTTTTTGAGCTTGAGACCAATTTATATTCCCCCTTGAGGCTTTGCATGTAGGCATTTTGATATTGTTGTCTTCTTCTGAGTTTGTGTTTTGATCTTTCCTGTTGCCCTTGTAGCTTTCTATGGTCAGGGCTCTTTTCTGGTTTTTTGCTCATTTTTAGCCTACTTTGTGACATTTAAACTTGAGCTCTACTCCTGGGACACAGGGCAGGCACTGCCCCAAGCTTCTTGTGCTGGGGGGCCAGGGGCTTGATCACTGGCTTTCTGCACCAGAGCCACTGGAGCTTGCAGCTTGCCCACTGTGCTGGAGTGGCTTGACCTAGTTGTACCTGTTGTGCTGGGGTTCCAGGACTGGCAGTAAGCCTTCTGTGCTGGGGTGGGAGGCCTCACAGCTGGCCTGTTGTGCCACTGGCCTCCTGAGCCAGGACCTAGGGGCCTCTGTTGCTGATCTATGCTGTGGCTAAGAGCCTCCCACTGACTTGCCCAGGTACTGTCTGTGCTGGGCTATGCTCCCCTTTTACCCAAGTGAGACAGACCTTTCTTTCCTAAAATCCTTCTAAGCTATCTTAAGCTGGAAACTTGTTTCATTCCATCTTTTTGTGGGTTCTGTCACTCCAGAATCCATTTAGAGACTTGATTTAACATTGTTTTCTGAGAGAAACTGGAGAGAGCTAAGGCAACTTTTTAGCTTTTCTCTGACATCTTGGCTCACATAAACTCCCCTCTTGCCTTTCTTTTTAAATATAAAATTAATTCAATATTTAACAATCAAAGCTGTCCTTATCTGTGTTTCTTTTCATCCTCTTCCGTCATTTAAAAAAATGATTTAGTGACTCTCTTTTCCTTCTTTTCTTTTTCATTCTTATTTTTAGCAACCTGATTAATACCTCTTTTTCCTTCCACATTCCCATCCTAATATTGGGAAAAAAGAAAAACAAAACTGTTGTAACAAATATGCATACTCAATCAAAACAAATTCCCACTTTGGTCCTGTCTGAAAATGCATTAAATTCTCTCATTTGGTACTCATAACAACACTATGATGTAGGTACTGTTATCTCCATTTTATAGATGAGAAACTGAGGTTTATTGAGGTTAGCCAATAAGTAAGTCCCTCTTTGAATCCCCCAGTTACCTTCAAGACTCAGCTCTCAAGTGCCAGGTATAGTGGCACATGCCTGTAATCCCTAGGGAGGCTGAGACTGGTGGATCTCTTGAGCTCTGGAGTTTTGAGCTGCAGTAGGGGTGAATTAATCAGGTGTCCACACTTGAGAGTGGGGGGCAGGGGGATAAGGAAAGAGATGTGGGGATAGTGGATAGCAGTATGTTTAAGGGGAAAACTGACCTAGGTCACAAATGGAGCAGGTCAAAACTCTTGGGTTGATCAGTAGTGGGGTCAAGCCAGTGAGTAGCCAATGTCCTTCCAACCTGAGTGAAACAGGGAGACCCATTCCCCCGTACTAAAAAAAAAGGTTCAGTTTAAATGCTACTATCTGCATGGTCTTTCCTAATCCACATAGTTGCTAGTACTTTCCTCCCAAATAACTTTGTATTTATTTTGATAAATAAGAGATTTTAGAAACAATAGCCAATCCTCTCCCCCACATGCATAGCCTGTGTGAAGTCTTACTGGGGCTACATATGTAACCACTTGAAAATCACACCCACCCTCAGCCCTGTCTAACTTAGTAGCTCATTTCCTTTTTTATTTCTCTGAGTTCTAAGACAATCAAGGGGTAGGTTTTGACATTTCCTCAGAAATGACTAGAAATACATAATTTCTCTCAATTAGCTCCAAACTCCAGTTTATAAATAAACCAAAGAAACTTCTTTCTCCCTCGGCTTTTCCTCTTCTCTTTCAATCTCAAACTCCTTTGCCTCATGGGCTTAAACATCAATATTCTTGCTCATATAACTTATTAACTATGTAACAAGTAATAAAACAAAAACAAATAATTATTTACAACGTGTCACAGTAAGAAACTGTTCACACTCAGTCACTTTTTGTTCTCCAAAAACAGGGAAAAGAGATATGGACCTGAATCTTTTTACCAATGGGACGTCAACTATAGGAACACAATTTTCTCAGGACAACCCAAGTCTCCCAGGAATTCTCCACCTAATGTCTCTTCATAAGCTAAGAATTAAACTAAGTTCTCTAAAAAATATCTGTCTCTTAGGAAAGAAGTTCTGTGAGTTCTTTCTGTGTCTTTTCCACACATACACAGAATCTCTCGCTATGCCAGTTAATCCACTCTAGGTAAAACTGACTCTTCCCCCAAGATTCTGTTCCCTTTCTTTTAAAAAGTACAGTTTAATTTAGATTATAAATTAAATTAATACAGTAATTAATTTAATAAATCAATACAGTAATACAATAATAAAATATATTAAATTAATACAGTTTAATTTAAAAATGCAAAAAAAATTAAGATTATGCCTGGATTTAGACATGTCTCCTCCAATAGAATGTAAGGTCTAGGAGGGCAGGGACTGTCTCACTCTGTTTTGTTTTGTTTTGTTCTTGCAGAGCAATTGGGGTTAAATGACTTGCCCAAGGTCACACAGCTAGCACGTGTCTGAGGCCGGATTTGAACTCAGGTTCTCCTGACTCAAGGACAGGTGCTTTATTCACTGCATCACCTAGCTGCCCCAACTGTCTCACTCTTCTTTGTATTCCCATTGCCAGGCACAGGGCCTGGCATAACAAGTTGCCTGATACACACCTGTTGCCTGATTGAAATATCTGAAGTGGCATTCTATCCTAGGTCCTTCTGACTCCAAGTCCAGCGCTCTTTCCACTAAGCCACACTGCCTTTCATAAAGGCTTTTTTGCCAGTAGGGTGGCAAATAAAGGGAGTGGTATGGGCATTTATAAACCTTATCTTCATCATCTAATTTTTCCACAGTGAGCAGAAGTAGTAGTAAACTTACTATTCTGTTGTATTGTTGCCAAGAAAACCAAGCCAAAATAAAAATTGAAGCAATGTGTTGGACTTCAATGGACTTAAGTTTAAAAGGAAAAAAGAGGTAGATAAAATGTCTTCCATGGAAAACCAAGAAACTTACACTGGTTTGACTGTGGTCAATTTATATGTCCCCACAGTTCCAATGTGCCTGTTCACCTATTTTGCCACCTTTCCCTTCCCTTCTTTACTGGCTGCTATTGTAAAGTTTGCCCTTTCCCAAATTGGAATTTATTTTTTATTACAAAGCTAACCCCCTTTTGTTTTTATACTGATTAAACTGCAGTATGTGATTAACCAAGCTCCTGTAGACTTTGTGATTCTTGGACTTTTTTTGATGTAGGAAATACTTCTTTCTTTATGCATATTCTTTCCTTGGTGACTTTCCAATGTTCTGCTTTGTGCCCATAGGAATTTTTTAAAATAGAAAATTAGGTAACATGATATTTCTGTATTTGCTTTGTGTGAAACATTGATGTAAAGCATAGCTGGGTGCCTTTGATTGCTTGTGCAGTCCATGGAAATCAACATAAACTGTAAAAGGAATGGACACTGACTGTCAAAAAAAAAAACCCCAACCTTATCTTTTTCCATTTATCCACAGAACATGTGACTGGCTGAAGAATGCTAACATTTCTTTTTTTTTCTTCCCCCCAATGGTATTTTATTTTTTCCAATTCCATGTAAATATAGTTTTCAACATTCAATTTTATAAGATTTTGAGTTCTAAATTTTTTTCTTTGTCCCTCCCCTCTGCCATCCCTAGGATGGCACACAATCTGATATAGACTATACATGTCCAATCATATTAAACATAGTCCCACATTAGTCATGTTGTGAAAGAAGAATATGAAAAGGGAAAAACCATGAGAGAGAGAAAAAAGAGAAAAGAGCCTGCTTTGATCTGCATTCAGACTCCATAGTTCTTTCTCTGTATGTAGATAAGTGCTAATATTTATAAGTTTACAAGGTGTTTTATTCATATTTATCTCATCTGGTCCTCACAACTACACTGAGAAATAGGTGTGAATATTATCCCTGGTTTTTTTTTAATATGAAATTTTATTTATTTTACCACTTAATAGTATCCCTGTTTTACAGATGAGGAAACTGAGGCTGTAAGAGGTCAAATCATTTCCCCAGGATGGCACAGCTAGTAAGCATCTGAGTGGGAAGTCGAGTCAGTTCTTCCTGACTCCACACCCAAAATTCCATCCGCTGTACCATCCTGCCTTTCATAAGGGCTTTTAAAAGCCAACAGGGAAGCATAAGTCTTATCTTTCCTTTTCCATTTATCTACTGAGCATGTGACTTGGCAATTTTTGTTTTAATCACGTGCTCGCCACCTTGGCCCTGGCAATTTGCCTTGGAGGTTCTTTCTAGATTACAAGTTTCCCAGCTGTGTGGAAGCTGTATTTTTAGGTTGGAGTATCAAAGCCAGGTGTGTTAAAGTCAGCCTCAGGATGAGGCAACTCATGGGGTGGATACATCCCCCTTTGTTTCTCTACACATGCTCACTTCAGAGTCCTGAGTCCCATGGGTAGAATGTGAACCCAAAGCCAGTGTCACCATTGTGTCTCCCCTCTCACCAGTCATCTTTGGATCTTGATAAATAAATGAAGGTCAGGCAGTGAGCAAATGCTGCCATTAGATACATTAGATATGCTCTGGGACTATTCTTGCCATCCCTACTCAGGTTCCTCCCAGCCGCCAAGACTCATGCCACCTGAGACCTCATGCTGCTGGTTAGCCTTCCTCTTTGGCCTGAGGGAGGGCAGCTTCCTTCCTTCAAAGGGCCAAGGGGCACTGGGCCAGAATGAGGGCCAGAGCTAGTGCTCAGTAGGTCTGGCTCCTAGTGATTCAGGAGACAAACATCCCACACTCTGTGTCATATCTGGGCCCTGCCTTTTTCCCTTCTGCTGTCATCTCTCCAACACCCAGCACTTCCACTAGAAGGAACAGAGGGTCAGGCTTGGAAAGAGGAGGGCTGAATTTGTGTCAGGGTCACCAATTTTTGCCTCTCAGGTTTCGCTGATCCTCTGGTCCCAGGGGTTCTCTCTGCCACACTGGATGTACATAAGAGGATGCTTACCTCACACTTCTGTTGGTAAATCATTTTTGAAAATAGATTTTTATTGATCTCTTTTGTTTTCAAATCATCTAGATTTCTCCCTGTAACCCTTCTCCTTCCAGAGAACCATGCCCAATGACAAAGGACTTTTAAAATGACATTTTTTTAATGAACAAAAATCTGTTTTCTCTCCCTCTGCATCTCATTCCAATTTGCCAATTTAAAAGAAAAACAAACATACCTGTATAACAAGCTTATGTAATCAAGCAAAACCAATCCTTAACATTGGCCAGGTCCAGAAAAGGCCATGTCCGGTGAAGTATGTCTCATTCTGCATCTGAGTCAATCACCTCTCTGTCAGGAGGTGGGTAGCATGCTTCATTATCTATCTTCTGGAATTGTGGTTGGTGATTGCAGTGATCAGAATTCTTAAGTCTTTCAAAGTTGTTTGTCGTTACCATGCTGTTGTTACTGTATAATTTGCTTGTCTGGTTCTGTTTACTTCGCTCTGCACTTAGTTCATACAAGTCTTCCTAGGTTTCTCTGAAACTGTTACCTTCATTGTTTCTTATATCGCAATAGTGTTACTTTGTGTTCATATCCCATAATCTGTTCAGCCATTCCCCAGTTGAGGAGCATCCCTTTTATTTCCTCTTCTTTGCCACCACAAAAAGAGATGCTGCTGGAAGTATTTTTGTACATGTGGGTCCTTTCCCTCTTTCTTTAATCTTTTGAGGGTTTAGGCCTAGTAATGGTATCATGGAGTATGCATGGCTTAGTAAATAACAAAAAAATTTTTTTAAAAAAAGAAAAAAGAGGAAGAGAAGTCAGTAAGTCAACAAGCATTTATTAAGCCATTCCGTGGGATATGTTCCAGAGGATACATAGCTCTGGGGTCACAAAGAAAGGCAAAAATCATCCCTGCCTTCAAGGAACTCACATTCTAATGGGGAAGACAACATGCAAATAACTGCGAATACTAAGTATATGAAATGTAATTGGAAGGTAATCTCAGAAGAAAAGCACTAGCTGGGAGAAGATTGAGGGGTTGGGGGTGGGGAGGCACCAGGAAGGCTTCCTGCAGAAAGTAGAATTGAGCTGAGAAAAAAAAAATCAGAAAAAACATGAGAAAGTCATACATAAAGTTCCACACTCATAGGACCCCTTGGGGTACCCCCCCCAACCCTTACCTAGGGTTTATATGTGTGTGTCTTCTTTGGGACCAATGTTGCTGCTAAATCATTTTACAGTTAGCCAAGACCCCTATGATGCAGGTAGAGCCAATAGTATTAACTGCATTTTACAAATGAAAAAGTTTAGATTACCTGACTTGGCAATGGTTTTCTGACTCCCAAGTACAATGTTCTTTCCACTATACTAGTGGTTTCCAACCTTTTTGAAGATCAGGGCCCCTACATGATACTATCAATGTCTGTGAGAAAATACATGACAGGAAATAGGTTCTGTGTAATAACTGTAATTCTCATTTCTTTCACGGTCCTTCCATTTTACTGCAGACAACAAGGGAAGCTGGAAATGTGAGAGAGAGAGAGAGAGAGAGAGAGAGAGAGAGAGAGAGAGAGAGAGAGAGAGAGAGAGGGAGGAAGGGAGGGAGGGAGGGGGAGAGAGAGAGAGAATGGAAGAGAGGGAGGAGAGAAAGGAAAGAGAAGGGAGAAGAGAGAAGGGAAGAGAAGAGGGAGGAGGAGAGAAAAGGAGAAAGACAAGAGAAGAAAGAGAGGGGGAGAGACACAGAGAACATACATATATTGTATATATACACATGAATATATGTAGATGTGTGTATATACGTGTATGTGTGTATATATAATTATAGAACTACAGCTTAAAACTGCTTACATTGGTAAGATTTTTGCTAATTTCAAGGTGCTTTTGTGTACTGATCTCATTTGATTGCCCTTAAACTAGGAGCTAGGCAGGGCAACTATTATCATCCCCATCTTATAGATGAGGAAACTAAAGCCCAGAGACTTGACCTGCCCTTGATCACACATAGCCTAATAAGTGGCAAAAAGTGCTGTCTTCGGACAGCAGTTCCAGTGATTTTGTCATTATATCACATGCTTTTAGCTCTGTTCCCCCTTGGATATACACATTGTCTAGCTGGGGTGATTCAGGTCTGAAGCTGCCGACATCTGTCTAGTGTGTCTAGTCCCTGTTTCCTCTTTTTAGGATTGTAGGTTTCAAGAGATGGGAACTTTAGAGGTCTAGTCCTATAATAATTTTGAAACTTTTAGACCAGAAGCTACAGAAGCATTATAACACTGAGAGCTGGTATTTGTGGAAAATTGTATTTGTGGTACCCACAGAAGATCAATTGCCTCCACTATTGCTTTCATTAGGGGGGAAAGAGAACAGAGCCAGAATTCCTGGTGGATAAGACTAGATAGGTAGGGACAAGATCTGTGATATTTGTGAAGGGAGTTCTAGGCCATTAGAAAAAAATCTGCCCTCTAGCCTAAGAGACAATGGTGAGTCTGAGGGTAGGGCTGGTGGAGAAAGAATTGAGGAGAGGGGAAGTATCCAGGTGTAAGAAGACCCCAGGGGTGGGAGGAAGGGCTCCTTTCCCCAAGGTGACTCATGTCAATGGCTCCTACCATCTTCCTACAAACAGGTTAAACAGGTAAGGGACCATTACATAGGTGACTGGCCCTTTGAGAGCAGGAGTTGCCCATCTAATGATAGCTGCACCTAGTAAGTCAGGTGAGAATCCCATGTCTATTTCCCCCACCCCCAGATGGAACTTTTCCTCTTCCCTCAAATTCTGGATTAGGTGTTGTATGCCTACTGCCCCTCCTCACACACTAAGCCTGGAGTGCTCCCTCATTCAGTCCAGCTGTCTGCCATCATGTGTCTACTGCTTTACTCTTCATCCCAGCAGGGTATATGGTAGAAAGAGCATGCTGAGGAGTGGAAAAGTCAGAAGACATCTTAGTCACTATTCCACATTCTGGTGCCCAGGGGTTCAAGCAAACAGTTCTTTTATTAATAAAAAATCATTTAAATCCTCCCCTATTCTAGGAAGTATGTCCCAAGGCAGTGAAATAATGACAAGTGACCCCAAGAATGTTGCAAGCACTTGACAAGGAGGTTCCCCAGGGTCTCAGGGAGCTTGCCACTAAACTCTTAAAAACTCTGATTGTATTCTTTTTGCCCAAAAAACTCACAACTGGGTCCCAGATCAATATATTTATGGGCAAAATTAGCCTAAACTGCTCCAGGTCTGCTCTACAACTTCCTTGTGGAAGTCTTATGGAAGTGTATTGTTGTTTAGTCATTTTTCAATCATGTCTGGCTTTTTGTGACTCCATTTGGGGTTTTCTTGGCAAAGTTGCTGGAGTGGCTTGCCATTTCCTTCTCTGGCTCATTTGACATGACGAAACTGAGGCAACAGGGTTAAATGTCTTGCCTAAGGTCACAAACCTAGTAAGTATCTGAGGCTGGATTTGAATTCAGTTCTCCCTAACTCCAGGCCTGGCTCTTTATCCACTGTGCCACCTATCTGGGAGTTGGGAGTGGTTAACTCACACCTCCCCAGTTCCACCAGTACCCTGGTCCCCAGCATAAAACCTTGGTTCAAACCTTTCCTTTGACATTATCTGACATTGGCTACAAGTCACTTAACTTCTCTGGGCCTCAGTTTCCCCATCAGTAAAATGAAGAATGAGATGGCCTCTAAGGTCCCTTTTCATGTCTACATCTATTATCCTATGATCCAAGCATACTGCTTTCACATCCTTTGGCCAAAATATCCATATTTAATAAATGGGATGAACTTATGCATAAAACTGAAGAGATTAAGAGAATGGATTAGGAAGCAGAATCCAAAAATAAGTTGTTTACAAGAAACACAGTCAAAATGAGGAACTAGAGCAGAATCTATTATGCTTCCAATAACCTCAGAACATAGGAATAGCAATCACAAGTTCACCTAAGGCTAAAGAAAACTTAGATATGACTAAAAGACGTAAGCAGGGAAATTATGCTTAAAGGCATCCTAGATAACAAATCAATATGAGTACTTAACATATATCCACCAAATAGCATAGCATCTAAATACTTAAGGAGAAGTTAATTGAATTGCATGCAGAAATAGTAAAACTATGATGGGGGAACCCTGGCATGCCCTGTTCAGACCTTGATAAATCTAACTAAAAGATAAACAAGAGATAAGTTAAGGATGCGAATAGAACTTTAGAAAAATTAGAGATGATACAACTTTGATGATTTCTAAATGGGAACAGAAAGAAGTTCACATACTTTTTAGCCATGGGTGGCATTTTACCAAAAACTAATTATGTATTGGGCCATAAAAACTTCACCTCAAATCAAAAAAGAAGATAGTTTATTGATCAAAATGCAATAAAATTATATTCAGTTGCCTTTGAATAAAGAATTAAAAATTAATTGGAGACTAACTTAATCCTAAAGAATTGATGGGTCAAAGAACAAATCGGTGGGTCATAGAAGCAATAGAAAATTTCATCAAAGAACTTGACAATAATGAGACAATATACCAAACCTTATGCAATGCAGTTAAAACAGTCCTTAGAGGAAAATTTATATCTCTAAATGCTTTCATCAACAAAAGAGAGAGAAAATAAATCAATGAATAGGGCAAGTACACTAATGCACAGCTATAGGAACTATGAATTGGTCCAGCTATTCTGGAGAGCAATTTAGAACTGTACCTCCAAAGTCACTAAACTGTTGCACACTCTTTTACCCAGAGATACAGCTACTAGTCATACACCTTAAGAAATCATAGAAGGAAAAGGACCCATATGTGCAAAAATATTTGTAGCAGCTCCTTTTGTAGTGGCAAAAACCTAGAAATAAAGGGGATGCCTAGCTATAGGGGAATGGCTAAACAAATTACAGCATATGGAAATTATGGCATATGGATGTGGAATATTATTACATCATAAGAAATGACAAAATGGCTAGTTTTACAGAAGACTTGGAAGAGCTTTTTGAACTAATTCAGAGAGAAATAAGCAGAACCAAGAGAATGATTTATATAACAACAACTATGTTTTAAGAAAAACAAAGGAAAAATTTTGGAAAATTTTCTAACTGACCAATGAAATGACAAACCATGATTCTAGAGGATCAAAGAGGAAGCCTGCTACCCACCTCCTGACAGAGAAGTGTTTGGACTCAAAGTGCATAATGAGACATACATCTTTAGACATGGCTAGTGAGGGAATTTGGTTTGCTTGACTATGCGTATTTGTTATGAGCATTTTTAATTTTATTTTCTTTGTGTTCAAAGGGGAGGGAGGAAGTGAGAGAAACAGAAAATCAATGCTTGTTAATTAAAAATAAACAATAAAATTTAAATTTAAAAGATGCACAGAAGAGTAAGTATTGAGGGCAGAATTTGAACCCAGGTTTTCTGGACTCTAAAGCCAGCAAACTAACCACTATACCACAGAGCTACCTACAGAAATGAGAATCAAACACTTGACCCCACCTACATAAACATCCCATGAAATCCTGCCTGAAACAATTTGCCTCTTTATCCTTCACAACTATCCATCACCACTATTTGCCTTTTTCTGGGGGAGGGGATCATGGAACCATCGGATTTCAAATAGGAAAGAACTTTTAAAGATTAGCCAGGTGAAGAAGTTGAAGACCCAAAGGATTTGTCCAAGGTGACACATGTAGTAGTGGTAAGTAACTGAGCCAGTATTCAAGTCAAGGTCCTCAGACTTTGAGTCCCATGCTGTTTACACCACGTTATACAGTCTGAGTGGTGGCTTGGGTCTCTGGTCCCTGTGTGTACCACATAGGTGTACCTATGGTGTACCTAGTCCACTTTGGGGGGCATGTTTAGCTGTGGAACTAAGGACTGAACAAGGGGTAGGATTAAAAATAAACAAACAGGAAAAACAATAACAGACCTTTCCCGGGGAATTAAGGGTAAGTCTCAGTACAAAAGACAAAATAGCTGGGCTTGTTGTTACAAAACTAATCTTAGCTACCAGGGGGGCTAAGGCAGTTGAGTTCAGAAGCTTCTTAGCTGAAGTTCTATGCTGATCATGTGTCTGTACTAAGTTCAACATGTTTTGATATGGTGAGATACGTTGCCCCTGACCCCATCCCCCAGAGAGAAAAGGGCCAATAGGCTGCCAAAGGAAGGGTGAAATGGCCCAGATTAGAAATGGAGCTGATCAAAGCTCAAGGAGTAGGATCAAGCCTATGTGTAGCCCCTGCACTTCCAACCTGGGCAACATAGGAAGATCTAGTGTTTAAAAAGAAAGGAGGGCAAGAAGGAAGGAAGGGAGAGAGGGTAGGAGGAAGATAGAAAGAAAGAAGAAAGGAAGAAAGAAAAGGAAAGAGAAAGATAAGGAATCAAAGTCTAAGCCTGAGAGAGTTGTTTACATATGTATCAAACTGTATTTCTATTTAATCTCATCTAGCCCTGTCTGACCCTCTCTAGGAGGATTCCCACTCCTAAACTCTGTTTATCAGGCCTTATCCTTACTCCTCACATTTCCTGCCCCCCTTGTCTCCCCCACCCCGGACAAATCCACACCCACCTACTTGTCAGTAGTAACAATGGATTCTTGAAGAACGAATAGAGATCTGGGTTGGGAAGGATCATTCTCAGCAGTAAATTAATATATCAAACAGCATGGAAGGCTCTTGGTGGATGAGGGTCAAAGAAAGGTGAAAGAAGAAAACGAAAACAAGAGGAAATACCACTGCTTTGCAGCATCCTTAACAATCAGAGTCCTAGCAAAAATTCTGATAGTGAAAGATGATGATGGGAGTGGAGGGGTGGTAAGTTAAAGGAGGCTCCCTAAAATCTATTGACGGGTTGTGATGATGATGGACAAGGGCCTGTTGGGAGGACCCATGCTTTATTTAGAGAGTCTAGCCTCTGGAAAGTGTCACTGATGTCATGCACGGGTTGTCCCTGGCAGGTGTTGCTGTAAACTGAGCTGTGAAGTAATAATATATGTCTGTATTCTTGGACACTTCAAGCCTTCTGCCAGCCTGGCAGGGCTATACTGCCTGAAGGAGCCATGCAAAGGAGCAAGCTGCTAGAGCTGGGTAATCACAGAACTCTAGAATGTTATAATAGCAGTTTAGATATGTCCAAGTTGGACTCAAAGCCGTGAGAAAGCACGAACACAGATTAGTATATTTAAAAATATATAGACAAAAGTAATTTTGGTAGAGGAGGGCACTCTCAATTGGATGAGAGGCTGCTGAGATAAGCTTTGTGGAGAGTGGTGGCATGTGACATGAGCTTTGAAGGAAGCTAGGGTTTCTACAGGGCAGCTTAGAATGCCAAGCCTGGTGTCAGGAAGACTCATCTTCCTGAGTTCAGATCTGGCCTCAGACACTTCCTGGCTGTGTGATCCTGGACTATTCACTTAACCCTATTTGACTCAGTTTCCTCATCTATAAAATGAGCTGGAGAAGGAAATGGAAAACCAATATCTCTACCAAGAAAGTCCCTAATGGGGTTATGGAGAGTTGGACACCACTGAACAACAACAAGAAGGGTTTCTATGAGAAGACAGCATTCTAGACATGGGGGGCAACATGTTGGCTGAGGGGTTTGTTGTAGGAGGAGAATTTCAAATAGGCCACTTTGGTGGAGAGTAATAAAGTTCGGAAAGCTAGGCAGGAACTAGGCTTCGAAGGACTTTAATCGCCAAACAGACAATGATATTTTATCTATGAGGCAATCAGGACTCACTGGGGCTTCTTGAGCCAGGGAATAACATGGTCAAACCTGTGCTTTAGGAATTCACTTTGGTAGCTGTGTGGAGAAGGACTCAGAGAGGAGAGACACTGGGCACCCGGACTAGTGCAATAGGCCAGACAAGAGATGATGAGCTGAGTCCTGGTAGTAAGTCTTTTGGGCAGCTAGGTGACAATGGATAGAATGCCAGGCCGCCAGTAAGAAAGACAAACAATTCCATTATCTCTTCGAAGAAGACCCCAAATGGGCTCAGGAAGAGTTAGACACAACTGAACAACAACAGTGCAAGTCTTGCTTCTTGTTTCCCCCTCATGGTCCCCTTTAGTAATGCTGCCTTTTGTTTCCTCACACTCCAATGTTACAATAAGTGTGTGACATCATTGATGGGATACCCAATCTAATAATGCATATTATAACTCATCTGTGCCTGCCAACCTATGGGATTTTTGTCCCTTCCCATAAGCTAACATAGGGATCCTCCCAATGGACTAGGGGCCTTCCTTGAATTCTCTTGATATTGTGTGCATAGCAATAGAGCCCATTGGCTGTCCACTGCTTACCGCTTGCTCTTATTATATGATCAGTCCATTTTTTTTGGCCAGTCATATGCTTCTCTGGTAATATCCTTTATAAAAATGTACTACTTTTCCCACGTGATTTCTTCTTTGTGATGAGTTGCAGCTTGCTCACTCCCACCATATGCCTCTGAGAGAGGGGGCTAGAGTATAACCATGCTACTGCTTCACCATGTTGGAGGAAATTCCACCATGGGGCTCACTGTCCTCATTGGTGGCTGCCCCTCTGAGACCACTGTTTCAAGAGAGTACCACCTACCATGCTTTACTTCACTCCCTACTCTCCTGGCTTACCCAACTCCAATTCAAGTAAACTCCTGTATGGAGTGTATCAACCCACTCTATGGCCCTACTCACCACCTTCCCTCAGAATTTCCAGACCAAAGTGCCTGGCCCTGGCCACCATTCCCCTAGGTGGGTCATCTCTCCTTTAGAATATAAACTCCTTGAGGGCAAGGACTGACTTTGATTTTGTATTTGTTTCAACAGTGGGTTGTCTTGACTTTTGTCTTACCACTTTGATGTGGTAAGATAACTCTGGAAGAGAGAGTGAAGCTGATGACTTTGCATAACTCTGCCTCACTTAAATTCAAATTCACACACAAGCCAAGTCATCCCTCCTCGAGGTTATTGGTCCTCTTCGAAAATGGACGATGAACAACATTTATTTCCCCAGCTCTTAGCCTAGGGCTTGTCACATAGTAAATGCTTAATAAGTGCTTATACATTTGCTCATTCATTTAGATATTCAGAGATTATAGTATTCTAAGAACTTTGGTGTTAAAAAGATGGGCCTTTGTTTCAGGAAGAAGCTTAAGGTGACAAAAGGATTATGCAATTTCCCAAAAGCAATCCAGACACCCATCTCCTTCCTGTTCAACTCTGGGACCACCTCATTGTCTATGTGCAATGTCTATCCTAGAGATACACATGCATGCATGTATGCATATACATACAATGTACATATACACATGCCCATCATATATGTATATGCTTGTGCTTGATTTAACTTTAACCTTCATGAGAGGCTATTGCTAAATTTTCAGTGTGGGCATTTGTACGTCGGAAATTGGCAAATGCTACAAAGTAAAGCATGATTTATTGTTTTCTCGATTATCTAGACTTGAGAAAGTGATGAAGAAATGTTAATAACATAGACTAAACTTAAAAATAGGTGTTCCACACATTTTCATAGAGCTGGTTGTTAACATTTACCAGCACACCACTGCATATACATACACATATATACAGGCACACAAATACTGACATGCATGTATATTGACATAGATAAGTTATACTGGTTATGGGCTCTAGAGGTGATCCATCTAATTATATATCATAGTCTGGACAATATGCATTCTCCATGCACCTGGTTTTTCTTCTATAACTAGACCAAATTCTTTTGAATGATTATGGATCTCATTCATAATACTCCTCAGTGTTCTAGGAACTGATGCTTTAAAAAAAGAGTCTAGTTCTCTGAAGTAGCCCAACAGCATAGAACTAATTAGTGTAACATTAAATCTATAAATTCACTTGTGTAATTTTGACATTTTAAATTCATTGTATGTTTGCATAGGCTATACTACTGACTATTTAGTTCTTCCTTTATTTCTGTGAAAATTGTTTCCCATGGATTTTTATATATCTTGGTAGGTTAATTCTCATTTGTTATATTTTGTCATTATTATAAAAAGTATTTATCAGTTTACCTGCTTTTTGCTAGTCATATGCCAAAATGCAGATTTTTTTGTAGCTTTATCTTATATGCCTCCTGGAATGTATTTTGGAAATCGTCCAATGATTCCAAGTTGCTTCTTGGCACAAAAACATATTCTCCTAATGATGCTTAACAGTTGCAAACGATGCCATAATCTCAGAGAAAAAGTCACAGACCACTAGAAACTTAATGGTGAGATTCAGGGTGCAACTGGGTTAAAGCATTTTTCCAATTATGACCTATCCTCCAGACACAGCAGGAGATATATGTGCTGTTGTTGTTGAGTCATCTCAGTCTCTTCATGACTCCCTTTGGGGTTTTCCTGGCAAACGTGGTTTGCCATTTCCTTCTCCAGCTCCTCTGACAGATGAGGAAACTGAGGCAAACAGGGTTAAGTGACTTGCCCAGGGTAACACAGCTAGTAAATGTCTGAAGCTGGATTTGAACTCGCGGGAAGATGAGTCTTCCTGACTCCAAGCCTAGCCCTCTATCCACTGTGCCACCTGGCTGCCCCCAATATATGTGTAATAGTGGCCATTTCATGGAGCATGTGACCACCCCCTCCTCTCAGATTCAAATGGAGACAACCTAGGACCCCTGAGCCCTTAGAGCCTTAGGAAGAACAGCTACCCTTCTAGTCTGGCCTCAGCAGGTATCATTCAGATAACAAACCTTGTGCAGATACAATCTGGCATCTGAGTTTGCCAGTATTGCAGCCTCCTGCAGCTGAAGAGATTGTGATAGTGGACAGTATTACTTGAAAGTTGCTGTTAATGGGCATGATGGGAATAATTTCTGCCTGTGTTTCCCCATAACATAGGTTAGGCCCATGTCTCACCCCATCACCTTCCACTGCAACATGGTTTACATTCACTCCTTCCCTCCTGCAACAGGGTCACAAAAAGTCTCATGCATATGGGCTCCAGACCTCCAATACTCAGTGGATGCCTGAGATACCATACCCTACCTGCTGACAAGATGCCATAAGGAGGCCACATCTATGGAAGGTGGAGCTCAGTGCTCCTATATCCTTGTCATGTTAGGGCCAAGTAAACCTCCTTCTGTTACCTGTTCAGTGACGTAGAAATGCCTCATTTCCTCTTGAAATTGAACTTGAACTGAGGGAGTGCTGCCATGAGGGTACCTCTAACAATGGAGAATGTCTTTAAATGCTTCTCCATTGTACACGACTCCCTTGTTTTATGAAACACACAGTGGAGACTTAGAGGGAGTAAATTGATTGCATAGCTAGCAGATAGTCTGTGCCTGGGACCCAGGTCTTCTGACTTAAGTCCAGAGTTCTTTCTAACTGAATGAGAGGATTGGTGAGGGGAACTAGGGAAACCTGGAAAGGAGTTGTTACCATCTGGTAAGGCAGCCCTGCAAGTGTCCTGGGGCTCATTGCTCTAGAGCACAGAAAAGATGAATAAGGATGGACAGTATTTGGAGGACTAGAACTGGCTGGTGTGGAATACAGGGATCCCCCAGAAAACACTGACTGACCCAGCACACAAAAGGTGGACCTCCAGCTGGTACAGTAGAAACATACTAGATACAGAGTCAGAAGAACTGGTTTCAAATTCAGACTCTACCATTCACTGGATATCCAGCAATGGACAACTTATTTAACTTCTCTGAGCCTCAACTATAAAATGAGGGGTTTTTGGTTATTTTTATTTCTTCCAGGTCTGGGATCCTATGACCAAGTACAAGTCATTTAACCCCTGTGAGGTTGTTATCTACCCCCCTGGAATTGTTTTGCATGTTTTGTAGCTCTTAAAGTGATAAATCTCTGTTGAGTATTTCTAATAATTTCAGGGCCTTCCTTCTGTTGACTAAACTAGCATTTATATAGCACTACTTTTTACAAATATTATCTCGTTTGGTCTTCACAACAGTTCTGGAAAGTAGGTGCTCTGTTTTCCCCATTTTTAGAGCTGAGGAAACAGAGGCAAATAGCAGTTAAGTGACTTGCCCAGGGTCATACAGCTAGCAAGCATCTGATGCTGGAGTTGAACTCTGATTTTCTTGACTCCTGGCCCAGAGTTCCACCTAGTCGCTCATGTATCCAAGATGTCCTATAGGATGTAGGTAGTTTGCTTGTAGGTAGTTGTTTGCATGTTGTCACCATTAGACTGAGCTCCTTGATCCAAAGGGACCATGTAATTACCTTTTCTTGTGACCCCATCACGCTGCAGGCTGCCTGGCACATAGTGGGCACTTATTAATGTAAATTGACTGATGGATTATTAGAATGTCAGCTCGTTAATACGCAGATAAGGCAGCAGCTGGGTTCAGAGGAAGTCGGATTTGGAGAACGCGTGGGTTCGAATCCCAGTTCTGCCACTTGCTTGGACTTCTCATTTGTAGGGACGGTGTATTAAAGGCCAAAGGGGAGAGCGAGTTGCCTTTTCCCCAGAAGCCCTGAATTCTGTGAAGTGGGGAAGGGGAGTGGGGTTGGACTTAGATGGCCCCGGAGGTGGCCTTGCGTTCCGAGATGCTGAGATACAAGCTCTGCCTCTGCTGCCCCGCCCGACCCCGGGCGTTACGCACCCTCCCGATGTCGTCATCACGTACCCTGGCTCGCTGGCCCCCAGGCCATGGGCGCCCTGGTTGGGCATCGTGTTCCGAGAGCTATTTGGTGACGGGCCTCGGAGGCGCCAGGGCTGACGGCTCCGACCTAGGGCTTCTGGGGGGCGAGGTCCTGCTTGTGGGCAGGCTGGGCAGGCCCGCTGGCGGGCCGGGCGGGCTCGCTGGCGGGCCGGACTGGAAGCGCCAAGAGGCTCTTGAAATCGTCAGTATCTCGGCTAGCGGGTGAGGATGGCGTTCTCTCCTTTGGGGCGAGCAGTTGCCATGGAGGCTGCGGTTGCCGTGGCGACGGCGGCGCCTGACTAGACTCGCGAACGCGGGCGCGGGCGCGGGCTCGGGCTCTGAGCTCTGAGCTCTGTCGCGGCTGGAGGTCCGCGTATTGCGCTCTAGATCTTGGAAATTGGTAAATTAGTGCGTGGTCCGGCGTCAGGGTCAAGATTAGAAAAAGGGGTGTTTTCGGGGGTGACGGAGTCATGAAGGCTCACAAGAAGGAACCGCGGACCAAAACTCCCCCGGGTAATACCTGGGGTTCTCTGGGAGATGTGGTACTTCTGATACTTGACCTGGGGATGCACGTTCTGGGGGCCTGAGATGGACGTGCTGGGTCCTTGAGAATGGACGTGCAGTTCTGGAGGACTTGAGGTTGGGGATGCACATACTGGAGGGGCTGAGCTTGAGCTGCAGGTGCTGGGCGTGCCTGAGACGGAAGACATACTTGAGGGTGCACCTACTGGGTACTTGAGCTAAGCATGGGGCAGGTGCTCTAAGTTTCTGAGCCGAGGATACCCAGACTGGGTGCCCGAGATTTAGGGTGCAGATGCTGTGGCTGTCAGAGAGGAAATGCATATGATGGGGTCTGAGATTAGGAGTACAGGTGCTGTGGATCCCCGACATAGGCATGTGCGTACTGGAGGGCTTATGCTGGGTGTGTGAAATTGGTGATGTTGTAGGGTTCTGGAGGTGCCCCTGCTGGATGTCTGGGATTGGCGGTGCAGATTCTGGGAAGTGTCTGAGATAAGGATATTCTTTCTGGGAAGACCCTGAAATTGAGGGTTCATATGCTATGGATTTCTGAGCTGAGTATATCCCTGCGGGGGTGCCTGAGATTAGAGGTTCAAATGCTGGGTTAGTGCACATACTTGGGAGGGTGGGGCTCAAGAGAACAGGGAGCCTGAATTTGGGGTTGCAGTTTCTGTGTTAGCCTAAGAAAACGCACATAGGTTATGTTGGGGAGCACGATAGAGGTAGGGATAGTTTGGGAACCTGAGGTTAGAGGTTTAAGGTGCTGAAATTGGGAGTTCCAGGTACTAAGGGTTTGCTGAAATTAGGAGGTACTGTTTTGGATGATGCAGGTATTGGGGAGATTAGTTTATAACTAGTTTGGAGGTATGATATTGGAGGGAATACTGGGGATCTGAGATAGGAAGGTTGCAGGTATTCAGAGGGCTCTAAAATATGCATACACCCCTCTTCCCCACCCCCCCCCCAAGGTCAGTATTCTCAGTGCGAGGAGTGGGATACATGACAGCATCTAATTAAGTGATGAGTTGTTTCAAAGTGCTCTTCTCTGATACAGGAGAATTCAGTGAAGGGCTGGAATAACCAAGAAAATGGTATTTGGTACTGGACTCCAGGGGGTGAGTTTGGATGATTGTCAGTGAGAACAACCAATGTTTTCCTAGTCTGTGGAGGAGACACTAAAATCATGATGCTTTCTCCTCAGTTCCTCTTCAGACCTGAGGACAGCTATGTAGAAAGCAGCTCTTCACTAGTTCATTGGAGTTCTTATCACTTGGACATCTACATCTGATTACCCATTAATCATGGGTTTCTTCCAAGGCACTGTTCTGGGCCCTCTTCTCTTTTCCCTCTGAACCATCTTACTCTATAATCTAATTAGCTCCTCTAGGTTTAGTTATAAACTCTATGGAGATGACTCCCAGATCTCTATTTCCAACCCAAGTCCCTCTCCTGAGCTCCAGTTTCCTTTTGGACATCTGGATGTCCCATAGGCATTAGGCATCTCAAGTTCAATATGTCTAAACCGAACTCATCATATCTTTTACCAGAATACTCCTATCTTCTAAAGTTCCCTATTACTTTATGGGACATCACCATCCTTCCATTCACTCAAACTAGCAACCTTGGTATCATTCTCAACTCCTCACTCTCACCCCATAAACTTAAACTATGGCCAAATCTTGTGGTTTTCACATTCACACCTGTCCTACCAGTTCCCCACTCTCTTCACTCGCACAAAGTGGGCTGCTACCTCCGTTGGGGCATCGAGGTGATACAATGGATAGAGTGCCGGGGGGACCTTGAATCAAGAAGACCTAAGTTCAAATCTGGCCTCAGATGCTAGCTGTGTGACTCTGGGCAAGTTACTGAGCCTCAGTTTCCTCATCTGTAAAGTGGAGGTAATAATAATAGCACCTACTCCCAGGGTTGTTATGAGGATCAAATGAGATAATTGTAAAGGGTTTAGCACAGTACCTGGCACACAGTAAGCACTATAGAGATGCTATTTATTATTATTGTTATGGTTAAAGCCTGCAATATTCTCCTTATTGGTCCCTTTGCTTCAAGCCTCTCCCCATTACATATCTTTCACTCTGCCCTTGTCACCTCCCTCCCCACAAAGCACAGTGGTTGCCCGTTACCTCAAGGATAAAATGTGTAGTTCTCCTACATTTAACACCCTTCACAGTTTGGCCCCAGTTTCCTTCAGGAGTCCGCTCAAATTCCGCCTCCTACAGGAGGTCTTTCCTAGTACCCCACTTATCAATGCTTTCCACTCTGAGATTTTCTTCCACAGCCTTTGTATAGATCTTGTATGTCCCTAGTTACTTACACGCTCTCTTTCCTATTTTAATTTGAAGGCACAGAGCTGGTTTTTTTCTTTTTAATATCTCCAGTGCTTTGCATAGTGCCTGGCACAGAGGGAGGGCTTAATAAATGCTTATTGACTGATTGTAATAACCTCCTAGTTGACCTTTTTGCTTCTAGTCTTTGCCATCATCCATCCTTTATACAGCTGCCAGAATAATCTTCATAACACATAAATCTGCCTGTGACACTCCCCTTTTCTAAAATATCCAGTAAGAACATATTCTCTAAAATATAAAATATTTTGCTAAAATATCATATTGCCTGCATGATATTATCCAGGCTCCTTAGCTTGGCATTGAATTCACTCTACAGTCTGGTTCCAATCTACCTTTCCAGGTTTATTTCACTCAATCGCCTTCGCTCACTCTGTCGGTCAGCCAAACAGGACTCCTCATCATAGTCCTTATTAACACATACTCATCATCGATAGCATTTCTATAGCAACTACTATGTACCAAGCACTGTGCTAAGTGTTTTGTTTTGTTTCATTTTTTTTGCAAAATAAATGTCATTTGATCCTCACAACAACCCTGGGAAGGAGGTGCTATTATCATCTCCATTTTACATATGAGGAAACTGAGGCAATCAGAGGTTAAATCACTTGCCCAAGAACACACAGCTATTAAGTGTCTGAGGTCACATTTGAACTCAGGTCTTCCTGACTCCGGGACTGGCACTCTGTCCACTGTGCCACCTAGCTACCTCATCTTTCGCCTAGGTGTCTTTAAATAGGCCAGCCACATTTTCTGGAATTCACTATCTTTACACATTGACCTTTCAGATTCCTTCATCTTCCTTCAAGGTTCATCTCCACTTTATGGAGCCTTCTCTGAGCCCCTTGGCTAACTGTTTTCTTCCTGGCCAAACAGCATCAGCTGGGTGGTCTTGGGAGAGGTTGCTGGGGCTGAAATCAGAAAGACCCAAGTTTCAAATCCAGCTTAGACACTTAATAGCTGTGTGAACTTGGGCAAGTCTCTTGACCACTGTCTTCCTCAGTTTCCTCCTCTGTAAAAACTGGGATAATAATAGCACCTCCCTTAGAGTTGTCGTGAGTGTCAAATGAGGTAATAATTGTAAAAGCACTTAGCATAGTACCTGTTACACAGTATGCACAATATAAATGTTACCTGTCATCATCATTATTATTTCTGGGGTCCCCCTTCAAATGTTCTGGGGATATATTGTTTGATCTCTCCTTGGCCCCATCACTATCTGCCTTGTACTAAACTTGTCAAGCTACACAGTCATTCTTCCCATCCTCTCAAGTAGAACATAAACTCGTTGTTTTTTATTTTCTATGCTTTGCATTCAATAGGCCCATAATATGGTGGTTTTTAAAAATTTGTTGGAAGATTATTGAAATGGATTTCAGTGGGCCTGGGTTCTAGGCCTGGCTTTGTCAACAGCTAGCTAAGTAATCTTTGGCAAGTCACTTTTCCCCTTCTGTGCCTCAGTTTCCTTCTTAATAAAATGAAAAGATTTCTCTCTGAGTTACCTTATATCTGCTTCATGTATGTTTTACATGTTACTATATACATATATGTTATCTCTCCAATTTAAGTTTCTTGAAGAGAGGGGCTGTTTTGTCTTTGAATGTCTGGTACCTTGCATAAGTACATAATAAGCACTTATTGATTAATTGACTGATTGACGTTAAAGATCTCTTCTAGCTTTGACTCTCTCTATTTCTGAGGTAGAAGCATCGCCAAGTCTCTTCTCCCCTACTACCTGTTGGGTTTTGAAAGATGACGACGATTTAGTTGGGTGGAGGGAAAGAGACCAAGCTTTCCCGATTAGGTGAGTAATGATAGAAAAACAGCTAGGTGGTACAGCAGATAAGAGTGCCAGGCCTGGAGTCAGGAAGACTCATCTCCTGAGTTCAGATGTAGCCTCAGATACTTCCTAGCTGTGTGACCCTGGGCAAGTCACTTAACCCTGTTCGCCTCAGCTTCCTCAGCTTTAAAATGATCTGGAGAAGGAAATGGCAAACCACTCTGGTATGTTTGCCAAGAAAACCCCAAAAGTGGTTCTGAAGAGTCGGACACAACAGAAATGAAAACATTTCTATAAATTCTTACTGTAAACCACTGTGTTAGACACTAGGGATACAATGATATAGATATATATGTATTTATAGAAAATATGTAGATAATATATTATATGGAATATACACAATAGATAACATACATATTATCTTGTATAACTATGTTAGTTATCTTATAATTCACAATGTCACATAATGTATACATTGTAATATAGAAGATACACTATTATATGTGTATTATATACATTCTATATCTGTATATGTCTGCATACATACATATTATATATTATATAACCAAACATAAAAATATATCTTTTATATAAAATATTATTTTATATATAAAAAAATCAAACCAAGCCAAAAACCTTTCTTCAGCAGTCAGTCTGTAGCTTTCACTTCCACCATTTTGCTGAAAGGGTTTTTTTCATAGGCCACTGCTGACCAAGTTCCTAGTCATCAGATCCAAGGTACTTTCTTATCTTTTTTACTTCTTCACACCTTTTGACACTACATTTTTCTTGAAATTCCCACCTCCCTTGGGTTCCCTGATGCTGGACCATCACGATTTTCCTCTCTAACCACTCCTATTTCTTTTTCTGGCTCTTCCCAGCCCCTAAATCTAGTCATCTCTCAAGGTTCCATCTTTAGAACTCTTCTGGCTATATACATTGTTGCCCTGGAAGATCATCTATTCCCACATGATCACAACCATTACCTCTGTGTGAACAATCCCTAAATTTGTCTCTAGCACTGACTGCTTCCCTTAGCTCCCCATCCCAGATTTCCAACCTCATGTTAGACATACTTCTGTGTATATCCTACCGGTAGCTCAAGCTCGCTGGGTTTAAGACTGAACTCATCCACCCTCCCCCACAGATCTCCTCTTTCTGATTGGTCTATTTCTGTTAATGGCACCATTGATTTCCCACTTAAGTTAAAAAAATTCCTAGTCATCCTTAATTACTGTTTTTTCCTTAGCTTCCATACCCAATTAGTTGCTAAATCTTATCCAGCTCTAGAATAGCAATTAGGTCACATATATGTGTATCTGCTTTCTAGTCCCACTGTAACCTCACCCCTTTTCAGGTCCATTTCACCCCTCACCTGGAAAAACTACCTCCTCCTAATTCTTTTCCCTAAATCTAGTCTCTTATTCCTGCTCTTCCATCCTCATGTAGCTTAGGTACAACTGCCATGTTAATTTGATCCCCTGACCTTTGATTGTTGATTTGATCATAGGATTTGATCCATTAAATTGATCATAGGATTATGCATTTAGATCTGGAAGGGACCTTAGAGTTTGATTGTTAATTTGATCATAGGATTTGATCCATTAAATTGATCATAGGATTATGCATTTAGATCTGTAAGGGACCTTAGAGTTTGATTGTTAATTTGATCATAGGATTTGATCCATTAAATTGATCATAGGATTATGCATTTAGATCTGTAAGGGACCTTAGAGTTTGATTGTTAATTTGATCATAGGATTTGATCCATTAAATTGATCATAGGATTATGCATTTAGATCTGGAAGGGACCTTAGAGGCCATTTAGTCCAACCCTGTCATTTTGCAGATCAGGAAACTTGAGATAAAGAAAAATGACTTGTCCAGGTTCACCCACCTAATGAGTGTCTTAAGTAGGTTTTGAACCTGGCTAGGTCTTCCTGTCTCCTAGTTCAGTGTCTTAGCCTCTGTACCAGGCACTTTACTGCTTAAAAACCTTTACTCAGGGGCAGCTAGGTGGCACAGTGAGTAGAGCACCGGCCCTGGAGTCAGGAGGACCTGAGTTCAAATCCAGCCTCAGACACTTGACACACTTACTAGCTGTGTGACCTTGGGCAAGTCACTTAACCCCAATTGCCCTGCCTTCCCCCCTCCAAAAAAGAAAAAAGAGAAAATAAATAAATAAATAGAAAGATAAAGTATTAAAAAAAAAAAAACAAACCTTTACTCAGAAGAAATTCCAGTTTCCCTAGCCTGGCATTCAAGACCCTCCATGACTTAACCCAAACCAGTTATTTCCAGACTGTTCATTCATTGTATCCTATGCTCCATCCAAACTGGACCACTCATTGTCTCTCTTTATATGTGTCTTCTACTTCTCTACCAACCTTTCCCTGGAATGCTCCTTTGCCCCATCCCCTGTCTTTGAAAAAAAATTTTTTTATTGATGCCTTTTGTTTATTATAGCAGTCTTTTTTCAAAATTGGCTCCCCTAGAAGACTCCTTCTATTTAAAATTATTTTTAAATTTAAATTAATTTAAGTTTTTAAATTAAAATTTAATCTGAATTTTTAAACTTAAATTTAATTTAGATTTTTAAATTTAAATTAATTTAATTAAATTCCAATTTTTAAAATTAAATTCCATTTAAATTTAATTTTTAAATTAAATTAAACTTCATCTAAATTTAGTTTAATTAAAATTTAAAATTTTTAAAAACTATAATAGACATGTTTGTCAATGTATTCAGTCAGTAAGCCAGTCAACAAGCATTAATTAGGTACTTAATTAGCAAGCACTTAATAAAGTGCCTACTGTGTATTAGGTACTATAATCTACAATATTTCCATTGGAGAGGAGGGATCTCTGTTCTATCTTCACTCCTTGGGAACCGATATTGGTTGCAATTCATCTGAGTTTAGCTGCCCTTTAGGGTTCTTTTCCCCACCGTCATTGTGGTCACTCTGTATATTTGTCTCTTGGTTTGGCTTTCTTTGTTCTCCATCAATTCATATAAGTCTTTTCATGTTTCTCTGAATTCCCCATATTTAGTATTTTTAAAAAATACATTTATATCTTTTATGTGTACATATCTTCATTTCCAACTATATCCTTTCCCTTCCACCTCCCCATGGAGTCCTCCTTTTTAATAAAGACATAAACTAGCTCAGTAAAACCATCGAACACATAAACCTGTAATCATATGTTATTTCTCGCTTCATTATACTCAGATACTACAGTCTGTTCAGTCTTTTTCAGTAAGTGGGCACCCACTTTGTTTCCAGTGTTTTGCAATCACACAATGGGATGCTCTGTTTCGATGAACATGGCACCTTTCTGTCTTTGACCCTCTGGTCATACATGGGCAGTTGGGGGATCACCAGGTTAAAGGGTATAAATCTTCCCTGTCCCTCCCTTCCCCCTTCCCCCCATTTCCCCTGCTGAAACACTCCGTGTGTTCGAAAGCCCAGCTCAGGTACCACATTTTTCCTTTACCTGTATGCCCCAACTGGAAGTAATGATTTCCGCCTCTGAACTTGTTTGGCGCTAAGAGGATAACTAGGCATTCGGGGGCAAATTCAGTTGGAGGGGGAGGGGAAAGAACCTCCCCCCCCACCCCCACACACCTCGAGCCTGGAACTTCTCTCTCCTCCTGTGCCCAGGGGGCAGACTGAGCTTTCTCAGTTGGGTAACAGCCCACTGGCCCAGTGGTGGGGTAATTGGCCCCGGAGAAGGGCAGTGATGATTTCGGGATCCTTGGAGGGATGCATCGGCCTGGGGCCAAGCTCGGGAGCCAGGAGGGTTTGGCGGGGCCAGAGGGTACTCCCATCTGGGCGGTGGGAGGGCCATCCCCCTTTCTCAGTGGTTAGTATGATTGCCATAGGGTTCGAGGACTGTATCCTTCTCCGGAGCTCTGAGGCGGATAACCAGCTAAATTGCATCTGTGGACCAGGGCAATATCTCGCCGCCGCCGGCACCCCCCGCCCCCGCCATTGTTTTGTTGTTGTTTGTTATGTTTTTTGTAAGGTCCTTATTCCCCCCACCCACTGCTGCCCCTTCTCCTCTGTAGAACGTAAACTTCCGCAGAATAAATTTCAAAGGCTTTTCTGTGTTTGCGTCACCATCCCTGCCTCCTCCACCGCCTTAGTAAATCTTTGTGGAGTGAATAGCAAATATATGTATGTGTGTGTATGTATGGGTGTATGGGAATGTGTAAATATGTGTGTATACACTCACACACCCATATTATGCAAAGCAAGTGGGAACACAGTGCCGATTTCGATTCAATTAATCTTTAGCAAGGTCCTACCCCATGCCAAATATTGCTAGGTTGGGGGTGGGGGGGACTGAGATACATAATTTAGATAAGACAGGTCCGTGCCGTCATTGAGCTTATAGTCTAGTACCAGGAAGTCACATATAAAAGTGATTAGGGGTTAAGTGATAGGGACTGACCTGTGGTTTCATTGCTACAAGTAAGAAAACTCCCTCAATGCAGTTTATGGTCTTAGATGATGGGTTCCAGCACCGAAAGGTTCAGTGAGTATGTGCCAGAGGTGAGACCTGAAGGCATTTCTTCCTGGCTTTGAAGCTGGCTCTCTGTGCACTATAGACACGATTGCTTTTGGAGGCATGCAGCATGTAAACCGATAAATATTATGATATATAATATGTACATTATAATAATAGCTAGAATTTATATGGTACCTCAAGGTTCGCGGAGCACTTTACAAACAACAACCCTGTGGGGTAGATGCTGTTATTATCCCCACTTTACAGCTGAGGAAACTGAGGCAGAGAGCGCTCGAGCAGTTTACCAGCTAATAAGCCAATCAGTATCCGAAGCCAAATTTGAAGCCAAGGCCTGGGCCCAGCTCTCTCTATCCACTGTGCCACGTAGCTGCCGAATGATAATCTGGGGAGAAGGGAGACAGCCCTAATTATTACGGGGACCTGGAAAGGCTTCCCTTTGATGATGGCACATAAGCTGAGCTTTGAGGGAAGCTGGAGATTCTAAGAGATGGAGGTGAAGAGGGACAGACTGCAAAGGCATGGAGGAGGAATATGAAGTGTCAATTTTGGGGAACATCCAAATAGATCAGTTTGGATGTAGATACATACAGTGGAATGTAGAGCACATAAAGAGGCATAATGTGCAGTAAAACAGGACAGATAGGCTGGAGTCTTGAAGGGCTTTGAATGCCAAGTGATGAGTTTGGATTTCATCTTACAGGTCTCTCTGTGCACTATGACACTGCCTTTCTGTCAAGTATAACACAAGTCAATTCCCTCTCTTTAGTGGTTTATGATCGGAGAGAGACAACACTAGGGTACAGCACTGGAAAGGCCTTTAGAGGCTGTGTAGTCCAACCCCCTCGTTTTACAGATGAGGAAAGTGAACCCCAGGGAGGTCTCGACTTGCCTAAGGTGAACCTAAACTATATGCAGTTCAACTAAGATCAGATGAAATTGACCTAACGTATTAGCATTATATGTTCCACATGTTAGATGGAACCTATAAGAAACCGAAGAGAGTAGGAGGATTTGGTTAAATAGGATGAGAGCAAAGAATTAATTAACTCACCTAGGGAAGGCTTCAGGGATGTTGAGGGGTGTTAGGAATTTTAATGAAAGAAGAAAAGGGGTTGAGACAGAATTGAGGTTTGAGGTGGTATTCTTAGAACTAGGCTGTGGCATAGGAGAATTAATCAACAAGCATTTATTAAATGCCATCTGCTTGCTTACTAGGTGCAAAAATGAAAGTGTCTGCCTTCAAAGAGTTTATGTACAACATTACACAAATAAATACATACAAAATAAGGCATTAGAAATAGGACTTTTATGATCAGATAAATAGTGTAATTTCAACAAAAAAAGCAGTAGTAATTTATTTGATCTTTTACACCTTTATATATTTATAAAAAACTAATTGTCTGCCCTGAGGGAGGGGCCATGTTGGAATTATCCTGGTCAGTGCCAAAACCCAAACATACTTGGGTGAACTGAGGAAGAAGCTTTGAAGGAAACTAGAGATTCTAAGGCACAGAAGTGAGGGCGGCGTTCCAGGCATGGGGACAACTTGTACAAAGATGAGATGGAATGTCAGGTGAGAGGAACAGCAAGAGAGCATTTATCACACGCTGCCTGTCGACTTTTGTTGAGTTAGCAATCCATTCAAATTCCCAGGACTTTTTTCTTCCTATTCTTATCTTTTCCCCAAAAGCTGCTTCTTCTGACTACCCAATTTCTGTCAAGGGTGCCACCACTGACCCAGCTACGACTACTTCCAAACTCAGTTTCCAACTTGGACTCTTCTTTTTCTTCACTGTGCCCATCCCAGAAGTTGCCAGTGTGTGTCAGATTCCCCTCTTGAGCTCTCTCATCTGTCCCCTCTGCAGCCTCCCTAGCCCAGGTCCTCATTACCACCTGCCTGGACCATCGCAGAAGCTGACAGCTGGCCTCTTTGCATCCCACCTCTTGCCTCCTCTAGCCCAGCCTTGACACTGCTACCAGATTCATCTTTCTTACACACTGATGGTCCTGTCATTCCTCTGCTGAAACCGTAAAGTCTCTCCCTGCCGCCTACCAAATAAAATGGAAACGACTTAGCCTGATGTTCAAAGCCCTCTACAATATGGTCCTATTTCTCCTCTTTAGCAATGTCTTGGACCCCCCTCTGTGGTCCAACCATGTCCTGAGATCAGTGTGAACAGTGAATCTGGAAGTCCCACAGGATTCAAATTTGCACTGAATATTTCGATTGGACTGGAACCAATTGCCAAACTGCACATTTTTGTCACTTCAAATAGTGCAAATTCAAATACATGCAACTACCTCGCAGAATTCCTTTTTTTCATACTACTCGGAACTTAGCTGTACTGTACATTCCACAGTCTAACCAAACTGGACTACAGCCCTCCGTTTCATCTCTGCACTTTGAATTCCTCTCCTTTTTTCAAGACTGAGCTCGAGGTCTACTTTTATGAAGCCTTCCCAGATCCCCCACGATGGAAAAAATCCTTCCATTGTCATACCTCGTAGAGAATTTGAACTCCTCTGATTTTAGCAGTTATTGGCCCGTGTGTCTTATCTTCCATGGTAGGATGGAAGCCCTCCGAGAGCAGAAAGCATTGTCTTCTCCTTGATCCTTCGATTTCCCCTAACACCTGACATAGTGCCTATCCTTATTTCTACACTTAATAATAAAATATCTAACAATTATTTTCTATTTATAGTAATAAAGTATCTGTACAGCTTTTTGTGACATTTCACATTTTCACATACATCATCATACTTGATTCTTTCAGCAGTCTTTGAGGTGGTCAGGGAAGAGACTGTTATTCCCTTTTTATAGATGGAAGTAAAATGATTTGCTAATGATCACAGAGCCAATAAATGGGAGAACCAGGACTCTTTCAAATCAACGAGTTGATGCTGGAGGCCTGCAAATTCACAGCCTGCAAAATTACCCAGTTCAACCTGAACCAGATTAAAATTAATTAAATTGTAATTTAAAATGTAAAATGTTTCACAAAATATAGAAAAATACAATACAGCATTTGTTGTCATGTTGAGTCTGACTCTTACATGACCCCATGGTCATTATATCCATAGGGTTTTCTTGGCAAAGATACTGGAGTGGTTCGCCATTTCTTTCTCCAGTGTGTTCCCATTTTATAGATGAAGAACTCAGGTAAATAGGGGCTAAGTGACCTGCCCTGGGTCACACAGGTAGATTTGAACTCAGTTCTTCTTGACTCCAGGCCTGATGTTTTATCCACTGCACCATCTAGCCGCCCCACAGTACACCATAGATAATGTTAATTAGATTGTGAGTCCCTTGAGGGAGTATCTTTTGCCTCATTTTTTTAATCCCCAGAGCTAGCACAGTGCTTGCACATAGTAGGTGCTTAATAAATGTTTCTCAATTGACTGACTGGTTTTCTAAGTCATTATGTGGCTTTCGGGGATCCATTTCTATTTGATTTTGACACCATTGCTCTGCATTATGCTGCTTTGCTAAATCAGTGCTTTCTGTAAAAAATGAGATTGTGCCTTTATCCCTGTGAATTCAGTTCAACCAGCATTTGTTCATTTGTTACTGCAGAAATGGACTGCATCTGAAACAAGCACAGATGGTGAAATTACTCAGTATACCATGAAGGACCATCACCATCTTTAGCGAGACGTATTAGTCCCTCTCTTAACCACCTATTCAACGGCATTGCTCTATTGGTCAAAAGACCAGTAATTTATACTTTAAACTGGACACATTACCCTCCCTCCACTACCCCAACTGTATTGTTTTGAGAAAATGTCAAATAATTTTTGAAGGAAAAAAAGAAATGTTTCAGGTTTATATTATCTGCCTCCTCAGTTTTTAAACTTGCTCTGACTTTCTCTTGCTACTCAGCATGCTCTCATCTCCTTCCTCTATTGCCCAGTTTGTACATGCTCAGAGAATGAAAAATGTTTATATTAGTGAAGCGATTTAGGAGAAAAAATCAACCACAGATAGAGATGGCTTTTGGATTATCTGCACACCTGTTTTCATCATCACTGAGAAGCCAGGCAGCTGGCCTCGAAGCCAAAAAGATCAGGGTTCCAGTGCTGCCTCTGACATATATTGGCTGTATGACCCAGGAGGAGTCACCTAAGATCTCAGTGCTCTAGGCAGCTCTCTAAAACTCTGAGCTGTGGAAAAGGTGCTGACTTAGAGTGATAGAATTTCTTCATCCGGGAACCCTAGATTGGTTGTCCTTTCTTCTTGAAGAGAACATGACATCACTGTGTTGGGGTCAAAGTACAGTGGCTGATCAAACCAGTATGAGCTCTAAAGGCTATACCACAGGTCAGGCCCAAATGGTCCATATGAACATTTGGAGTAGGGCATCTCATGCTTCTTTTGAGCTCCTACAATTCTGCTTCGCTCATACAGCACAGCGCCTTCTTTGATGTGGGCACACCATGCTGGGCCAGACTGTGCCAGTGTCTCCCACGTCTGATAATTGATCCCAAAGTTCTTCAGAGAGACCTTGAGAATGTCTTTGTATCACTTCTTCTGACCTCCATGTGAATACCCTGCCTCATGTGAGTTTTCCATAAAATAGTAGTCTATTAAACAAACATATTTTTGGCATTCTAACAATGTAGCCAGCCCATTGGATTAATACTAGATCAATGAAGCAATAGATCCCATTTCTTTCTTACCTTAGCACATTTCTGCCCTGTATTCTGCTCTTTTTCTTTCTATCTGGACATTTTGTGGGGGGGGGGGGAAATTTGTCATGTAATAAACCTTTAAACCCATCTATCTATCTACATGTTGTTGTTTATTCATTTTCCTGTTATGTCTGACTCTTCATAACTCCTTTTGGGGTTTTCTTGACAAAGATACTGGAGTGGTTTGCCGTTTCCTTCTCCAACCCATTTGACAGATGAAGAAACTGAGGCAAACAGGGTTAAGTAACTTGACCAGGATCACACAGCTAAGAAGTTTCTGAGGTCAGATTTAAACTTAGGAAGCAGAGTCTTCCTGACTCCAGGCCCAATCCTCCACCCACTGCACCACTAGCTGCCCTCTATCTATCTATCTAGCTAGCTCTCTCTATAGAGAGAGATACCAATATATAGATAGAATTTTATTGATGTTCTTTTTAAAATCGCTCTCACTTCTTAATGACTTCCTACCCTCAGTAGAGCCCTTCTTTGTACTAGAGAAGTAGAATCTACATATTGTTCTTGCCTGACAAATGCATGCTGCATTCTGCATCTGTAGGAGCGAGGCTTAGTTCACAATCTTTTGAAATTGCCATTGGTCAGTGAATCTGTTGTAATTGTGTGTGTTTCCATATTGATTTCCTTCACATTATTGTGTGGACTGTTTTCTTAATTCTGCATACTTTACGCTGCAGGAGGCCGTATACGTATCCCCAAGTTTCCTTCAATTCTTCAAAGCTTATTTTATACTATACAATAGCATCCCATAACACTTATATGTTGGGGGCAGCTAGGTGACACAGTGAATAGAGTGCTGGGCCTGGAGTCAGGAAGACCTGTGTTCAAATCCAGCCTCAGATACTTCCTAGCTGTGTGACCCTGGGCAAGGCACTGAACTCTGTTTGCCTCAGTTTCCTCATCTGTCAAATGAGCTGGAGAAGGAAATGGCAAACCACTCCAGTATCTTTACTAAGAAAACCCCAAATGGGATCACAGAGAGTCAGTTACAACTGAAACGACCGAACAACAACATTCACATATCAATATCGCCGCAGATTTATTAAGCACTTACTGTATGTAAGCCACTATTCTGGTAGGTATTGGGGATGCCAGGACAAGATAAAAAAAATTCATATGTTTCATTCCTTTATTCTCCCCTAGGCTGTTTTTTCTACCATTCCACAGAAACCTCTGTTTCCCTGAAAGCTCATTCTGCCCTTGGACTTCACATACGGGAAGTAACCTCCACACCTGTAGCCTCTTTCTCTGATTGGCTAGTTCCCCCCAGAAACTACAGTTTAAAGGAGGATGCTCAGGCCAGCTATATCTTCGTTCCTCTCCAGACTGCGCTCTTGACTCTCTGGACTTTCTCTACCATGCCCTCCCCCAGCCCTCATCTCTTCCTCCTCATCTTGTCTCTCCTTCCCTCCATTCTTTCAACTTCCTTTTATATATTGTCTTCCCTTGTTCGAGTGTAAGCTTCTTGAGGGCAGACACTGTCTTTATTTCTGCTCGTATTGGTTTTCTCAGCAGTTGGCGCAGTGCCTGACACATAGTAAAAACTTACTAAATGCTTGTTGATTTGATTTGACCTCTCCTCAAGGAGCTTACATTCTACTCAGTTCCATCCTATTAGATTCAGCTTATCAATACATTTTGGGAGCCAGTTTTGTCATTCAGAGTATTAACCATCTCTCCTCACTTCATGTCATCCGCTAGCCGAAGAAACATGCCATTTATGTCTTTCTCCAACTTATTGGTAAAAATATTTTGCTCTCTATGGTACATGACTTAACACTTCTATCTGGGCACACATCTCCTCCCTCCATTTTTAGTTTTTAAACTGTCTCGATCACCTCAGCAAGTCTCTGGGCAAATAACTTTCTTCCTACTGCTCACCCAGACACGATGTGGGCTTGACCAAGTGTAGAAAGGAGCAATTGAAGGTCCTTGAGCAAGAGAGAATCACATTTAGAGTTGTGCATTAAGAAAATTAGGCAATGGTTTATAGAACTGATATGAAAAAACTAGAGGCAGAGAAACCATTGTCATAGTTTGCTGCTGTCTGTCCTTCATTCTCAAAGAGGACCATGACATCAGGAAGTTGATGCCATGACTTGCAAATGAATTGGATTTAAGTGAGGCAGGGCTGTGCAAAGTCACCAGTCTCACTTTCTCCTCCGGAGCCATCTGGGTCCAGTAGCTAGATATAGATCAGGATGACTGGAGATGGACTCTGCCATAATCTAGGCAAGATGATAATGAAGATACGAATGAGATTGGTGGTTACATTTACATAGAAAGTGTTTCACATGCGTTATTTCCTTTTATCCTAACAACAGCCCTGTGAAATACGTGCTGACATTTTTTCTCATTTTACAGAGGCTGAGTTTACAAGAGGCTGAGTTGTCCAAGCTCACACAAATAATAAGTGTTTCAGGCACGATTCAAACAAGTCTTTTGGCCCAAAGTCTAATGCTCTATCGTCTCCAGTCCACTTCTTTTAGAGAGGGACAGACAGATTCAAGAGAAATTATGGAGGCAGAATTCATAAGGTTTGGGAATAGGATACAGGGGGCAAAAGAGAAGGAAGAACCAAAAATGATTCTGAGGTTATGAACAGGGATTACTGAAAGAACTGTATTACCATTTAAAGAAATGGAAGTTGAGAAGAAGAGCAGGTTTTGAGGGAAAGGTGATGAGTTTTAGGCATTTTATACTTTAGATTCCAACAGGAAGTGCAAAGAGAGACTCTGGCACATGGTTGAAATCTGGAAAAGAAGTCAAGCCTAGCAATAGGGTTTGGGAATCATCTGGATAGAGTCAATAATTAAAGTTATGGGAATAGTCATAGAAAAAGAAGAAAAAAGGGTTGAGGACAGAACCTTGGTTGGGGCAGGGAGCGGTTTCCTGTATCAAAAGAGTCAGGAAAAAGAGATAACAGAGGAAAATTTACTCTGGGGAAAGCCAGGAGAGTTCTGTCTCAGAGAAACCAAAGTGGTAGTTTGGTTTGCAGCATCATATGTGACATATGGGGCAGCTAGGTGGCACAGTAGATAGAGTGCTGGGCCTGGAGTCAGGAAGACTCATCTTCCTGAGTTCAAATCCAGCCTCAGACACTTCCTAGTTATGTGACCCTGGGCAAGTCACTTAACCCTGTTGGCCTCAGTTTTCTCATCTGTAAAATGAGCTGGAGAAGGAAGTATCTTTACCAAGAGAACCTCAAATGGGGTCACAAAGAGTCCAAAGTGACTGAACAACAACAATAACATGCAATGATGATGCCAGGAATTCCTAGGCACTCATCTCCTCCCATTCTCAGTTTTAAAGCCCCTTTTAACCAGATCTGCCAGTCTGGACAAACACTTGAGCTGCAATCTGCCAGGCCATTAGGCCTGACGATTCGGAAGTCATCATTGACCCTTGAAAGAGCCAAATTATAGTGTGAGGAGTGAGTGGGTGGTGGAGTGGAAGGAGGGAAGCTTCCTAGACCGCACCAGGTAGGCTGCTGTCATTAACACATTTGTCTTTTCCTCCACAGAGCCTAATACAGGCCTCTCCTTTAGCACACCTGTATAAAAACGTTTGCAAACAGACTGTCCCTTGCCTTCCAGAGAGGAGACGAGCGAAGCTCACTGAACTCGTCACTCCTCCCATCCAGGAGGAACCGGAGCCTGTCAGCAATGTCCTGCAGGGAGATGATATCCTGGCTTTGGCCATTAAACAGGAGGACTTAAAGAAGGTGGGGATCACACTGGGTGAGCTTTTACTCTAGAGTTGGCAGTAGCACCCATGCCCTGCTCTTTTTAAAACTGAACCACATCCACAATCATCCTTGGCTCACTCCTCATCGTGCATCTGTTGTTGTTGTCTTCATTGTCGTGACTCATCTACCTTAAAGGAAAGACCGATTGCACACAGGCACTCATCATTTCGAATTCCAAAGGAACTCCTGAATCACACATGTTGACATTTCAGATTCTTGTAAGGAAAATAAAATAAGGTTGCATGTGACCACATGTTGTATCTATGTAGGAACTGCCTTCTGAGGCTCCAAATGCTAGAAAGAAACTCATTAATTTTTTTTTCTACATCCCAGTGAGGGGTTTTAGAGACCATCTTTCTTATCTCCATTTCACATTGATTTTCCAGCCCTAAGTAGTTTCATCGAGGAGGAGGTAAGAGTAGCCAGTCTAGTGCACGTTTGTATGTTCTTCTTCTGATCTCATGGAATTTTGTTTCTTTAGCAACACATTCCCCGTCCTCCTGCCCCAGAGGAGAAAACTGTTACCCATCAAGTTTTCATTCGAAAGCATAAAATCCAAAAGGTCAAGAAGGCAAAGCGTCACTTAGTAGCTCGCCCTGCTACTCCTGAAGCAGCCACAAAGCCCTTGGATTACTCTGGTAAGACCAGAATTTATCCTGGCTCCAAATGCATAGGCCATCCTTGAAAGCAAACTGGCCTCTTCTCAGATAGCAGGGGCTCTTTTCAGAAATTTCATGGTTGATAAAGGTCCATGTAGAGATGTGCTTGGTGATTAGTAGTTTTCAACAATTTCAGGAATTTTACCCCTCCTTTTTCCTTTTATCAGGGCCAGCAGAAGAAAGCCCTGATGGCAAAGAACAGATTCTCCCCCACAACATTTTGGGAACTCTTTATGACTTCAAGAGAATCGCAGTTGCCCGAGGAAACACCAAGGTAGAACTGTGCACATGTGGGAAATCACCCAAGGCTTTTTGTCTTCTCCACCACCTCAGACATTTTTAGGCTGAAATCACCTTGAAGTGCCATCTGTTTCAACCTCCTGTAATGGTAACCACACTGGCATACCCAGGATGGCTGCTAGCACAGGTTCTTTGATCTGCTTTTCTAAAGGAAAGCAACTTTAAAAGGTTCAACAATCTTATTTTAATTAAACATGTATACCATTCACTTAGTTCAGGGGGAAAGTCAGCACCTTGAACTTCAGAACAAATACAGACAGAAATTACAAGCAGAAATTAGCAAACAGAGAAAATAACACAAATCAACAGACAGGGCTTCTAACTGTCTGACTGTAGCAATACATGCATAGTTATCAGAGAGAGAAGCACCAATATCTGGGTTTTTCAAAACTGGGAGGGGCAGTCCTTAACGGCTACCCAGAGTCTCATCTGGCCACATCATATGAACACTCTTCCAATGAGTGAGCCCCAAAAACAAAATCTCACCTCAGAGTATACATACCCTTTTCAGAGCCAGAGGGCATCACAACCCTCCTGAGGCAGTGCCTAATCAGAAATTAGCAAAAGGTGTGGGCCTTCCTACACATGAACCTCTCCTAATCAAGCTTCCTTTAACGGGCTCCACATGGAGCCTATTAATGGGCAGGGAAGATCTTCAATCACATTAACATTACACCTTCCAATCAGGGGCATGCTGGAGCCAGCTTGAAATGGCTTGCGAGAGAGCCCATTGTTAAATTGCTTGAGAGAGACACCATCGTTAAATTTCAGTGGCAAGCTTTTATACCTCAAAGCTACAAATAAGGGCTTGATTTATTATTTTTGTTGTTTAGATTTAAGAAATTGATGGAGAAAATAGTAATGGCGCATATTAAACTTAAAAGTGTGTCAAGTATAAATTTTTTCCCCTTTGGAGAATCTGTTGTTAAACATTTACCAGAATACCCCTGTTTGCAGTGCCATATATCAGACAGATGCTCCGAATAAGGGCAGCAGTAACTCTGTTCTGTCATATAGGAAGAACTGACTTTCATTCTGTTATTACCTGTCCAAGAAACCTAAAGGTAAGTGTTCCCATGGAGGAGGCAGGTATTTTAAATGGATTGATCTATATGAAAATGCCTGCTGATCCCCAGGACATCTCCTGTCCAAAGTAGTGGTGGGTGCAAGTAAGGGGATCTTTCTATCTCTTACATTCTCCAGTTAGCCGAAATGATCCCAGAAACCACCGGTGTGGACAGTGTCATCATTGCAGTACCAGAGGAGCCAAAGAAACAACCCAAAAAAGAGAAGGTAGATCTGTGGGTACCACCTTCTCAGCATAAATCTCTGAAGAACTGGAAACGCAACATGACCTTGAGGAAGAAGCAGCAAGAAGCTCTAAGCGGTAAGTAAAGTCTGGGAGCCTTGAGTCTGAACTTGTGTACTACTGTGCTAACCTCCTGTCCAGCTCTCTGGAAGGCAGCCGCTGGCTGGTGGAGAGGGCCCTGGCTGTGGCCCTTCACTAGCCATGGCCACCTTGGGCAAGGTGTTCAACTCCTTACTTATCTGTTAAAGGGGGGGATAATGACATTTATACCAGCTACCTTCCAGGGGGTGGTAATGACCAACTGAGATAGTGGGTCTAAAGCACTTTGTAAATCATAAAGGGGGGATATAATTATAAGTTATTATTACTATTGGTGATGCTAATTGTGATGATGAGGTTGTCCTCTCTTTACCATCTGTCCAAATCCTGGAGCCTGGGACCAAGTTGGTTACCTCTACTTCCGGGATCTGTCTAGGCATGTGTGCCAGCTCAGGCCTCCTGCTTGCTTATTTTCAGTGTGAGCGTTTACATCTTGGAAGTCTACAAATTGGTGCCTGACCTATTGTCTTGTTAATGGTCTAGACTTAAGAAAATTATGGAGAAAATGTTAATAATGCAGGTTAAAATGAAAAGGCGTTTTCAGAGGGCTGGTTTTTAAACATTTACCAGCACACCTGGATCTGTCTCTTTCATAAGTCTGATAAATGTACTAACTTGGCTGCATAAATACCAAATGACTGCTATGAAAAGATAAAATGAGAGAGGCTAATGGGACTGGGTGGCTATGGAACAAGGGGTGACATGTCTTTGTCAATAGAACATCTGAAGAAGCCAGTGAATGAGCTGCTGATGAATACAGGGGAGGGCTTCAGACGGGTACAGGAAGAAAGGAATCTGATTGAACGTTCCATTTCTGTTTTACATTATGGGAAGGTAAGAAGAGACATCCCCCGCTTTTCATTACTAATTTGCACAGTTCATTTTGGGGGGAAAGAGCATAATTTGGACATTAGGGCAAATAATTTCATGTAGTAGAGAAAAGCCTTGCCCATTGCAAACCTTGGGAGTACCCAAGGGACCTCTTCTTAACAATAGCAATAATAAGCATTAATTAAGCACCTGCCATAAGGCAGCTAGGTCATGCAGTGGATAGAGCACCAGGCCTTGAGTCAGGAAGATCTGAGTTCAAATTTGACCCCAGATACTTCCTAATTGTGTGACCCTGGGAAAGTTTCTTAATCCTGTTTGCCTCACTTTCCTCAGCTATAAAATGAGCTGGAGAAGGAAATGGCGAACTACTCCAGTATCTTTGCTAAGAAAACCCCAAATGGGGTTGCAAAGAGTTGGACACAACATGACTCAACAACAAGCACCTACCACATGTAAGGCTCTGCACTAGGTACTAGAGATACAGGGAGAAAACCAAAAACAGACCCTGCCTTCAAGAAGCTTGAACTCTGATGGGGAAAGACATTGTTTCTGCAGATAAATACACACTAGGAGAGAGAGAGAGAAGGGAGAGAGAGAGAGAGAGAGAGAGAGAGAGAGAGAGAGAGAGAGAAGAGAGAAGAGGCAGATAGAGGAGAGAGACAGAGAAGAGACAGAGAGAGATGGAGAGAGATAGAGAGATGGAGAGAAAGAGGAGAGAGGAGACAGAGAAGAGAGAGAAATAGAAGAGAGAGAGAGGAGGAGAGAGAGGGGAGAGGGAGAGAGAGACACAGAGAGATGGAGAGAGGAGACAGAGAAGAGAGAGGAAGAGAGGGAGAGAGAGAGAGAGGGAGGGAGGAGAGAGGAGACAGAGAAGAGAGAGAAATAGAAGAGAGAGAGGAGAAAGAGAGAAAAGAGAAGAACCATTAATTAGAAAGATCAAGAAAGTCTTCCCTGTAGGTGCTGGTACCTGAGTTTGGGCCTGAAGGAAGCTAAAGATTCTGAGAGGTGGAGGTGGAGGTGCAGGTGAAGAGGGAGTACATTCCAAGCAAGAGAAACAGCTTGTACCAGTGCATTAGTGGTGGGAAGTGCATATTGAGTTTGGAAATAGCAAGAAAGCCAATTTGGCTAGACTTTAGAATATATAATGGAGAACAATCTGAAATAAGCCTAGAAAAGTGGTTTGGAGTCAGGTTGTGAAGGGATCTAAGTCCCAAGCCAAAGGATTGGTTTTAATCTATGGGTCATAAGGGATCACTGAAGCTTCTTGGTCAGGGGAATGGCATAGACTTGCACTTTAGGAAGGTGATTTTGGCTGCTGTGTGGAGGATGGATAGGACCAGGGAGAGAGTAGAAGAAAAGAAGCTAATTAGGAGGCGGTTACTATAGTCCAGTAGTGAGGTAATGAATGGTTGTATGGGTAGAGAGGAGGGGATAAAAAGGAGAGATGTTATAGAGGTAGAATTGGTAAGATTTAGTGAGTGATGGAAACGAAAGAGTTAAAGTTGACCCTCCAAGGCTATGGTGCCCTCTCATAGGAAGTTTTGGATGAGAGTTGGGTTTGGGGGGTGAGGTGGGAATAATGAAGTTATGCATTTTAAATATGTTGAGCTTAAGATGCCAATGGGACATCCAGGTAAAAATGTCCAGAAGTCATTTTGGAGATGTTGGACTAGAGTTTAGGGGAGCTATTGGGACAGCCCATATTGATTTGGGTAGATAATTGAACCCAAAGGAGTGAATGAAATCACCAAAAGAGAACATGTCATGAGAGAAGGGCCCAGGACAGAGCCTGGAGGGACCCCTGTGGTTAAAGGGTGGGACGTGGATGATGATCCAGTAAAGGAGACTGAATAGGAGTAGCTCCATAGGTAGGATGAGAAAACAGTGTCATGAAAGCTGAAGTAGGAGGGAGTCTCCAGGCAGAGGGGTAGTCAGCAGCATCAGAAGCTGCAAAGAAAGAGGTCCCCAAGGATGAGGACAGAGAAGAGATCATTGGCTCTAGTAGTTAAAAGACAGATTCATGTTAACCACAGAGAGAGCAGTGTCAGCATGTTTTGGACTCAGATGCCAGACTGTGAGGGTTTGAGAATAGAATGGAGATGAGGAAGAGGGGACAACAATGGTAGAGGGCTTTGTTCTAGGAGTTTAGCTCTCAAAGGGAGGAGAGATTTGGGATGATGACCCGAGGGATTGGCAGGGTTTAAGGACAGAGGAGACCTGGGCATGTTTGTCATCAGCAGAGAAGAAGACTGTAGAAAAGGAGAGACTGGAGATTTAGAAGTGGTAAGCTCTCAGAGGAAAGAGGATCGAAGCTACAAGGAGAAGCATCAGTCTTGTCAAAGTCAGCAAAGGAGAGAGTGGGGAATGATTTAGAGGGCAGTCACTGGTACTATTGACCCTTGAATTGGTACAAGAACTAGACCCTTTGGTGGCTCACTGTTGTTCCTAGGTTAAACCAAAACTCCTTAGCTTGGCGTTCACAATTCTTTACAACCTGACTCTACATTACCTCTCTAGGCTCCCTCCATATTATTTCCTTCCTCCTTTTTGCCACTGCTTACATTCTCCAGCTTCCTTAGAGGCTCTTGTCAGATGTCATTGTTCATCCCCTCCAATGCCCACTAACTGGTCCAATCCAGTAGTTCTTATGGGAAGCCTTTGCTGAGGCCTGGTGGTTAATGCACTATCTCTCCTTAAACGGTCACGTATGTCCTTATCTGCTTATGTATTGTATTCCTCCAGTACAGTTTACACTCTTTGAGGAAGACCAGGATTTTTTCAGTTTATCTTTGAATCTCCAGTGCTTAGCATAGAGCTATATACATAGTAAGATCTTTTTAATAGAAAGCTTTTCTATTTATTAAGTACAGCTTAAAAAGGGGGGAGTAGCACTTTGGGAATTAAGTGGCCCAGGATGTATTGCCATAACTTCAGGGATATTATCCAGCCAAAAAAAGCAAGATTTTCTCCCTTTTCCAAGGACTCACCCAAACAGGTCAATGAACTTCTGGCACCCGGAAAAGGAAAGAAGCTAGCATTTATTAAGTGCCTGCTGTGTGCTAGAACCTTTACTAAGCACTTTTCTAAGCATCCTTTCTCATGTGTCTCTGCACAACACTTCCCAGTGCTTCAAGATGTCAAAAAAAGCACATCCGAAGAAGTGGCCTGCTAAGCACACATTGATAGATGTCTCATTTGATAATAAAAATGTAACTTTCTTACTGAAACATAAAAATTCAAAAATATATAATAGGCACTTAAATGCACTTTGAATTGGTTTGGATTGGCTAATGGGTGTTGGAGTGATTGAGTCATGTCATTTAAAGTGGCCAAGGGGAATGTGTAGGATGATGGGGTCCCAGGTGACAGAAGACTGTAATCATGAGAGAAGTCAGTTTATATATCCTGAAAGCACAGAGTTGGACACAACATTTCAAATAGTCTTCAAAGAAGCTAGGAAATGTGAATGATGAAGATGAGGAGGAAGATCACTCCAGGCATGGGAGAAAGCCTGTGCAAAAGCATAGCCAGTAGCCAGTTTGGTTGGAATGTAGGTAGTCCCCAAAGGGTACTCTTTTGGATCCTGATAATTCTGTATCTGTCCTAAATACATAGCTCTCTCTGCAGTCTCTGTAGAAGTTAGAATTCCTTATCTCAGGAGGAAAAACATGAAAGATTTTTCCTATGACATCACAAGGGGTGCTGTTTCATCAGAGAGAGGATCTGTGTGCACCGAATCAGATGTCCTTGGCTTTCTGGGCTCCCTACATTGGTGCCATTATGAATTGGGGGGAGTCCAATCAATTCTCCTTATTTGCTAGGGCACTGAGGTCGACTGTGATTTCTGGAGCCAGCCTGAGTATATTGGAGATGAACTAACAGGTCTGGTGACCCAGTGGCCTCGTAGCTACCGACAGCCCATCATTCATATAGGGAAGCCCCTGAGCATTCAGATGGAGTCAGGTAAGGAAAACAGCCTGTGAATGTAGTTTTCTCAGAGGTTCTATAGGGATGCTAGAGCTCTTTAGGAAGGGAAGGTGGGTGAAAAGAAACAGGCTGTTCTTCATGTACTGAAGGACCATGGCTTGTTCTCCAGGACTGCCATCCATGAGGGAGCCTTGGTTCCGTTTCACATGGGATAAGAGTCTCTTTTTAATTGACCGACGAAAGGAGCTCCAGGGCATCCTGAAGGAGTTGGACTTCAACCAGCCGGTAATGCTCCTGGACCTTTTGTGCCCTTTGCAGTATGAAGCCCCCAGTGGAATGCTTATATCATTTTAGAAAAGGTGAACACATTCTCCTTTCCTGTTTTTTTCCTCTTTTGAATTAAGGACATTGATGGCCTCGAAGTGGTTGGTAAAGGACATCCTTTCTCATCTGTCTCTGCACAGCACTTCGCAGTCTTTAAAGATGTCAAGGAAAGTACATCTAACGAAGTGACTTCGTGAGTTGGTTTTAATGTCAGGGAAGGGTGAATAATGTCCTTCATGGGACATTATCTCATGCAGTCCTTGTATGTATTCCAGTGTCATAGTCCCTTTTGGCATTGATGTTTGTGTTCAGGGCTAGCTTACCCTACTAACTCTCTAGTAGTCATCACTTCTTAGACTAACCCTTTTCAGGTTTCTCTTTCAGCCATCTCTTTCACACTGTTGTATTCTGCAAGATGATTTTCTTGAACATTCCAGCACTAGTCATGATGAATAAATAATTATCAAATCCCATTCTGCATAAAATCATTCTGTAATTTGAGGACTTGGAGATTTGGGGAATTTCTTCTGTTTGGCTTTTAAAGCCCTTCACAACCTGTCCCCTTCCTGCCTTTCCAGTCTTCTTACATTTCACTCCCTTCCATGTACTCTATGATCTAGTGACATTGGCCTTTTTTGCCAGGCACTTCATCTCCTGAGCCAGTGGCCTTTTCACTTGCTGTCCCCCATGTCTGGAATATTCTCCTTGACCTTGGCCTCTTATTGTCCCTGGCTTTCTTTAAGACTCAGCTCCAATCCCACCTCCTGCAGGAGGCTTTTCCTAGTCATCTCCCACTGCTAGTACCTCCCCTTTGAGATTATCTCCCATTTACACTGCATAGCTCTTGTGTGGACAGTTATTTGCATGTAATTTCTCCCATTGGAATGGAAGCTCCATGAGGGTAGGGAATATGTTTTTACCTCTAGTTGTCTCACAATAGCTATCATTTGTATAGTACTCTAAGGTTGCTGACACCTTTATAATCATTATTGCATTCTACTTTCATAATAACCCTGCTGGGAGATAGGTGCTATTATTATCTGCATTTTCCAAATGAGGCAGCTGGGGCAGGCAAAGGTTAAGTGACAGCTAAGGAGTATCTTGAGGTTTGATTTGAACTCAGGACTTCCTGATTCCCAATCTAGTGGTCTGTCCACTGCACCACTCTAGCTATCATCAGTATTTAGAATGGGACCCAGCACATAGCAAGCACTTGATGAGTGCGTGTTGATGATGAGGATGCTATGTCTTGAGCATCTCCCAGTCTCATCTAGTTTTATCCTGATCTGAATGCCCCCTGGCTGCCCTCTCACTGGGTTCTGCAGAACAACATGAGCCCCCTTGAGGACAATATGTCATTGGTTTGTCTTCCAGAGATCCCTTAGCTGAGTATCCCGATGTGGTTCCCATGCCTTTTCTTGGTCCTTCTTTGCTATTTTGTGGAAAACCAGCATGCTGGATCGACAGTAACCTACCACCGGGAGAGGTAAACCCTGTATACCTCAGTGTACCTTTAAACCCAACCTGAGTCTTTCACCAAAGCCTAGCCCAGGAGAAAGGGTTGGGCCTTTCTACTGTGAAGGTGACTTTGACAAAATCACAAGGAGACTGCAATGTTCCAGTCTGATCACACTTTTAGCCTCCATCCGAAAATGGCAACAGAACTAACTTAAACAAGAATGAAACAGAATATTGTACTCTGGTCCTTAGAATCATAGCTTTAAATCTGGAGGGGAACTTGGAGGTTATCTAATCTAATCCACTCATTTTCCAGATGAGGAAATCAAGGAGCAGAGAGGCTAAGTGATTTGTTTAAGGCCCCACAGATAGTAGTCAACAGAGCAAAGATTCCAGCCCAGGTCCTCAGACTCCAACCCCAGTGCCGTTTTCACTGTCCCACCCCCACCCCTACCTCCTGCCCTTCTTACCTGCTGCTTTACCTCCAAGCAAGTATATAAGTCAACCCTCCCTAAACAGGTATCTCTTCAGGGAAAAAGATTTCACGATATCCTCCGGGCACTAAAGAACCCTCACAGGTGGGAAGTTGTCAATTAGCACTAACTTCAGGGCTACTAGCTACAGTTTGGAACCTATTCTGTCTCTTTGCCTTGTCAATGACAACTCTTGAGGCAGTCACCATCAGGATTTTGCTTTCACAGCCCCCACTGCTCCATTTGAGAGTAGGGTCCTTTCCTGGCAGAGCAGACTGACTTTCCTCTCTTCTTTCCCGTAGAGGCAGATCAGCATCAATGTTCCCTTTCTCTCCCACAGAGGCATATTGGCATCGCTGTCCGTTTGACCTTTGAGACCATGGAAGGGGAGAGAACATCTTCTGTCCTAACAGTTGTAAACAATGGCACTTCAGCTGTTTGGTATGACTGGAGGAGGCTGCAACAGCCTGATGCTTTTGAAGAGTTTAAGGAGAGCAAACGGCAGCGGTTTTACTTCAACACCAAGGAAGGTATATAAGAGAAAATTACTTTGGCCTTCCTGGACCACATGGGTGCTGACCTCAGGCACATCCCTGAAAGAAATCAGGGTGTAATCAT